>NC_062549.1:3490746-3793166 GCF_016906955.1 Phacochoerus africanus
CCGGGGGAACGGACTTTAAGTTCAGCTGCGGATTCGGAGTCTAGCTCTGCTTCTTGCAAGAAAACCCCGGGAAAGCGAGTATTGTGCACCCGCTTCAAGTCCCCTGGGCAGGGAGCTGGGCACCGGCCCCAGAGGTCAAGCTCAGCTCCTGGGAAGCCCGGGGCGCAGCTGCCCTGCCCCTTTCGCGTCCTCCCCCTTCCGCTGACCACAGCCACCCTCCCAGCCTGGGGCGCCCTCTCCTGCTTCTCGCAGCTTCGGCCGTGTCTGCGGCCACCTCTCCCAGACAGAGGCTGTGTCCTCTGTCTGAGGCCGCCTGCCCAGGCCTCAGGGACGCGTCAGGGGGCACGGAGCACTGGTGAGGACGCTGGTGAAACGTGATCCTCCTTTGCTGGGTTTTGCACTCAGAGGTGGAGGCAGCCAGAAAGAGAGGGGAAGAGAGGACGGCTCGGGGTCAGTGTTCCTGGGCCAGATTCTCGTGTCGTCTCCCCTAGGGACCCTCTGTGACCCCTCCCCTCTCCCCGCCTCTCCCCATCTCAGTTTGTGGTAGATTAGTGGTCGGGGGAGGGGTTTCATATTCCCAGTGGAGAGTTCAAGAAAAATTAGGAGTTCCCTGGTGGCTCAACGGGTTAAGGATCTGGCATTGTCGCTGCTGTGATGTGGGTTTGATCCCTGGCCCAGGAACTTCCACATGCCGTGGGTGTGGCCAAAAAAGAAAGAAAAATTAGTTTAAGTTCACGGAAAATTTTTTTTTTTTCAAAAAAGAGGGGCAGTCACTAACTTAAAGCAAAAAATTATAGACGGAAAGCCACAGTGTTCTTTTGTGAATGTTTCTTGTGACAGGGTAAATATTTTTCGCGGCTCTGAGCCCTGTGTATGCCGTGATTACACTTCTGCTCCTTGCGTAATTTTTTGCTTTTATTGACGTTAGCAATGGCCCCTCATTTTTGAAAAAAAAAAAATTCCTGTGAACTTAGACTAAGTTTTCTGGAACTCTCCACTGGAAATGGGAAAGCCCTCCCTGAACCACTAACCCATCAGCTAAGCTCTTGGTGTTTGTTTCGTTCCTGGAGACCTCTCTCCTGGCTCTTTTGTGTCTGCCTGTCTGTCTGCCAGGTCTGCTGCAGAAACGCTGTCCTGGACCATCCCCCCCCCCCATCATCCTTGCCTGCCTTGGACCTGAACCGTGCTGCTGCTTCCGCTTTCTCTTTGTAGCTTTACACCTTCTCTTTGCTGGAGCACGTCCTCCAGTGCTTTCCCGAGAAAGAATCCCAAGAAAAATAGTTGGAAATGTTCCATGTCTGAAAAATATCTCCATTTTCCCCTCAAACTTAATCGATGCTTTGGCTGAGTATAGCGTTTCCCTTGGAAATTTGAAGCTAGTCTTCCTGTCTTCTGGTTTGCAAAAACCGTATCTTCTACCTTCCAGATATTTTTATATCTTTAAAAAATGAACTTCTGAGTTCCCTGGTGGTCTAGTGGTCAGGACCCAGCGCTTTCACTGCTGCAGCCCGGGTTCGATCCCTGGTCAGGGAACTGAGAGCCCACATCAAGCCACTGCACTCTGTGGCCAGAAAGTAAGAAAGAAGGAAAGAGAGAAAGAGAGAAGGAGAGAAGGAAGGAAAGAAGGAAAGAAAGAAAGCAATTCCTTTCTGCCAAATGAGTTCTGGTTTCCTGATCCTCTGAAAACAGCCTGCCTTCTTCCCTTCCCTTGGGAGTCTTGTCTTCTCTTCATTCTCCAGTGTTCTGTAATTTCACATGATGTGTCCTGATGTTGTGCTTTTGAAATTCATTCGCAGTGGGCCCTTCGTAGGCAGGCCATTTCAGTTAAAACATCAACAACGGCAGCAAAACCCAAGAAAAGGTCTCTCTGAGTTCCTTAGTAGCTCCCCCTTTCATCCCTCTCTTTGTTCATCCTCTTCTAGGATGTGCCTGTTAATTGGAGAGATGACCTCCTCCGCTGGCCCTTTAATTCTCTCTTCTCTCCCTTTTCCTACCTCTTAGAATTTTTACTCTGCTTCCCGGGAAATTTCCACAAGGTTAATTCCAGTCTCTGTGCCAAATTTCTTTAATGTTTCTTGTTACATTTTTAATTTCCAAGAGGTCTTCATCACTGGCTGTTCCTCTTGATGTCTTCCCGTTCTTCTTTCATGAGCGGACAAGCCTCTCTCTCTGAAAACATGCATCACAGCTTCCTTCCCGGTTCTCTTTGTTCCCTGCTGCTGTTCCTGTTTCCTCTGTTCCTTCTCTTTTATTTCTCCTGGTCTCTCTCAGGTTAAAGGTTCTCAAATGACTGGGCCCCTCGGCCTGAGTTCCTTCCGCAGCTGGTGGGATGCTTGTGTCCTGAGTGGGCTGGGCTGCCCAGGTCACCGGGGACCCTGCCCACCATCCGAATCTTTAGGTCTTTCCACTGGACTGGTGTCTCCTTGCCAGGGCCGTGGTCCTTGCTGCCAGCATCCAGGAGCCAGATCAGAGAAGGGGGCCGCTGCTCCTGGTAATTCAGATCTAGACTTCATGGAGTCTGGAGGCTCCTTGGCTCAAATTCTGCCAAGAATACAAATGACCATTAATCCCTGGCCATTTGGGGGAGGGACTGTTTCCGCAGTGCTGGGAAATGCTGAACACCCAGCCCCCTGGGGGAGGAGGTGGGAGCAAGTGTGGTTTGTAGCACTGCCGGGTTCTGAGATGTAACTACTCCTGTGGTGGCCAATTTCAAGCCACCAACACGATGCCAACCAACTCCTCAAACCCCTGAGTTCTGTCAGCTCAGAAGCAGCAGCCCTGCCGCCGGGCCCCGGGGTGCGTTACGCTTGTGCGTTGTCACCGCCCTGCCCCCATGGCAGGCAGCTGCTCCCTTGGCCTTGGCGTCCTGTCCGTTACTCTTCATTCTTCCCAGGGTGACCCGCCCTCTCCCCCACCCGCCACTGCCTCTCTTTCCTCGTGGCTTCGTGCCTTATCTGTCACATCGCTGTCCTTTCTGTGGGCCCCAGGAGCCGGCAGACAGTCGCATGTGTGCCTCTGCCCGTCTACAGAGACTCTCCCACCACCTGTCTTTCCAGTTCCCCAGGGACTCCACCCCTGGGGCAGGTGTGCTCAGGGCAGGTGACCCACAGCAGCGTCTGCTCTGGGAGTGCCCAGGGAAGTACGGGCAGGGCCCGGGGAGTTGGGGGCTTGGAAAGGATCCTTGTCGGTGTCCGCCTGGGAAGGTGCTCGGTGGCCTCGGGGCTGGCACGTTGGGGTCAGCCTGGTTGTCTGGCTGGGCAGTGGATGTGGAGGGTGTGGCCGTGGTGCCGGTGTGTGCTGGTGGCGATTGTGGTTATGGGTGTGATGGCGCCAGCAGGTGGGCACTGCTGCTTTTCCAGAACTCGGGTGGCAGAGGTTGAAGGCTGCAGTGGGAGATGAGGAAGCACAGGTCTGGAAGGCAGGCGGCAGGGTTTGGGGGGGACCCCGGGTGCCCACTGGCTAACCGAGGCTTGATCGAGACACTGGGAGGGCAACAATCGCAATGGGAAAGAGCCTGGAATGTAAGGTGACTGCCCAGGCTTCGTCCCCCCGCGAGATCCGCGTCCGCCTGTCTCATCAGCACCAAGCCGTGTCACAGCCTGCCGACCTCCCTGCTGGAGACACTCGGAAGTTCAGCGCTGCGTCTTGGCTCCTGGCTCCCGCCAAGGCCGCCAGCCTAAAGTGATGCTTCCTGGGCTGCTTCCCTCCCGGCCCTGTGCCTGCTTAGTCCAAGTGTTGCTGATGCAACGTGGGGCAAAGTGCTGAGTCCGCCTTTGGACAAGACTGTGCTCGAGAGTCAATTTAGAAGCCAGGTCTATGCAATGCAAGGCAGCGCTTTGGGGTTTGGGGTAAACGCTAAGTGGCACAAGGGAGGTGGGAGATGTGGGCTTTGCGTTCGTCCCCCTGGCCTTAGAAGGGCTGTTGAGTTCGATGTTCTTGGTGATAAAATGTTACAGTCCAGGGAGAGTTAGCCTTGTTTCCAACTAGGTCGGGTACGAGAGCACAGGGGTGCAAAGCAGACACATCCTCCCTCGGCCGAGAGACGTGAAAACCTTGGAAGGACCGACCAAGCCCGTGCTGGCGTCTTCGCAGCTGAAAGTGGAAAACAACCAAGCCAGGTGCCCACGGGCGGATGACTCAGCACCAGGGTGCCCCGTCCGTGGACGTGGCTCGGCCGTGAGAAGGGCTGGAGCACTGGCAGGTGCGGCCCTGGGGACATGTGTTTACCGTATCACTCTAAGAGAAAGAAGCCAGATGTCAAAGTTAGCTATTGTCCGATTCCGTTTATATGAAACGTCCAGACCAGGTCAGTCATGGAGACAGGAAGTAGATCGGGGTTGTCGGGGGCGTAGGGTGGGTGACTGCGAATGGGCTGGGGTTTCTGTTTGGGTTAATGAAATGCTCTGGGCTTAGACAGCGGTGAACATACCCAAACCTGCGGGATCGTGCACCCTGAACGGGGTGACTCGTGGCGTGTGCGCAGTCAATCTCAACAATGTTCAAAGAGAATACCTTTTAAAAAGCCAGGCAGAACCCTGCCACTGCCACCCTGGGGCCCGCGAGCTAAAGCTAAGCTCCTTAAACTCTCTGCATCTTGCCCTCCTCCTGTGTGAAGGGAGACCAATGACAGCCCCTGTCACCAGTGTCACCGCTGTGTGCGGGGACTTCCCAGCCCTTCCCAGCAGAGCCAGAGCCCTGCCCCCCAGTCCCCTGCCTGCGCTTGGAGGCCCTGTTGCTGTGGGCTGCTACCAGCCTGCTTTTTGCCATCAGACTTGCCGGCATCCGACAGAGAGAGGACCTGAAGCCCTCCCCAGTCTCCAGGGACACCAGCTCCCCAAGTCTCTGCGTGGCTGGAGCATTCAGACACTCAGGCAGGAAGGCAGCATGAGCACCCCCTCCTCTGCCAACTCCGTGCCCCCCCTGACCTGCAGGAACTCCCAGGGGTGTACGTCCGGGGTGTCTGCTCTGCCTCTAGGCCTGAAGCTGGGCCCCCTCCCCCGACACCCCTGGCAAGGCCTGGGGAGCCTCAGGACCACTGAGGGGGTCGGACAGCTGGCAGGAAGAAGGCAGAGAGCCTGGGTTGGACTGTCCCACTACCCAACTGGGTGCCCAGCTTGGAGGTGCCTCAGCTGAGCGGAGCCCTCCCTGGCCAGGGTGGGGGGCTGCAGCGATACGTGGCGAGCGAGTTCCTGCAGGAGATCCACTGCGCGGGGGGCCGGGGAACTGGCTACCCATCCAGCTCTCCTGCTGTCCTGCCCATGGGGGCTGGGGGCTGGAGAGACCTCTGCTGCCTGAACTTCAAGCTCCCTGCCCTTCACGGAGGTCGGGGCAGGGGGGGGTCTGAGGGTGAAGTGTCTGTGGAGCACACGTGTGTGAGACCTGGGCTGGGGGTGCTTGGGTTGCAGCCTGGGGCTCCCTGGGAAAAGGCCCACGGGGTCACCTTGGCTCCACGGGGGGTGAACTCGCTGCAAGTTCACACTACGCGTCTGTTTAGCGTTGACTTCAGATTGTTGCCAAAACAACTAAGATAATCCCCCTCGCTGCATCGCATCCTCTGGGGCAAGGGATGGGGGGCCCCCGGTTCTAAGCAAGCAAACTGCAGCTAAAGGGGACGCGCACCTCGAGAGACAGGCCTGGCCAGCGGCGGCTCAGTGGGCTTTGAGCATCTCCTCTGAGGAGAAAGGGCTGGAGTTCTTCGGCAAACCTTCCACCAGTGATTTACCAGTAGAAATCCAGTGAATGCTCGTTCATTTGTCGATGGTCGAATGTGCAAGCTCTGAGGATGGCCCAGAGGAAGCATGGGCGCTCAGCAGTGTTTGCAGCGACCTGTGCCCGACGGCGGGCTGCTAGAGGGCAGAGGCCGGTCCTGGTCCAACTGTCCCCTCAGGGATGATTCTGGGCCTGAGCGGCTCCTGCATTTACAACGTCTGGGGGTGGGCTCTGGGCGAGGTGGCCGTGCCCTGGTCCCTTGTGCGGTCCAGCAGGGACAGAGGGCTTGACCACTCCCCCAGGGACAGCAGAGTCGGTCTCTGCCCATGGGCTGAAGGTCAGGGCCAGGCTGCGGGCCGGGAGGTCTAAAGGGTCCTTCCCGTGTCACCCTTGCAGGGGCCACATGTTTGGTGAGAGCCTGCAGGGCCCCTAGCAGCACACACATGTGCAGAGACACATACAACAACACACAGACATGCCCCTCACACACCACAGAGACAGATGCACAAATACACAAAGCACTGCTCAGATGCCCACACAGATGCCCTCAGCTGCAGACACAAACGGCTTAGAGACAGACACGCAGACACACGCAACAGCATGTAGACCCTCCCACATCAGAGACAGGTGCACAGACACACACACACACACACACCGCACCTCCTAAGCCCCTTCAATGCCCACAGCGGGAGCCTCATCTCCCAAGTTGGAGACCGGCTCCTCATTCTCGAGACAAGGCCACTTTTTCCAAACGAGCTGTTCTGCTTAGAATGTATTCCCGTCGTCATCAGAGATCAATTGCTAGTTGACATCGTGCCCATAAGGAAGAATGTTTCACAGTTTTCCTCCGTGGGGGCAAATGTGAGCGTCTGACAGGATGCGGCAGCTTCCATGTTGCTATTTATTGCGTTTCATCTTCTCCACAAGCCTGTGAACTCTAAAGGGCCACCTGCACTTGAAACGGGAAGAAACAGGCTGAGGGCCAAGGGCCGCCCGAGGCCGCACTGGGCAGTGGGGGGGACTGGAAGGGGTGGCGGGGGCATCCTCTGACCTCTCGTCCCGTCCTGCTTCTGCTCAGCGGCCCTTGCGTGACCAGGACCTCAAATCACGGAGGGACCCTCTTCCCCCAACCCAGCCCCTCTCCTGTCTCCCCCACCTCCTGAGAGCCGGTCCCCTGCCCTAAAGCCCCACCCAGGGCCGGCTGCCAGGGCTGCCCGGAGCCCAGGCAGAAGGGCATCCTCTCCCAAATGAGCTCGACGGCCTCCTCCCCTTGGCGTGTCTGTGGAAGACTGAGCGCCCGGCAGGGTGGGCTCAGTGAACCGCGTGGGTCTCAGCCTGACCGTGGGATGCTAGGGGTCGGAGCAGAGGCCCAGGGCTTGATGTGGGGGCCGTGAGGCATCTCCGCAGGCCTCTGGGGCCGCCCGCTGAGCTCTGCAGGCCAGTGCTGGGCTGGGAGGCCGCTGAGATGCGGGTATTGAAAGGCAGAGCTGCCGCCTCTGTTTGTGTCCCCAAGATCCGTTTCTAAGCTGATGGGCACTTGAAAGCTTTCCTCCAAACAGAACTGAGGAAGGCAGAACCCAGCTGGGTGACAGCGTGTCCAGTGCAGATGCCTGGCTGGTCCCCACGGCTGTGCTGTGCAGTTAGGACCAGAACGCCTGAGTCCGTGTTGCTTTCTGGCCGGGACTCGGCCTCCTGGCTCGCATCCCCGCCCCTTTCCACGGATCTCCTTACAGCTCACTGTGCCCTCACACCCCTGCCTCGTTCCCCTAACAGTGGACACAGCCGGGCCAGGGCAGGGGGACGGGGATGCACCTCAGCAGCAGCCGCCCCCAACCTCCCCCACCATGCACGGCATCCACGCGCTCGTGTCCCCGCCCCCTGGCCACGTGCTGTTGGTGATGTGCCCGCCTTTTGTGGCCTCTTACTGTGCCCACGAGCCATTGCAGCCGGCTTCCTGTGTCCCCTGCAAGAACACCCAGAAGCATCACTTACTCGAGGTCGGCTCCGTGGAGTCTCGCTTGGCTCCCCTGCTTCAGGACCAGACGTAGCACAAGTCGTGCCTTCCTCTCCTCCGGCAGCAGGAGCCAAACCCATTTGGGATTTCCTTTCCACACTGGCCCCTGGAGGCTCCCAGCCAGATCCGGAAGCCCGGTCACAGCAATGGCGCAGTGCTCGGTGGCCGTGCCCGGTTCCGAGGACCCTGCCTGCACACGCTGGGGGCTCACGGAGCATCTGCCACATTGTTGTTTTTGTCTTTTTGGGGGGGCTGCTGTCACCTCCCTTGCAAACATATGAGACAGTGCTGTCTAGTTTGGGATTGCTTGTTACCTGCTTGTCGCCAGTGTCTCTGTAGCGCCTGGCCTGCAGCCCGGCACAACCTGTGTGTGCGTGGGGACATTGTGGTCCTTGATCTCTGGGTCCCCTGTAACCCACACGGACTGGGGCAGGCGGGGGTGCTGGGGGGTCACAGGCCATCGTCTCTGGATCTGATTCCACCAGGTGTGTCTGCAGCTCCATGTGGGACATAAACGGTTGTTTTTTTTTTCTTTTTGTTTTTTTCCTTTTTCTTACTGTGGTGAAACACACATGTATGCAATACATGTATATCACATAAGTCTACCATTTTACTCACTCGTAAGTGTAAAACTCCTTGGCTTTAAGTTCATTCATGTTTTGGTACAACCAGCACCACCATCCATCGCCAGACCTCTTCCGTACCTGAAAGGGAAACTGTCCCCATGGAACAGCTCCCCGCCCTCCCCCGCGAGCCCCGTCCTGCTGTCTGTTTCTAGGAATTTGGCGACGTTAGGGACCTTATGTAAGTGGGAGCAATAGAGCATTTGTGGCTGGCTTATGTCTCACTTAGCCTGTTATCTTTACCGTCCATCCGTGTCGGCGCCTGGGTCAGAATCTGCTTCGTTTCAGCCTGATGACATCCCACTGTGTGGATGCAGCCACCTCACTTTGTCCGCCCGTCCTCCCGTGGACCCATGGGCTTCCTCCACCTTGGTCCACACACAGTTCGGCCAACACGATCCAGTGCCCGCTTCCTAGCTGATGCCTGCCTGCCTCCAGCGCTTTCTGAAACACGGCACATGAGTGTAGATACACACGTAGTAACAGACTTGCCGTGGACGGCACGGTACGGCGTCTGTTAGTTATCGGGATTATTCCAGGTGGACTTGGTGCCAGCCCAGCCAGAGGCTGACATCTCAGCACCCCCAAGAACTGCTTCCAGAAGGGGCAGGATTAGGCTGCCCACGCATCCCATAGCCACAGGGGCCCAGGCGCCATGCGTCAGGAGGGTGGCTGTGTCTCCAGCATGAGGGCCGCAGCCAGGGCCCAGGAGGGAAGGGACTGGTGGGCGGGCGCACAGCCAGGCAAGGACAGGAGCCCTGCCCTTGCCTGCCCCCCAGGGAGCCAAGTCCCTCTTCCTGGTCCTGCGGCTTATCTGGTTTTTAAATGTGAGGCTTAATGATCGGGTAGCTAATCAAATCCTCCATCAAATGCTCCATTCTTTCAGTGACAATTACGACACGCGAAACTTTCACGTCAACAGTAAATCACGCTGTCATCATGCGGCCGTGGGACAACCCTGACCGAGCCTCTCCCCCGCACATGTCCCCAATGCACGGAGGGCAAATGTGTTTTCTGTCCTTGTCGTCAGCTCCTCTAATTCATTCTTCTGCTATATATTAAATCCCCGCCACGTGCCAGGCATAGAGCAGGGGGCAACCCGGGCACAGCTCTGCCCTCCAGAGCCCACTTGCTATCCCGGAAGAGGGGCCAAGACAGACAAATACCAGGTGGTGGCGAGAGTCAGGAAGGTGGCCACCCAGCAGAGACCCCAAGGAAGGTGGGCCAAGCCAGGGGATATTACAGGAGGGACATTTGAGGCCAAGGGAGAGGCAGATGCTAAGTGTCTGGGTGGCAGCAGGGCAGCCTTTGTGCTGGAGCCGAGTGACAGGGGCTGGGGAGTAGGCGGGCCACCGAGGGCTTTTGTGGGGAGCTGCCTGGTTACCCACAAGCGCACATGGCACGGAGACTCTCCAGCACCTTCCCGGGGCCCTGCTCCCTTCCGCCAGCTCAGCAGGGTCTGTGTCACCTGTGACCGCAGGCAGTTTCCAGACATGGGCACTGCGAGGATTAAAGGCTGGCACACATGTGAAGGTCCAGGTTCGGAGGCACAGTGACGCTGGGGGCCATGTGCTTGAACTTCGGGCTCAGCTCAGGGAACAGACCTCGGCCTCTCACTGCCCTCAGCCGCCCTCTAGCTGAGCCTGGGTCTGGCCCATGTATCTAGAAGTCTTGGTAAATGAGTGAGTTTTATTAAATTAATACTAGATTAAATTAGGAAGACATTCCATTTTATAAGATGATTTTGGCAAATTTATTAAAGCAAGAGTGATGTGCAGCTTGCTTCGGAAGAAACTCCGGTTTTCCATAAACGTGCCAGAACCGTCCTGTACAGCAGGAGCAGGCATCTCATTTCTTCTGCCCCCGGGGCTCGCCAGCCCCCCGCCGCCCCCGCCAACCCCCACCACGGCCGCCTCCCCGACGTTGTCCTGCAGGGTCGTCAGATGGGCCCGTAGTGGGCAGCCTCCCTGGGCAGGAGCTCCATGGGCTGGGGGTGACCTGCGCCCCCACCTCACCTAAGGAGCAGAGTGGGGCCGGGTGGGGGCTGCTGGCCAGGGAAGGTGCCCGTCTCCATCGGGACAGCCCACCTGGCTCTGAGCAGGAGGACCACACAGACGGTAAGGAAGGACCACACAAATTCCCACTCCTCCAGGCCCCTCTTGCTCACCCCTGAGTGGGTGGATGAGGCCTGAGCCCTGGAGATGGGGAGGGGCAACGTAAAGTTTCACAGCCGAGATTCGATCTCATTCTGGAGCCCCTGCCCAGGGAGGGGAAGAACAGGCCCGGGCCACGTCCACTTGGCACCAACCGCACAGACCATGGACAGCAGAGCAGGTGGTTACGAGAGAACAGAGGTGCAGAGGGGACAAGTGACAGGCTTGATGTCCTGCGTCTCACAACTGTGCAGGCAGCAGAGGGCGCCCCAGTATGTGGGGTTGTGCCTTGAGGGTGCCCCTGTGCCCAGCACAGAGCCAGGCTCAGTAAACATTTGACCAGAGACCGAGCCTGGGCCCATGGAACTGCAGGTGTTCAGGAGGCTGTCCGGCCCTGCTCTTTCACCGCCAGTCCCTGCAGGAGGGTCTGGCTGCTGTTCTATGAAAGAGCTCACAGGAGCCCCTCCAGGTCCCTTGCCCAGGGGCTCCATGTGGATGGTGGGAGACAGGCCGTGGAGTTGCCATGGTGATGACATGGCACAAGGAGCACAGGTTCTGAGAGGGCCCTCTGAGATTGGACAGGACATGCAACTGTGGGGAAATGGACCTTTTTGGAAGCCCGTTGCGGGCAGGGGGGGTGGTTCCAGCAGATTGAGGCTCAGCACTGGATGGATGTGGTTATGAGGATTCCACTTGTCGGCAGAGTTATCTCCACCTGCACACAGGGAGGTGTGGCAGGCTGAGACATGGCGCTCCCGAAGACGCCCAAGCCCTAATCCCCAGGAACTGTGAGTGTGACCCTGTGTGGCCTCAAAGAGGGTCTCTGTAAATGTGAGGAAGTTAAGAAACTTGAGAATATCCTGGATAAGATGCCCAGGCCCCCAGTGCAATCACACATATTTCTATTAGAAGAGGCCAAAGCCATACTACCCAAAGCAATCCCCAGATTCAATGCAATCTATCAAAATACCCATGACATCTTTCACAGAACTAGAACAAACAATCCAAAAACTTATATGGAACCACAAAAGACCCAGAATTGCCAAAGCAATCCTGAGGAACAAAAACCAAGCAGGAGGCATAACTCTCCCAGACTTCAGGCACTATTATAAAGCCACAGTAATTCAGCCAGTGTGGTACTGGTACCAAAACAGACATACAGACCAATGGAACAGAATAGAGAAGGCAGAAATAAACAAAGACACCTATGGTCAATTAATCTTCAACAAAGGAGGCAAGAATATAAAATGGGAAAAATACAGTCTTTTCAGCAAGTGTTGCTGGGAAACCTAGACAGCTGCATGTAAATCAGTGAAACTGGAACACACCCTCACACCATGCACAAAAATAAACACAAAATGGCTTAAAAACTTGAATGTAAGACAAGACACCATCCAACTCTTAGAAGAGAACATAGGCAAAACATTCTCTAACATCAACCTTACAAATGTTTTTTCAGGTCAGTTTCATAAAGCAAGAGAAATAAAAGCAAAAATAAATCAATGGGGCCTTATCAAACTGACAAGCTTTTGCACAGCAAAGGAAACCATAAAAAAACAAAAAGACAACTTACAGAATGGGAGAAAAATAGTTTTAAACAATACACCTGACAAGGGCTTAATCTCTAATATAGACAAACAACTTATACAGCTCAACAGCAAAAAAGCCAACAACCCAATTGAAAAATGGTCAAAAGACCCGAATAGACATTTCTCCAAGGAAGATATACAGATGGCCAACAAACACATGAAAAAATGCTCCACATCATGGATTATTAGAGAAATGCAAATCAAAACTACCGTGAGGTACCACCTCACACCAGTCAGAATGGCCATCATTAGTAAGTCCACAAAGAACAAATGCTGGAGGGGGTGTGGAGAAAAGGGAACCCTCCTGCACTGTTGGTGGTAATGTAAGCTGGTACAGCCACTATGGAGAACAGTATGGGGGTACCTTAGAAAGCTATACATAGAACTACCATATGACCCAGCAATCCTGCTCTTGGGCATATATCCGGACAAAACTTTCCTTAAAAAAGACACTTGTGCCTGTATGTTCATTGCAGCACTATTCGCAATAGCCAAGACATGGGAACAACCCAAATGTCCATCAACAGATGATTGGATTAAGAAGATGTGGTACATATACCCAATGGAATACTACTCAGCCATAAAAAAACGACGTAGTGCCATTTGCAGCAACATGGATGGAACTAGAGACTCTCATCCTGAGTGAAGTAAGCCAGAAAGAGACAGACAAATACCATGTGATATCACTTATATCTGGAATCTAATATATGGCACAAAGGAACCTTTCCACAGAAAGGAAAATCATGGACTTGGAGAATAGACTTGTGGTTGCCGAGGGGGAGGGGGAAGGAGTGGGATGGACTGGGAGCTTGGGGTTAATAGATGCAAACTATTGCCTTTGGAATGGATTAGCAATGAGATCCTGCTGTGTAGCCTTGGGAACTATGTCTAGTCACTTATGATGGAGCATGATAATGTGAGGGAAAAAAAACATATACATGTATGTGTGACTGGGTCACCTTGCTGTACAGTAGAAAATTGACAGAACACTGTAAACCAGCTATAATGGAAAAAATAAAAAATCATTATAAAATTTAAAAAAAAGAAGAGGCCAAAGAAAACAGGACACTCAGATGAGGAAGAGGCGGTAGGACCCTGTGGGCAGAGACTGGAGCCTTGTGGCTTCAAGACAAGCAGCCATCAGCAGCCAGAAAAGAGAGGGAACGGACCCTCCCCAGGGCCTCTGAAGTGAGCACGGCCCTGCCAACACCTTGATTTCATCCCTGTGATCCTGATTTAAGACTTCTGGCTCCAGAACCGTAAGAGAACAAATTTCTGCTGTTTTAAGCCACTCGGTTTGCAGCAATTTGTTAAAGCAGCCACAGGAAACTCTTCCAGGCAGTATCGCTTGGATCCCATTATGTGTTTCCATATTGACTTATTGAAGTGATGGCCAGGATCCAGTGTTTCAGAAGGTAACCATTCGGAGCGCCAGCTCACACAGACTCCAATGGATGGGAGGTAATTACACTCTTTCCGGAGCCAACCCCTTGAAAGCACAGGTCCTGATGGAGCCACACCTTGGGCAGCACCACTCTCTTTGCAGAAACCAAACAAATCAACAGTCGGGAGCATCCATTGCTCTAGTTCAGGTCTGCATCTTCTCCTCTTGGGTTGGCACAGCAGCCCTCCTCTGGTCTTCTCTATCTCCAGAAGCTTCACTTTAGGATGACAAGGTAATATTCCTAAATCCTAGTTCTGATTCAACATCTCTGGGTCCACCCAAGATTGGTAGATCAGTTATGTGCTGATACACTGGCAAAGAACAACCCCCAAAATGAAATTAAGAAACAACTCCATCTACAGTAGCAGCACAAGGAATGAAATACTTAGGGATAAACCCAACACAAGAAACTATAATGTGTATGCTAAAAATTACAAAGTATCCTTGAAAGAAATTAAAATGTTTAAAAATCTAAATAAATAGAAATCCTTTGTTCATGTATTGGAAGACTTAATTTTGTTGCAATCAATACTCCCCAAATTGATCTACAGAATCAACACAGTCTCTATCAAAATCCCAGCTGGTTTCTTGACAGAAATTGACAAGCTAATCCTAGAATTCATATCAAGGGACCCAAAATGGCCAAAATGATCTTAAAAGAAAGAACAAAGTTATACAACTCACACTTCCCAATTTCAACCTTATTATAAAGTTACAGTAATCAAGACAATGTGAAACTGGCATAAAGATGTTGGAGTTCCCTGGTGGCCTGGTGGTTGAGGGTCTGGCATTGTTACTGCTGTGGCGAGGGTTTGATCCCAGGCCCGGGAACTTCTGCTTGCTGTGGGCATGCTCAAAAATACATATGGTGTGAGGAAGGGGTCTAATACATACATACATACGAGATGGAGATGGACATATGCACCAATGAAATAAAACTGTCCAGAAATAACCCTTTACATTAATGAATTGATTTTCAGCAAGGGGGCCAAGACAATTCAGTAAAGACAGAATAGTGTAGTTGACCCCTGAACACCATGAGGGTTGGGGTGCCAACCCCCCTCACAGTCAGAAATAAGCATATAACTTTATATTGTGCTTTATACCATACCCACTGTTCCACATCTACAGATGCACTCAACACTGGATGGCGTGATACCATAGTACCTATTTATTGAAAAAAGAATCCACGTTGTAAGTGGGCCTCCCCAATTCAAACCCGTGTTGGTCAAGAGTCAACAGTATTTTCATCAGATGTTGTGGAGACAGCTGGATACCTACACGCCAATTAGACCCCTTCCTCACACCATATGTCAAGATTAACTCCAAACGAATCAAATACCTAAATATAAAAGCTAAAACTATAAAAACATTTAGGAGAAAACACAGGAATAAATCTTCATGACTTTGAATTTGGCAGTCTTTTCCTAGACAGAACCAAATGTGCAAAAATAACAACAAAAAAGATAAATTGCACTTCATCAAAACTTAAAACATTTGTGCTCTTAAGGACACCATAAAGAAAGCCAAAAGACAACAACCCACAGAATGGAAGAAAGTATTTGAAAGTCCATTGATAATGGACTGGTATCCAGAGCACACAAAGGATTCTTATAACTCAACCATAGCAAAGACAAATAAGGAGTTCCCTGGTGGTGCAGCAGGTTAGGGATCTGGTGTTATCACTGCAATGGCATGGGTTCAATCACAGGCCCAGGAAATTCTGCATGCTGCAGGTGCAGCCAAGCAATAAAATAAAAGGACAAATAATCCAGAGTTCCCGTCATGGTGCAGTGGGAACAAATCTGACTAGGAATCATGAGGTTGTAGGTTGGATCCCTGGCCTCGCTCGGTGGGTTAAGGATCTGGCAATGCTGTGGCTGTGGCAAAGGCCAGCATCTGTAGCTCTGATTAGACCCCTAGCCTGGGAACCTCCCTGTGCCGCAGATGCAGCCCTTAAAAAAAAAAAAAAAAAAAAAAAAAGGACAATTCAATTTAAAGATAAATAAAGGACTTGAGTAGACATTTCTTCAAAGAGAAATCAAATGGTCAATATGCTCATTGAAAGATTTCCAACACGGTTTATAGTCATTTGGGAAATGCAAATCAAAAGCACATTAAGATGCCACTTCTTACCCACCAGGATGGCTAGTGGTGGTGGTGACATGGGGAAGTTGAAATCCTCATACACTCCTGGTAGGAATATAAAGTGGTGCAGCTGCTTTGGAAAGGAGTCTAGCAGTTCCTTAAAAAGGTAAACATAAGGTTTCTGTATGACCCACAGTTCCACCCTAATATATATGTGTGGGTATATGTGTATACACACACACACACACACACACACACGGGAATTGAAAACACGTTCACACAAAACTCATACACAAGTGTTCCTGGCAGCATTTTCAAAGCCAAAGAGTAGAGACAACACAAATGTCTGTTAACAGATGAAGAGATAAATAACATGTGGATCATCTGTGCAGGGAATATTACTCAGTCAGAAAAAAGGGGAAGGAAGCGCTGATCTGTGCTGCAACATCGTGCCAAAAGGAAGAAGCCGACACAAAAGCTCATCTGGCATCTGATTCTATTCCTGTGAGGTGTCCAGAGCAGGCGAATCTATGGAGACGGACGTAGATTAGTGGTTGCTAGATGGGGGGTGGGGAGATGGGGACCAGGGGGAGCGACCGCTGCCTCCCCGCTCCTGAGCATCATCTCAGAATCGGGGCCCTTGGGCCTGGAACAGACATCACTAGAGGCATCACTACCAGCATCCCTGAGAGACTTGCCCTCCACCCCAGCCCCAGAGCAGAGCTGGGCCCTGAGTGGCCCAGGGCTGACTTTGTGAATGTCACCGAGCCGCCCAATCGGGAGAGGGAGCGTCTTGCGCAGGCCCCTCCCCATTCACCTCTGCTTGTTCTGAGGATGTCAGGCTCTTACTGACGCGTTTGGTCGGCGTGCCTTCTTCTGTGTCGGGTTTGCCCCGGACCCTGGTCACTCTGGGGTCTCCGGCCCCACCTCTTGCCATTTTGTGATGGATCTTGGGCTGGTAATTGGCTCGTGCTTGGCTGGTTTCCAGTCCAAAGGTCAGCCTCCCGCCTCTGGTGTCTCCCCAGCTGGGCAGCATCAGGGTCTCAGATGGCTTTCCAGCACGTCTGTCGTGGACTCTGAGTTTCAGGTCAGTCGAGGGTTATTTTTCAGATAATTGAGAAGGATGCTTTCAGATGCTAAATGGTGGTTGTAAGTGCTCATCAGAGTGTCCACTTACCGATGACTCCGCGCCTCTCCCACCGCCCTCTTTCCAGCGTTGATTACAGAGCCCATCAGCCGCATTGCCTGGCAGAGAAGCATGTGAGCCCCAGGGGAAAGCTGTGTTTGAGTCATGAAAATACAGGCTGCTCGAGCTGGAAGGGTCTCTGGGGGTTATCTGGCCCACTCCCCCAGCTTCTAGGCAGTGTTCTGAGGTTGCCATGTCCAGGAGAAGCCTGGTGTCTCACTGAAGGGCCCACAGAGAGGTCACTGCCGATGGAGGGCGGCAGCCCGTCCCTCCCAACTTGTCACCAATGGCCTTTCTCCTACCACGGGTGTTGGGTGGACGGGCGCACGGGCTGGATGCAAACCTGGCAAAGAAGGGCAGGGTCGGTGTAGGAGCCAGGACACCCGGGCTCCCATCCCTGTCTCCCTGGGGTCCGTGGGGACCTGGCTGCGGCCCCGAGTCTTGGGTGTAAAGGCCCAACCTGGCACAGAGAACCAGCTCTTGTTCCTGTCCGTGGAGCGTCTTAGCTCTTCCCCTGAAGAAGCCAGCCAGTTCTTTCTTCCCAGGGACCTGAGCGGACTGAGGGAATTAGGCTGTAAGACGTGCTCAGCACATAGTAGGGGCTTCATACATCCTGGTTCCTATCTCTTGACTCCCTTGCTGTCTCACCCAGACTTCGGTGAGGAATGATGTGTTTTCTCAGACTGCGGGCCTGACATCAGGTCCCTCTGGGGATGGACACAGCCTCTGTCACATGGGCAGTTTTCACGTGCAGTGAATTCCTGCAATCACTGCTGCTTGTTCGGACTGTGAGTCTGCAGTCGGTTTGAGGGTCTTTATTTAGGGCCCCCAGGCAGACGCGGCCCCGCCATGCGCCCGAGCTCATCCGCTGCCATGCGGCCTCAGACCTGTCAGAGAATAGAGGGTGTGAGCGTGGTCTGCAGGCCCAAGATGCAGGGGGGGTGCAGCCTTTCTTCCAGGAACCCCCAGTGTGAGGACCAGTCTGCGTGGAGCAGCTGCAGGGCGAGGAGCTTGGCAGTGGCGGGGCCGGGAGTCAGGTGGTGCTGCTGCCCAGGGCGGGGGGCCTCTGCAGAGGGGCACACCTCGTGGATGGCCCTGGTGGGGGCAGGGCAGGAAGCCAGTGCAGTGCAGCTGGGGGCAGAGCTGCATCCGGGATGAGCCGGAATCTGCACTTGACTCTGCGCTGTCCAGGAAGGGGAGCCATGGAGGGTCCTGGGAAGCTGGGCATCACAGGGTTTGCCTTTAGAAAGCAGCGCTGCCCTGGAACCTGTGCTGGACCCTCAGGCAAGTCACAGGAGAGCCATCATCCGTGAGACGCTCCGTCTCTGCCACCCCCCTTCCCTGTTATTTACACCCCCGCCCCCAGGTAGGGATTATGTCCCATTTAAGAGGGGAGGAAACCGAGGCTCAGAGAAGTTAAGCGTCTCACCCAGGGCACACAGCCCAGTAAGCGGCACAGGCTGATTTTAAATGCAGCTCCTCTGCCCCGACAGCCTGGCCACCTTGGGCCCCAGCTGGGCATGCAGCATCCTGCAGAGGCAGACCAGTGAGTCACTCGGCCAGCGAGCCTGGCCGGAAGCCCTGAGACCTCTGGGAGCTGTCCTGCCAACGGCCAGCTCCTGTGCCCTGACACGACGGCCCAAGGAGGCCCTCTGCCACGCTCTGCTTTCCTGTGAATAGTGGTTTTGTTCAGCTGCTGTTGATTATTGTTTCTGGACAAATAGGATTTAAAGTTCAACCAACCAGTGTCACTTTGCCCCAGAGGTGGTGCTGGCCGAGGCCCACACTCTCGGGCCTGCAGGAGCCGGCTGTGCTGTGTGGTGGTGGGGGGGGGGGGGTTTCTCAGACCTGCCTCCCCTGAGGCCCTGCCCCTCCCATGTGCCTCCCATGTGGGTGCAGGTGAGCTGAGGATGTGCTCCTTTGGGGGCGGGAGGGGGCTCTTCCCAAGAGAAGCAGGGCCCCGGAGGCCAGGCCCCGGCTCCTGCCGGCAGCTGCTGCTCTGCTCGGGGCACCAGCGAGGCCTTGTCCTCTCTCACAGCCACACAACCCCACACGCCCCACATGTGAGCACGTGTGCCTGTGAGTGTGAGGCGCGTGTGTGCACCCAGGCTGCAGAGGGTGCTGCGGGCGGCCGGCTGGAGACACCAACGGGGCAGCCCCTGAAGACTGAGACCCTTTCTCCCAGCAGGAGCCGTTTGCTCCCCTCCCAGCTCTGGGTCTGTCTCCTGCACAGTCTCGCTGCTCCGGGACCGTGACGTGGGGGGCTCTGGGCTGCCTTATCGCGTCCTGCGTGCTGCAGGCCATCCAGCAGCACCCCTGGCCTCTCTTCCCCGGATCCCAGTGGCGTCTCTCCCCCAGGTGGGACACCAAAACTGGCTGCAGAGATGACACAGTGTCTGGCCCCCTTGCTCCACCCCTGCCCTTTGGGGCCCTCCTGGCTCTCTGAGCCCCGACGTGGAGACCAAGTCCTCCCCGTGCCCTGCTGGCGGGTCGGCCGGTTGGCGCTCAGCGAGTTGGCTCCCGGGCCTCTGCACCCTCACCTCTGCTCCCTCTCTCTCCCCCACGGCACCGCACTGCCTGCTGGAGAACAAAGCGGGCCTCCCCGTGTCGTTTATGCTCAGGTCACAGGTTGACAATCTAGATGGCTGATTCAGAACGAACGTCTGAATTCGATTAGCGGAGCTGAGCTGTCTGGCGTCAGCGTTAGCAGAGCACTCAGGTTCCTGGTTCAAACAGGGCTAAACTTATCTTTGGGAAAATAGAGTGTGTTTGAGGCCTAATCATAGGCATTAAAGCCATTAATTAGTAATAAGATTCAATTTCCCGGCGGCCTTGCCCGCATGTGTCCTGATGCAGAGATTGTGCCGCGAACATTTTCCACAGATGCATCGACAAACACCTGCTGTCCCAGTTCAGCGGCGACACGTCGTAATGTCCCCAGCCTGGCCAGGCCGCAAATGACCCCATTACAGAGAAAGACCATCCCTCCAAATGTGCCGCCCGCAGCTGGAGGGGCGGCGGAGGGGAGGGCATCGGGGCGGCGTTGGGCGAAGCCCTCCTAACCAGATGACCAATTTCATATGTTCCAGTTGAGGCCCTTTAATAAAAAGGATGAGCGCCCGCTCAGTGGGGGCCCCTTGCCATCTTCCCCCATTAGCACGGTTCTCTCCGTTTTGCTCACCTGCCCGCCTGCCCCACCTGCTTCCCTCTGGGGCAGAGTCAAAGGTGTGCTTACCTGTGACCCCAGCCCAGGGGACCAGGGTACAAATAGCCAGGAGCATATGCTGCATCCAGCCAGGGCTGGAGGCCCATGGATGGTCTGGGAGCGGCTGTCACCCCCAGCACTGCCCGCCCCCCAGCTGGATGAGCCGTGACGCCACTTTGACTCACCTCCCACCTCCAGCTCTGGCCCCCAAGGCTGGGCTTGAGGATCCTGAGGACACAGTGTGCTTCCAGCTCCCCCGAGATGAGACGCAGAGTGTGGGACTTCTGGAACATCTCAGGGAGACCCACGCCCCTTCCGTGTTCACATAGGGCTCAGCTCGGCCGAAACTCAGCCTGGGAGTGATGAGGCCAAGTCCGAACAAGTGCGCGGTGGCGGGTCAGGTGAGGCTGCTGTGATTAGCGTGGCCGTGTGGCCTGGGCAACGTGCACAGCCTGGCCACCACCAAGCAGCTTCCAGTGAGCCCGGGGGCGGACAGGGGGACTGTGACCTCACCCGCAGCTGCACAGCTCACCCGCGGCCCTGCCTGGCTCTGTGCTCTCACCTTTGGGGGTCTCCCCTCTAGTGGAGCCAGGCGCTCGCCCCAGGGAGGAGTGCGAGGGGAGGGGTGGGGAACCCGTGCTGAGCAGGCAGTGCCCCTTCCCAGGCAAGCGCTGCAGACCTGGTGTTTCTGGTGCGTTTTTCTAATTTTATGATGTAGCTGCACTGTTCTCTTAACTCCCAGCGTTTACTTGCACCTAGTCTCCTGAAAGTTCCTCGTGTTTGCATCAAGTGTTTTGTGTTTTGGCTCTTTTAAAACCAGGCGCCTTTTGTTTGGGCTTTTCTCCTGAACGCTTCTGGTCTGACCCGTGGAGTGTTGGCAGGGGGACCCCGGTCTGGTTTTGTCCCTGCCAGAGCCCAGGGAGCAGCACACCCAGAAGCCCCCAAGAAGGCCGGCGACCCGGCTGCGATCTGCGGGTTCATCTGCTCAGACACGTGATGGGCTGACCTTGTGCTGGGCGAGGGCTGAGGACCGTGCGCTCTGCCCCTGGGATCAGCCGCTTGCACCTGCCCTGGGTTCCTGCCCTCCCTGCCCCCGCAGCTCGCCGGTCTGTTCTTTCCCAGGAAAGGGAGGTGGGTGGCGGATGGAATGTCCCCGGCACCACCACTGCATGCGGATGGCCACCCCATCACCTGCGGGGGGAGCCAGAATCCCATTTCCACGAGCTCTGGGGACCCTGGTACATGGACGGCACAGCACCAGTGACCTCAGACCTCACAGGCGGGCTGGGTTTTTGGTCCCTCGGCCTCAGGCCAGCTGGGTACCCTGGGTGCCAGCTTGCCTTCAGCCTCTCTGGGCCTCTGTCTGCTCCGATGAAGATGGGGTCACTGTAGGTCTGTGAGGGGAGAGAAGAAGGGTGCAGAAAGCAGGTACCCCAAGGCCAGACAGGCACTGGGGGCGGGGGCAGGGGGAGCCCTGGACGGGGCGATCCTTTCTGTTCCCTCCGTGTTTGGGGTTGTGGACCAGTGCCCAAGGTGGGTCCTGATGGCCTCCCCCGAGGGGTGGTGGTTGCTGCCCCCTGGCTGGCCAAGCCCAGCAGGTGTGGGCAGCGGGAGGTCTGCAGCTGGGAGCTCCCCCTGCCCCTCGCCGCTCCCTCCCCAGCAGCCCGCGTCTCTGCCCTGCCTGATGCTTAACAGTTCTGACAGGCCGGGCTATTTTTAGAAACCTGTTCCCACTCCTTTTCCCTGTGGACAAAGGGAAGCAAGTTACATTTTAAATTAACCCACCACCCTCCCTCCTCTGGCACATGCAGCGGCGGCCACGCCAGGTGTGGGGCCGCGCAGGAGGGGCTGGGAGGGGAGAGCGCTCTGGCCTGGGCGGTGGTCCTGTCTGGTGCCCACGCAGCCATCACCATCCCAGGACTGGTCACCAACGTCGCGGGACCTGGCAGAAGCACGTTTGGGGATGGGGAGCGGCTTGTCGGGGTCATAGGGCCTGGCTGGGATTGGGCTTCCTGGCTCCAAGTCCAGGACCTGGGAAGGGGTTGGCGCAAAGGAGGAGCCCATGGGGATGGGGGATGGTGCCCACTGGGGGAGGGTCCCCTCTCACTTCCGAGCAGCCCTCTGTCCCTTCCAAAGCTCTTCTGCTTCTGCTAGTGTGGTGCTGACCGTAGCTGTAGCCCTGGGAGCAAGGCAGCATTGAGGTGTCACCCCCGCCTTACCAGGTAACCCGAAAGCCCAGCCATGAGATCACAGGTGGCTCAAAGTCACACTTTGGAGCAGTTTTCCCCGCGGGGCCCAGCCAGCTGACAGTGGTCCCTGGGCAGGCACTGACCCAGGTGCAAGGAGGCAGGTACACCTGGTCCAGGACAGGGATGTGTTAGATTCACAGCTTGAAATACAGCCGGGTTGATTTGGAAAATAAATTTAAAGTGAACATGAAACCGTCACCAAGTGTTAACTAGTAACCTGATGAAGATTTAGGAAAAACATTTAGCAGTGTCTTTGACTTGATCAGCCTATGCTGAAGTTTCCAGCAAAGCCCTTTCCTGTTTGAGGGTTGACGGTGAGACCCCAGGGAAAAAGTTAGCTCCTAACTGGGTCCTCATCCTCAGAGCAGGTCCAGGACTGTGATGAGAGGGAAGCACCTGCTGAAGGCAGGGTGCCCAGCAGGGCCCAGCAGTGCTGGTCCCTCCCCGCCTCCCTGCCCCAGCCCCGGTTGGGCCAAGACACAGACCTAAAGCAACTCAATCACGGGAACAAGAGTTTTCCTTCTCAGATTCAGATTAAGCAGTGACTGGACGGTCCCCCAGGCGGTGACGGTCCTCAACCCATCACTTAAGCGCTTTTTCCCAGAAGAGCCGTGGCCTTCCTGGTGCTGGTGATAAGACTGAGCCCCCGTGAGCCCTGGCTGATTGTCTCCTGGTTTTTAGCAGCTTTGCTGAGGTCTGACACACGCTAAACTGAACCTTGCTGGTCTGACACACGCTAAACTGAACTTTGCTGAAGTGTACAATTTGATGAATTGGGGACGTTGGGTACACCGGTGCAGCATCGTCACCCCAAGTTTCCTCCTGCTCGTTGTAAGCCACCTTCCTGCACACCCCCCCCCCCCCGCCGCCCACCTTCCATCGCTGACGTGCCCTCTGTCACTGTTGGTTGGCACTTTCTCGAGTTTTATGAACGTGGATTCTTACACTACAGACTCCTTTCCGACTGGCTTCTTTCATTCGGAAGAACCGTCCTGAGATTCCTTGTGTTGGGTCGGTGGTTTGCTCCTTTCTGTTGCTGATGCATTTACCTTATACTCTTTATCCGCTCACTCCTTGGACACTTGGCTTGCCCCCAGTTTGGGGCCGTTAAAAAGAAATGCAGCTGCAACCATTCCTGTACCATCTGTATGGACGTGCCTCCAGGAATATGGAGTCCCTGCCTGGTCCCACGTTGTTGGGTCACGTGACAGGTGTTTGTTCGTCACCCCGCACTCCTGATATTGATCATTTGCGTCTTCTCTCTTTGTGCCTGATCAGTGTGGCTAGAGGTTTACCAATTCTACTGAGCTTCTCAAAGAACCAGCTTTTGGTTTGATTGATTTTTCCCTATTGATCTTTTGTGTTCTATTCTATTGATTTCCTCTTTGCTGTTTATTTCCCTTTTTTTTTTTACTTTGGATTTAATTTGTTCTTCTTTTCCTAATTTCATAGTATAGAAGCTAAAATCATAAATTTGAGATCTTTCTTTTTCCCTAGTAGGTGTTTAGAGCAGTGAATTTCCCAGTAAGCAAAGCTTTACTTGCATCTCACAAATTTTGATATGTTGTGTTTTTGTTTTTCACTCAGCTCAGAATAATTTCTAATTTCTCATTTAATTTCTCTCTTGGACCTGAGGGTTAGTTGGAAGAGTGTAGTTTAGTTTCTAAATATTTGGGGATTTTCCAAATCTCTTTCTGTTATTAAAGGCTAATATAATATCATTGTCGTCAGAGAATATATTTTGTATGACATTCATCTTCTTAAACCTCCAGTTGAGAATATGGCCTGTATTGATAAATATCTCATGTGCACTTGAAAGTAATGCGTGCTCTGTCTGGGTAGCGTGCCCCAGAAATGTTAACGGGTCAAATTATTTGACACCGTGGTTCAAGTCTTTTATGCCCTGTCTGGTTTTATCTTTATTTGTTGTATCAATTACTGAGTGATGCCTTGAACATGCACCTGCAATTGTGGACGTTATCGTTACTATTAGCAGCTCGATCAGATTTTACTTTACAGATTTTGAAGCTTTCTTACGGGGTCCATAAACATGTCTGCTTCTTATGTCCTTTGGATGAATTGATCCCTTTATAATTGTGATACATTGTTCATAACTTCATCATGTCAATTGCACCAGTGATAATACAGTCATCCGGGCTACCTACATTGGTGATACACCTTTCTCCTCCTCTCAGTTTTAATCTGTTTGTTCATATGTAAAGCACATTTCTTGTAAGTAACATAGCGTCAGTTTCATTTTATTCGGCATTTATCCCGCAAATCTCTGCCCTTTATTTGGGTCCATTTACATCCAGTCTGTTAATAGGTAACGTGAGTGTGATTCAGTTTAGCGTTAAGTCTGTGGTCTTCTGTTTTTAATCGGTGTCTTCCAACTGTTCTTCGTTCCCTTTTCCTACTTTTCTGGCTTCTTTTGGATTTGTTGAGTATTTTTATGAGTCCGTTTTTAAAAATAGTCTCTCCTTTTTTCAGCAGCTTTAGGTTCACAGCAACACTGAGGGGAAAGCTCAGAGCGTCCCTATGTCCCCATTACCGCACACGCACCCCCAGTGTTAATATGCCCCCACCCCAGTGGTGCATTTGTTACCATCAGCGAATTTACACTGACACATGAGCTTCACTCAAAGCCCACCGTTTACATTAGGGTTCATTCTATGGATCTTGACAAATGTATGCTGACATAGACCCACCATCAGTGTATCGTGCAGAATTGTTCCAGTGCCCTAAAAATCATTGGTGCGCCGCCTGCGTCTCCCCACAAGCCCGTGCCAACCACTGATCTTTTTACCGTCGCCATGGTTTTGCCTTTTCCAAAATGTCATAGAGTTGGGATCGTACCGGATGCAGCCTTTTCAGACTGGCTTTCTTCACTTAATAAAATGCGTCCAAGCTGCCCCCATGCCTCCCCGTGGCTTGACGGCGCATCTCTTTTTAGAGCCGAGTATTCCGTTGTCTCGGTGGAATTTATTATCCGTTCGCCTGCCGAAGGTCATCTTGGTTCGTTCCAGGTTTGGGCACCTGTGAACGAAGCCACTATGAACACCCATGTGCAGGTTTTCTTTGGACATAGGTTTTCAGATCATTTGGGTAAACAGCAAAGACCATGGCTCTTGAATCACAGGGTAGGAGTATAGTTTTGTGAGAAACCTCCGCCCCCCTCCCAAATGCGCGTACCCTTTTACCTGTCCGCCAGCAACGAGTGAGAGCTCCAGCCGCTCCATCTCTCATCATGTGGTGAGGGCAGTGCTTTAGAATTTGGGTATTGTAACCAAATCTTGCATTAAATTACGATTCCCCGGTGACACAGGGTGCTGAGCATCTTTTCTTTTTCTTTGTTTTTGTTTTCATGGCCACACCCACGGCTCATTTTGCCACTGCGTGTAGACTTTAGGACCAGTTTGCCAAGGTCCGCGTGACTGCACCGACTCTGTGACTCCAGGTGGGAAAACTGACACCTTGCCAGCATTGAGTCCACCTGTCCGTGAACGTGGACTCACTCTCTAGGTATTTAGGGTTTCTCTGAGTACTTCCATCAGCGTTTCGTTGATGTCCTCACACAGATCTTAAACATGTTTTGTTAGACTTCCACCTGAGTACTTTTCGGGGGGAGGCGGGGAGCGCTGGTTGGCTTTTGTGCATTTACTTTGTATCCTCCAGTCTAGCTATAATCACTTAGTTCCAGGAGATTTTTCTTTTTAGTTCTTTCGGGTTTTCTACATAGACGAGCCTGTCGTCTGTGAACAAAGACAGCGTATCTCCTTTTTGGCTAAAACTATAGCTCTTCGGTTCTATTATGTTAGCGGCCAGTTTGCAGTTAGCGTACACATCTTTAACTCATCAGGCTCTGTCGGGACGTTATAAACTTTGTGTGTACTTGGGACCTTCTCAGAGGGCGGTTCCAGTTCTCTCTGAGCTTCGGCGCTCCTGTCACCATGTATCTTACTTGTATATATGTTATAAGCCCCACAGAACACCTTGATTATTTCATAGGGTTTTCCATCAGAAGGCAGTCGTATGTATTTCACCCAGACCGTCACCAGCCCCTTCCTTTCCTCTTCTCAGGCCGTGTCTCCGTCTGGGGTCATTTTCTCTGTACCTGAAAGACTTTGTTTTAACATTTCGGAAAACCCAAGTCTGTTTCTGCTAAATTCTTTCCACTTTTGAGTTTCTGAAAAAGGCTTTATTTCACCTTAGTGTTTGAAAGAGCTCTTTTTTTAGCTGGTTTCGGCTTGGTGAGAGTTCCGCACCCCACCCCATGCAGCCTTCAAGATATTGCTGTGCTGTCTCCTCTCTGACACTGTTTCTGATGAAAGAGAAACCACTGTCAGCCTTGCCTTTTTTCCTCTACATGTAACTTTTGTTCCTCTATATGTAATACTGTTTCTCTGGCTTCTTTTAAGCCTTTTTTTCTTTATCACTGAGTGTGAGTAATATGGTTATAATATGCCTTGGTTTAGTTTACTTCATATTTCTTGTGCTTGGGGGTTGTTTGGCTTCTCGGGTCTTGGAGTTTATAGTTTTATCAATTTTAGGGGGAAAAGCGTGGGCATTATCTCTTGGTCTCCCTCCACACTCCTCGCCTTCGGGAACTCCACCTGTGGACACGTTTGGCCACTTGAATTTTTCCCAGAAGTTACTGATGCCTTTTCTGTGAAAGGGTTTATCCCGGTACTTCCTTTTGGATCTTTTCTTCAAGTACACGTATTTTTTCTTCTGCAACATACAGTTTGCTGTAAACCATGTGCAGTTGATTTTCATCTCAGATATTGTGCATTTCACGGATAAAGGGCTGAAGCGAATCTTTTTCGTGCCTTCCACGTCATTGCCTCACCTTCGGAGCATCTGGAAGTATAGTGATGTTTGTTTTAACCTCTTCATCTGCTGCTTCTGGTGTTAGTTTTGGACCTGTTTTGGTTGTTGGTGTTTTTCTTCCCCTAGTAGTGAGTCATGTTTTGCTGCTTCTCTGAATGCCTAGTGGTCTTCCATTGGATCACCGGCTTGATCAATTTTGCCTTGCTGGGTGCCAGATATAAATATTGTTAAGATTCTGGGACACAGTTGTATTACTTAGAAAAGGTTATATCATTTTGGCTTTTGCTTTCAAGATCTTTTAGGCAAAACCAGAACAACGTTTAGTCTAAAGATAATTATTCCCCACTATGAAGGCAAAAACTTTCCAACTAGGTCAACACCTTATGAATTCTGATGTGTCGTTGTTTGGCTGCAGGAACAGCTCCCATCCCTGGGGTCTATGTGAGCAATGCACTTTTCCCTACAGCTCTTTGCAGGGTCCTTTCCCAGCCTTGGGCACTTTTGAGATGCTCCCACCTCCTCAGGGGCCCTTCTGTGGGTTGCCAGTTTCTTGCTCGCTCTTTCTTCTTTCCAGTAACCTGCCCGTAAGTTCTATTTGCCATCACCTCCTGGACTTTCGCTCTGTCTCCTCAACTCACAGTCCCCGGGGTCCCCTGAGTCCCCACTCCCTGCATCATGACCCAGAGACCTCTCAAGGCAGTTAAGCTTCGGTACCATAGCTCACTCCATCTCTCAGGGGTCGCTGGGCTTTGTTGCCTAGTGACCAGTTTGTGTTGTGTCCCGCTTAAATGGTCCCTGTTATTCCTTGGCTGGAAGCAAGAGTCTCTTTCACTCTAGTTGTTTTCACATGATTCTGTTTCACCAAAGCACGCAGTAACATGTAAGAAGTCTCATGGCCAGCATGAATAACTTACTTGTTATTGTCAAGGAGAAAATCATTCATTCATTCATTCGCTCGTTCAAGAAATGTGCGCCTGGTCCCTGCAAGGCCGGGAGGAAACCGGGGATGAAGTGGGTACACCCGCAGAGCCTATTTGGCACCAGATCCAAGGACTTTAAACAGCTCCCTTGGGAAGACTTAAGCAGAATAAAACCTTCCATCACTCATTCAGCTGACAGTTACTAAGTGCCTGGCATCCCCCAGGCCCGCTCGGCACTGCCCCAAGGTGCACGTGGGCCAAGTGGTAGAGATACAGACAGTCAGAAAATGCTGAAGCAGAAGCCCTAGACACGGCAAACCTGCAGGTTTTGACCATGAGCTGGAGAGAGGACTCTTCCTGGAAACAGTGGCCGTGGAACTGAACTTGAAAGATGATCAAGGTCAAGGATCGAGTGGCTGGAACCCCGGTGCTCGGGGCGCAGTCAGAGCTGAGGCTGGTGGGGCGGCCCCGCGGGGTCACACGCGGGGGGAGGGGTGGCACTGTGGGAGCCGCAGAGGGTTTCAGGCACATCAGATCTGTGGTTTCAGAAAAAATGATTACATGATCATTTTACAAGGATTCAAAAGCATGATGGACTTTTGGTTTTATTGCCAAAACCACAACCAAATCATTTTTGATTTCCCTGGAGGAATTTTTTTTTTCAGGTGAAATTTATAATCACTTCTGTTGGCTTGGGGACCCGTTCCACACCAGGCTCTTGAAGGCAGCACCACATGTGCCTTTCCGTGTCACAGGCGCGTGCCTTTCCGTGACACAGGCGCGTGCCTTTCCGTGACACAGGCGCGTGCCTTTCCGTGTCACAGGTGCGTGCCTTTCCGTGTCACAGGCTCTTGCCTTTCCATGACACAGGCACATGCCTTTCCGCGCATGTGTGCATGCACCACCCCCCCCCCCGCACATAGGCAGATATGTCCACCTGTCGCCAGACTGAAGCCCCTTTGGAGGCCGGGTTCAGGGAGACGCCGCAGCGAGGTAGCCTGGCCGCCAGGTGGTCAGCGGCAGCATCCTATTCAGGTGATCGATTTGGTAATTAAGATCCCATTTCCTGAATGAGTTGTTAGGCGTCCCCTTTCTGTAAACAAGCCACGCTGCCATCCTTACCTCCAGGCCACTGTCCCTTCCAATTAGGCTCGCCTCTCTCTGGGCCGCAGAGGACAGGCTGGCAGCGCTGTGTCATGGAACTGGATGATGACCGGCAGTGATGCTTGGCCTGCTGGCCCTGCAGGGCAGGCCTCCTCGTGCAGCCGAGTTACCCCGGACCAGGCCTGGCATTCATGGGCAGGCCAGCCGCCTCCAAGGGTACAGAAGTCTCCACCTGGGAGCCAAAGACACATGGCTGGATCCCGAGTCCTCCCAGCCTTGTCCTCTTGTCCTCAGCAAGGCAGTGGCCAAGGCTGCGAACGCCCGAGTCCTCCGAGAGCGCCTGGTGACAGGAGAGGGCGGCTCAGGGAACCGGGACCCCGTGACCCAGGAGGCAGGGACGGCCAGACCTCAGGTGCAAGTCCCAGAGACAGTGTCGCAGGGAGGGGTCAGGAAGGGACCTGACTTCCATAGTCCCCAAAGGTGGAGTTGAATTTCAGAGGCCTAAACAGAGAGAAGGACATTCCTGTGGGCACTGCCCGCTGAGGCCCAGGCGCCAGGGCCGGAAGGACAGATGGCCACGGAGGACAAGACAGAGCACCTGGCTTCCTCTGGGGCTGGTGAGGGGTACGGGGGGTAGAGAGAGAAGGGCTCCCCTGTTGTCCATAAATGGGGCAAGGGACCCGCCTGTGCTCACACCCGGCTGAGGCCAGGCCCTGCATCCCCCAGGATGTCCCTTTCCCTGGCCAGCTGCACCCTCCCTCCAAGATGTGGCCCCAACCCTCGAGTTCCCGGCACCCTGGAGGGCCATAGGTGGTTTCTAGCCAGAGAGACATGCTCCGCGCCCAGCCCCGGCTAAAGGCCCTCTTGGTTTCTGGGAAAAGTGAATTTATCCGCTCACGAGAAGGGAAAATGTTTACAGGAAAGGAAGGCCCAAAAGGAATGAATAATTGCAGCCCCATTCCTGGTCTCTGGAGACCAATATTCTAGTCTCTTGCTTTTATTAGAAAAGTGAGCCAGAGAGAGAGAGAGCTTGTCTAGAGAACGGGGACCAACCCCCATGCTCTGGGGCTGAGGGGCAGGAAGGGGCCCCGAGGTCCTCCTGCTGGGTTCCCCCGCTGCCACCGTGTAGGTCAGGCCAGTGCAGCGGGATGCCACCTCTCCCCGGAGTCTGTCCCCAGGCATGGCTGCCACCAAGATGCCTCTGCACCCACTCTGGCCTTGGGTATGTTGGGGACAGAGCTCCTGATGGCCCTTGGGTCACTGCTTCTTCACCAAGCCTCATCACCCTGAGCTCTCATGGTGCCATTGGGTCATTTTCCCTGCGTGGCCAGCAGGCTCCTCCTCCTCTTCCTCGTCCTTCGGCCTCTGTCGCTCCAGGATCGCCAGAGTGTGCGCGTGGATGCGGATGGAGGTTGGGCTCCAGCAGCCGAGCTCCGTGCCCGGCTCTGTCCCTTGCGTGTCAGCTGGGCGGGTCCCTCCCTTAGGGAGCCGTGTGTCCTTATGGGGAATAATCGTCTCAATAATTAACAGTAACGAGCCGCTCTCAGGTTGAGAAGAAGGCACCATGTTCCTTCCATAAATGACCGGAAGCACTGCCCCCACGTGTTTCTGGCCTGGGGACACTGGGGGGGCACAGTGCTGTCCCAAGGTGGCACAGTCCAGGACCTGGGAAGGCAGGACCACCCCCCTCGCCGACGGTCCCTGGGGAGGTGGCCAGCTGGATGGTGACACGTGAGTGGACACTGAAGGTCATGCTGGATGAGTCCGTGCGCAGGCAAAGGAGAGTCACCGGTGTGCTCACCCGTGTGTCCCTGGACACACACACGCACGCACACGCATGCATGCGTGCTGCCCTGCTGCTCCAGGTCCAGGCCTCCAGCCTCGCGCTCCTCCTGGGCGCCCTCCAAGGCCTCCATCTGGCCTCTCTGCACCACTGCCACCGTCTGCCCTCCCGGCAGCCTGGTGACCCTCTACACCCATAAATCAGTCCTTGCTGAAACCCCCAGAGACCTCGCATCTCCCGTCCACCGGCCTGGGAAGTTCTGCTCACGTCCTGCAGCGGCCACCTGCCCCTGGCGCCCTTTCCATCACCGCCTGCAGCTCTCTCCCCTCCACCCCATCCGTTTCCTTCCCAGCACTGGTCCGTCACAGCCCAGGACGTGCCAGCCCACGTTTTCTGCCTTCCCCATGAGAGCCTGTGCTTTGGGAAAGCAGGCCCTTGGCTTGCCTTTCTGTTTTCTTTCTTTATAGAAATTTGTTTTCTTCCCAGAAACGTGCCTGACATGTAGGGGGAGCTGAGTTAAGAGGCGTTGGAGCACTTTCATTCATTCAGCAGTGGGTTGGTTGGTTTTAGGTGATGGCGCTGCCATGGCCGCAGGCTCGCAGGGCTGGAAGGCGGCCAGTCGAGCGGGCAGTGATGGGCACAGGGCAGGCAGCGGGCACCTGGGGGCCACTGGTATGGCCGAGTGTGGGGATGGCAACCATGGGAGGGAAGGGGTGTGTGAGCGGAAGCTGTTCCACCAACCCCTGAGGCCCATCCTCAGGGAGGGGCCCCCCCACCTCTCCCTACCACTGCCTCTGTTCCCCCCTGGAGTCACCTGCCTTTCAGGCTGGTCCCCATCAGCTTCCACTGGCTGCTTTACGTGATACCCCTGGGCGATTTAGGCTCAGAACAAACTCTTCTGCTGTAGGTGTCTGGCCGCCACCAGGAGCCTTATCTTCATTTGCTTTCATTTTAATGATCCCAATTGCCGCTAAAGACTGTCTAGCATTTACTCCGGATTTTAGCTAAAACCTATTCAAGCCTCCAACACTTGCCTCTGTGGAAGGACAGAGGCAAGGACCTGGGTGTGCCAGGTGTTGGGCTGGCCTGACCGACCCACCCTGCTTTCCGCCAGGTGGGCACAGTGCTTGGTGCTACGGAGGGCACCGGTGCTCCATCCAGAGCCAGGCCCCCACCCATGGCTGCCAAGAGGCGACCCAGGCTCAAAGCCTGGGCCTGCGGGCCTCCTGGGAGCTGCCACGTTGAGAGTTGAGGAGGAGATGAGGTCGCCTCAGCTCCACCCCCATGAAGCCCTTCCACAGAGACACACTTGGGACCCAGAGTGTCATCGTGAGATGAGCAGAGGACACCAGGCAGGCGGTGGGGGAGCGGCCATAGCAGGGAGCCCCAAAGACAAGGACAGACACTGGGGAGCTCACAGGACCAGGGAGCGTGGGGCTGAGATGAAGCGGCCCTGGGGGTGGCCGGGCTGCAGGGGTTCAGGGACCATCAGATGGATCCCTCCTGAGGCCGTGGCCTGGGCTGCCTCGTTTCCTTCCTGACACCCACCTTCTTCTCCCGGGGCCAGAGCTGCGCCACCTGCTCTGAGTTCCTGAGCCCCCACCCGGGGCCTGACCCTCTCCTTCACCCCCCAAGGACACCACGGCCCCTCTGGGCCCCCAGCCCTTTTCTAGAGCAAGGAGTGGCTGGCCCAAGTCTCGCCTCCCGTGGACAGAGCGGGGCTGTCCGTACTTCTCCTTGGCCACCTCTCGGTGGGGTGGGTGCCTGGGAGCAGGTCGCTGTGCCCGACCTCCCCTTCCTCATCTGTAAAACCTGTAAGACCCCCTTTGCCAAGCTGGGTCCCTGTGGGGAGAGACAAGGGGATATCCGTCGCATACTGGGCACAAGGCACCCCACGGAAGCCTGTCCCCTGGCCCCCGCGTGCCCAGACCTGCCCGAGGCTGTGCACACCTGTGCTCTTGCACACGCATTTGGGCTGTTGGGCTTCAGTAACAGTCACTTGGCATTTGGATCCCAAGCGATTTCAGAACCAAGCTATATATAGGCCTCGGAGATTGGCAGGACAAATCAATAGCCATTAGCAGCGTTCAGGCGGCCAGGGCCCTGCCATCCTTCCAAGCCTGCTGACATCTCCACCAAGGGGCCGTCACCCTACGCTGAGTCTTCCTGCCCAGCCCACCTGGGCAGCCATCAGGATGTGTGCCAGGGAGGAGGCTGCTCAGGGCCCCAGCTCTCAGCAGGCAGGGGGGGACGCATTGGACCCGGATGTTAAAGCTGCAGGTGGGGTCCCCTGGCTGCACGCACACAGGCTGGAGTCACTGATGTCACGTCACTGATGGCCTGCAGTCCCCAGGCTGGGCCCTGGGGTCCAAACCGGGGGACGCGTGTCCTCCTCGCCTGCCACGTGGGCAGGGTCTACCTTGAGCCAGTCCCCTGCCCCAGCCCGAGGAAGTTGGTTTAGGTGGTGAGCAGGTCCTTCCCGGCTCCACCGCTCCAGCTCTCAGTGACCTGGCAGAGCTCAGCTTTCTGCCTTTTTATTTGAAAGCACGTGCACTGAAGCCCCTGTTTCAGAAGAGTAGCCACAGTGCTCCTGTGTCTCTATGGAAACCTAACTGTTAGGGGCCGACAGGCTCAGATAAGGGATGCCCAGAAGCTGCCGGGTCCGCTTCGGCCCCTGACTTCAGCCGTCTGCTGTTACTGCCGTGGCCGTGTGTTTTATGTGCACCAGTCACACTGGGCTGGGGTCACTCCAACGACCCTCTTTTAACTTAACTCTTTAACGGCCCTCTCTCCAATTACAGTCACATTTGGGGTGCCCGGCGGTAGAGCCTCCGTGTACGGACTTGGGGAGATGCAATTGAGCTCATAGTTTTAGATACGACGTGCATCTCATGAAAGTGGGCTCCGAGCACTCTGCTCAGGTAATCCTTGCTGCCAGTTTTCTTTTAAATCCACACTCATTGCAGAAAAATAGCATTAATAGGAACACACAAAGAAGTTAAATATGAACAGCAATCCTGTCATCAGAGGTGGTACCTGTTAACGAATGGATTTGTAGTTGTCTAGATCACTGCCTGTGCACATCTTTTGTAAAAATGAAGTGTAATTGAAAATACACATATGTAACTATGCTTTTTCTTAATGTGCATAGTCACTGACCTTCTGTACCAGATGTATACCTAAACCATGATTTTTCAGGGCCGCATAGTATTCTTTTATACAAGTGTTTCCTAATCTATGTAGCCCAGCCCCTCTGTTTTTGGACTAGGAGTTTCCGATTATCAGTGTTAAAATCCAAATCCACCCACACATGACCTCCAGGAGGTAAAATTAGTGAGTCAAAGTGTGTTTTGCAAGGCTGTTTGCTACTTATTTTGAGCCTGCCCTCCGTACATATTATAGCTTCTAGATGCTAATCAGCTGGGTGTGTCAATAGCTGTTTCCCGTGACTCAGGAGGGGTGGCAGCGGGTACAGTGCGGTGACTGTTAGCTGGGCTTATGCCTGGGGCTCAGCCTGGGGGGCGGGCACACACGTGTAAGAAGGATTCAGGACACGTGGAGATGCTATAACAGCAAGCGTATAGGACACCCAGGCAAGCCACGTGGGCCCGGCTTTCCTTTTGAGGAAGGGGCCATCGTGAGGAGCAGGTGGGGAGGCTATGGTGGGCAGAGCCCTGGCCCCAAGACTCATCTGTGGTCTCTGGTGGGGAGCTTGGGACTGGAGACCCTAAGAGCAAACACCGTGGGTTGAGTGCCTTTGCACGGACTAGCTTGCCACACGGGGCCAGGAAAGCACGTCACAGAAGGAAAGGGAAGTGCCCCAAAGTGGCCTGACCGCTCCCAAGTCCAGGTGTCAATAGCATCTGAGCCCTAGTTTGAGTGCTGGCCTGATGCCAGAGACTCTGGTCCAGGAGCCAGTACCTCCTTGTTGAAGGAAGAATTCAGAGGGAGCCACAGTTTGCATTCGGAGAAGCTGTGACCAGTGTATCGCTTCACGCTCACTGTGGGGAGGGGACAGGGAGAGGGGCATGGAAGAGGTCTGTGTGGTGGGATGGGGAGCTTAGGTTCCCAGGTGGGGCAGGGCCTGGGGCAGGGCAGTGCCTGTGCCTGCATCTGAAGGGAGGGGGCGGGGCGGGGGGCATCCTCTCTGAGACCCACCGCCTCGCGGGGCCGTAGCTCCGTGACTCGACTCCGCCCTGCTCTGACCACCATCCCTCACTGCCTGGCATCGCTGGCCCTCCCTCTCTCCTGGATCGTGCTCGTCTGCAGAGATGCTGTGACATCTGCAGTGTCACGGCCTGCTGTGACCCTCGTCCCCCCCCCCCGCCACAGCCGCACCGACTCTCACCAGCAGTCTTTGCTCCCTCTTCCCTCTTCTTGGCTCTCTGGGACCCCCTCCCTCCCCACGGCCACCTGTTCTGTCACTACGTTGTCACTGGTGATCACGCCCTCCTCCTGACACCTTTTCCGCTTGGCTCCAGGGACAGCTTTCTCCCTGGGGTCACACTGTCCACACCTTTGCTGGCCTCTCTCCCTTCCCCTCCTCCAGGCGTCGGGGGGCCCCTCGGCTCGTCCTCAGGTGGCACATCTTCCCGCTGCGACCTGTGCTTCTCATCCAGAGCGCAACTCCTTTCTTGAAATGCAGGTGTGATTCATGTGTCCTTTTCACAAAGTCACGCAGCCGTCCCGCTGTCTAGTTGGGGAGCGTTTTCCTCACCCCACAAAGTCCGCACCTGTTAACTGTTCCCCCCTCCCCCGCCCCTGGCGATGACCAAGTCCCTTCCTCTCCACGACCCGCCTGTTCCCGGACAGTTCAGGTCGGTGGATCACAGAGCGTGTGGCCTCTGCGCCCGGCTCTCCCTAGCGCGGTGTCTTCGAGGCTTGTCCACACCAGCGCGCGTTCTCACCCCCTCGCCTGCCTGGATAGCGTCAGCTCAACAAGGCCAAGATCACGTTCTTCTCACCGCAGGCTCCCCTGTCCCGATCCTCCTGGTGCCCCCCCACCCCCGGCCCCCCGCCAGCTCTTTCTGGGTGACTCCTCAGCACGTGTGTCCTCAGGAAGCCTCTGGAACACGGCCCCGTCCTCCCCCGAGCCCCCCGCTTCACCTCCCGAGTCCTCGCAGCCCCCTCCCCAGCAGCCCGAGTGAGGCCACAAAGCCGAAGTCCCCTCTCGGTCCCTCTGCTCCAGACCCAGATGAGGGGCTGGCATCTCACCGGATGGAGAGGCCTCGCCTCCCCGGTGCAGCCCGACCGCTCTCCCCTCACACGCCGCCTGCTCCCCAGGGCCTTTGCACCTGCCCTTTCTCTGCCGGCCTCTCTGGCTGTCCGTCCAGCTCCATCAAGGCTCTGCTCAGATGCCGCCTTCTCACAGAGACCGTCCCCGACAGCCCACCAAAAACAGCCTCCCACCCCTTCATCCTCCCCGACTCCGTGCCGGCTGGCGGGCTGAGATGCGGATGCGTGCCCCTGCCCGTGTGCGTGTGAGCTCAGGGGCCTGCTGCATTCAGCTGGGTGCTCAGGGGGAGCGTCTGCTGAGCTGGATGGACGGGCGGATGCGGGATGACCCAAAGGGCTGTCTGCTGGAGGGACAGGCCGTGGCGTCCATCAGGTTCTGTGCCCCCGGCACTCAGTAAAGGCATTTCAGGAAAGAACCGCTTTCCCACGAGAATCCACCCTGTCTCTCATTCTCCCGGGAGACCAGGCCTCAGTGAGGTTTGGGAAGATCACGAGCTGTGCTCAGGCAGAGCCGTGTTTAATCCCAGCACGACTCGGAGCCTTTAACCAAATTACTGAATCTCTCTGAGACGTGATTTCTTTTCCTCTCTCAAGCTCTGCTTACAGGGTCACTGCGAGCACAAAAAAGAGTGTTTGGTTCCCGTTGTGGCTCAGCGGGAACAAATTCAATTAGGAACCATGAAGCTGTGGGTTCGATCCCTGGCCTTGCTCCGTAGCCTAAGGATCTGGTGTTGCCGTGAGCTGTGGTGTAGGCCGGCGGCTGTAGCTCCAATTAGACCCCTAGCCTGGGAACTCCCATATACCATGGGTGCAGCCCTAAAAAGCAAAACAAAAACAAAAAACAAAAGCAACCAAACAAAAGACTGTTTGGAACAGGCCTGTTGCTGTATCTACACCCCGTTAGTGTCGAATTAAGGCCCTGAGTAAATATTATTCTCTTTCCTCTTGATCAAAGAATGAAGGAATGTTTTCGCCAATCCTGCCTCTGAGACCTCTCCTGCGTCAACGCAGCCACATGCAGGGGTGGGGGGCTCGGGACGCCTCCAGCTGTGCAGCCCCCCCGTGCACGACCCTAGGCCCCTGGCGTTGGGGTTTCCTCCCCACCTTGCAGGCGAGGCACAGCTCAGGCTGCAGGAGAGGCCGGGTTCCCCAGGACCTAGGCTTCGGTGCCCAGGGACCCTGGCCTGCCTCGCCCACCCGACTCCTAAGCAAATGCCTGCTGCTCGGAAGATGGTGGAGGTGATTAAATTACTCAGGGCAACAAACTGTCCTCGAGCACCTGATTTGCACACCAGCTCCTGAAATGCTCCTACGACTCCTGAGCTCGTAAGGAGTGCTCCGTAGGCAGTCAGGTACCGCAGAGGTGTCTGGAGCCCAACTCAGAGTCTAGACCTGGGTCTCCCCTCCAATGAGCATGGGGCGGGGTGTGGCCAGGAGGGAGCCTCCTGTCCCGCAGAGGGACGTCCAGGGCTCCTCGCTGCTTCATACCCGATGCAGAGTCTGTTCCCTATTCAGGCGTCTCCACCTGAACACAGGCAGGGGCGAGGGGCAGGTGCCCAGGGGAGACACGCGGAGGGAGTGCATGTGCACAGCGGGCTGGCGGCTCTGGGTTCAGGACTTGGGTGACTGCTGGGGGTGGCTGGGCCCCAAGGATCGAGGGCTTGCCAGCAAGTCCCCTGGGGGAGGAACAGAGGCCTGGGACCCACAGGTCCGGACTTAGAGTGGGGCGGACCGGCCCTGAGGTGGTTGGAGACACGGCACAGGAGGGAATGAGGCGACTGCAAGGGGGGGTGTCACTGGGGCACAGGTGCTCCCCACACTGTCACATCCCAGCAAGAACCCCGAGGGGCCATAATTCTGAGTGTGGACTTGGACTCAGCCGTGATGGTGTATTTGGCACATTGGGAGGGTAAGGTGTGCTTACATCCTGGTGTGTCAGCTTGGTTTACAGCTTCTGAGTATCTGGCCCTGCCGTGGGTGGGTCTCCACTGTGCTCCTGCCTGGCATGGGGGACCCGGCCGGGTCTCTCCCCAGCCTCCTTCACCAGCAAAGGCCGCGGCAGCCAGCTCCCGCATGTCAGGAGCCTGGTCCCCTGCCCAGAGGCCCCGTGGGGATTGGAGAGTGCCACCCACCCCAAGGGCACTGGGCCAGGGTCGTGGGGCTGAGCGCTGCGTCCATGCACACACGCGGGAGCATGGAGGTGTGTGTCCGGGACACGCGTCCAGCGCGGGCTGGCATGACCCCACACCTTGGGGTGGTTGGGGTGAGATTTTAGGCCCTGCTGTGAGGGTCGAGGGGTGCCGACCTCAGGGTGCTGCTGCCGCTCACTGGGTCCCTGAGCACGTGTTTTTTAGGCACAGTCGGAGCCCATGAAGGGCCCCCTGGCCTCCAAACCAGAGATCCCTGGGGAGCCTGGGATCTGACAGTGCACCCTCCACCTGCCCACCACCCCTGCACCAGGAGCCCAGCAGGAGCTTGGAGCCCTAATTAAGTCTCCTAGTCATCACGTTAGGAGCCCCCCAGCTCTCGGCGGAGTAGGCGGTTCTACAACCACTGCCTGTCCCCCGAGCCTGATTAGTGAGGGCCCAGTGGCCCTGGGCAGGTGGCAGCCCCAGGGAGCCTCGCCCCGCTGGGCAGATGTGCACCGGCTGCTCCAGGGCAGGCCCAGTGCTCGTCAGCATGGGTTTCCCAAGCACCTCCTGGGCCTGGGCCCGGGGGACACGGGAGCCAGCAGACCCCTCCCGGCCTCACTGGGGCTTTGTGGTGGATAACGACGGCTGAGGAGAGATGCGGCCTGGTGGGGGAGCAGAGGTGGAGCACACAGGCCTGGCCTCACCCGGCCCTGCCACCCCCCGCCTTGGACCCCGTGTCCAGCATGAGGAGGAGACGGTGTCCATGGAGTGGTTGGTACCCGGCCCCCAAGGGAGTATCCGGAAGTGCCCGGTCCCCCGCCCTCCCGCATCCCAGGGGCCTTTTTTGTCTTTAATTTTTTATTTTCAGTTAATGAGAAGCCACTGGGCAAACAACCAGTGGGCCCACGTCGGCTCTTACATGAGGCTCAAGCCCATTTATTGGGCGGGGGTGGATTTTACAACTTTGCCAAGTTGGCTTCTCTTAGGCTCCCAGCCTGGGAATGAGGGGCTTAGCGGCCTCTCGCTGCCCACTTAAACGCAGGGCCCAAGGCTCGGGAGTCGCCGCCAAAGAGACAGGCAGCGCCGTGACCCACTCATCCATCCCGTCGGCAGGCCCCGGGCCGAGGCCCCCTGGAGGTCCAAGCAAGGGCTGAGGGTTAGGAGTTTCCCGCTGGGGATGCTGAGCCCCCCGTGTTCCCGGGGCCCCGGCCGACCCTGGAGGAGCCCCCGCCTGCCCACCCGGTGCTGAGACGAGGGTGGGAACCAGGGCTTTGGGCTCAGAGATAGACAGGGCCAGGAGTGGAGGGTCTCTGGAGGCTTCTCACTCTAGTTGGGCAGGCCCAGGAGGGCTTCACGGAGGAGGGGAGCCTGCAGGGTGAGGAGGAAACCCTCTTTGCTGTGGGACCTCTGAAGACACCCTGGGAGGGCCTTTGGGTGCTGGGCTGGGGAGCCTTCTGAGCACAGGGTCCCTGTCTGCCCACCCTGAGATAGACCACCCTGGGGAAGGAGGAGCCAGCACGGGTGCCCAGTCCCCCATCAAGCCCCCCAGCAGGCCAGACCTTCCTGCCCCCACCACCTCTCTGCTCCCCTGCTCTTTGCTCTGTCCAGTCGGGACTGCGAGGGCAGAGGAGAGGAAGGGATCCAGACTGACCCCCGACTCCCAAGCCCTGACCGCCCCCTCACCCGCCCCCCGCTGGCTTCCCTTCCTTTAGCCTCAGATGCTTCTAGAGCAGGCTATGTGAACTCACATGATTCACTTTAACCCCCTCCTCCCCAGTCCCAAAGCCAGTGGGAGGCAGGTGGCTGTGGACACATTTGGGGAACACGGGATTAAGGGGACCTGAGACATGCCTGGTGACCGCCGGGGTCCAGAAAGAATGGCTCAGCCCTGTGCTGGGCGCCCGCCACGAGTGGGCCCCTGAGCTGCTGGCTGGGAACACAGTGAGCACCAGGGTACCGGGTCTGGCGTGGCCCTGGGGAGGGTGTCAAACCCGAAGTTTCTCTCCTCTTAAAGGTGCTTTTCTTACGTAGAAAAACGTGCCTCAAGAGTCGCTTTTCTTTTAAAAACTAGTCATTAATTTATAGCATTACATTTAAAAATGTAGTTCTTCCCCAAGCTTTTAGGTTAAACTTAAACATCTTATTATTCTATTTATAAATCCAATATTTTAGCAATCTCTTTTAAGGAAGCCTTTAATGGTGTTTGGCCCATTTACAAACTTCAGCGCCTTCGCCATTGCAGACTGGCTTTGTAAATTGAGTCTCTGGCTTCTCGTGCTTTTTTATTGCGGCAGAGTGTGCATAACATAAAGCTTACCTTTTGCGTCCGGCGGTGCCTGGACCACTTTGTCCATGCGGGGACCTCTCTTCCCCTGGCATCGCTGGCTTGGCCTTTCCAGTGTTGGAGCCTGGAGGACCTATAAGCACCTGTCCTCCCTCGCTCCTTAGCGGTGGCTGGACGGGCAGATGGCGGGCGCGGGCAGTGGGACACTGGCTGCCTGCGGGCCGCTAAAGGCGGTGCGAGGCCCTGGAGCCTCCCCAGTCTTCTGCCCCCATACCCAGCAGGCCTGGTGGAGGGCAGGGGCGGGTGGCAGGCCTCGTGAAGGCGTTTGAAAGACCATCTGGACCCAGAATCGTGTCTTTCCCAAGGAGCCTAGCATCTGTGTCTTCTTCTGGTTGCCATTCACCAGGGAGGCTGCCTCTCAGAAATGGGCCTCGGCTTCCGTTGAGGGCAGCCGCTCGTCCACCTTGGCCGGGCTTCAAAAACCACCAAGCTCGCTCCCTCCTCACCATCTCGCTAGAGGACAGGTGCAGCCTTACCTTGGGAAGCCACAGGTCTGCTGGGGGCCTGGCTGGAGCCGCCTTCTCCGGCTCAAGGCTGCCCAGACAGCCCGTGCGCCTGTGCCTGGTGCAGCCCTGAGACCTTCCGTGCTGTGCGGGGGTGCTGCGGGGGCCCCACGCTCCTCCTCTGTAAGCAGTGGACTTAGAGAGCTGAGCCCAGCATGAGCACCATGAAGTAGTAGCCTGTCTGGAAGTCATCCAGCGTGTTTCTCTCAGGTCATAGGTGGGCAAGCAGAAGCTCAGAGAGGTTAAGTGACTACCCGAAGGTCACACAGCAAGTCACAACCAGGCCACGTTTATCGGCCAGTTAGTTCAGTGGGTGGACCCTGAGCTCTGCCCCCAAGGAGCTCACTTCTGTCAAGGAGACGTGTTCGTCAATAGAAAATTCTGGTGTGAGGCTGTACGTGATGTGACCAGAGGCTTGTGCAGGGCTGGGTGTGGTTCAGGAAGTGGTGCTTGAGCTGGGTTTTGAAAACGTCTAGAGTTGTTGGCCAGGCGGAAAGGATGAGGGGCATGGTGTGTGGCCTCCAGGGGTGATGACGGGGCGGGCGGGGTGCTGGCGGAGAGCAAGCAGAGGAGAGGCAGCAGCCTTCGTCTTGGTCTCAGACACCCTGGAGGAGCAGGTGAGGGCGCCAGTCCTGTACGGACATCCTTGTACATCTTCTCTCTGGAAACCCTTTCTCCTCCCCTCGGCTGGCTCCCAGGCCTGGCCCCAGCACCGGCCAGTAGACGGTCTGCGAACCCCGGGGGAGGCCCCAGGGGCTCGGGGCCTGGGGGTGGGGGGGGCTCCAGGGAGGGAGGGAGGGAGGGAAGAGGGTCACGTCCCGTCCACCTGAGTCAGAGTGCCGAATGCAGTGCCCCAGGTACGGGGTGGGGGGAGCTTCCTGGGGAGGCGCCTGGGTCCAGGCATTACACGGCCTGTGCAAAGGCCCGGTGGCACGGAAGCAACTGCACAGCCCCTTCTCACACCCGCCGGGGCCCTCGGGTACCCCTCCCCTCTAGTCCTCGGCTTTATCCTCTAGGAAAGGAGGGTCCTTTGATTCCTCCAAATCCTAGTGGTGCCAGGAGTGTGAGGCCTGTGTGACCTGACCCTCCGGTGAGGCGCTCTGGGGCTGAGACGACCTTGTGTGCCAAGCACCAGCCTGGACACAGAGCCACGGGTGCGGTGGAGGGGCCCACCTGGGTGGCAGCAGTCTTTGCTTTATTTAGAAAGTCTTGAGAGAAGATGAAAAACGCAAGATTGAAAAGGTAGAGACACCGCTCAGGGACAGAGGAGTCATTTTCAATTCCCTGCTGGTCTCGGAAAGATGTCTTTGCATAATGCTACCTGCCAGCAGGCATAGCTTTCATTTTTTTTCTCATTTTTTTTCTCCCGTTTTTTTTTTTTTTTTTTCCCGGTTTATCTTCAGTTGTCTGAAGTGCTTGTCCAAAAAGAGCCGGTCGAAGGCAGAGGACTTAATAGAGGCATTGTCTCCAGCAAGCAAGGTGTTCCCTGTGCCAAAAGCAGTTCTGTCCCCAGGGTTCCAATGCCCTACCACCAGGAATTCACAGCGGCTCCACCCTGGGTTCCAGCGTCCCTTCTGCAAGGGGAGAGTCTGGATAGATGAGCCCCAGAGGCCCGTACGCGTCACAGCTAAGTGCTGTAACAAACAGCCCCAAATTTCAGGGACCCGGCATACCAGCCTTATCCTGTGTCTCATGGTGTTCTTGGTGGAGGGGTCTGGAGCTTGTTGGGGGCACCTGGCCCTGCCCACTTTGTGGCCCCACCCACCCCAGACCCCACCCATCCCGCAGCCTCCCCCATCCTGTGGCTCCTCCCACACCCTGCTCAGCTGCTTCAGCTCCACCAGTGGCTTGTGCGGGATTGTAGGGACACATGTTTGTGGCCAGCTTGGGAGGTGTCATTTCCCCTGCTGTCCTTTGACTGGGAATCAGCCACACTCCCACCTCACCACAGCGAGTGCTACCCTCTGGCCGTGTGCCCAGGAGGAAAGGGGATGGTTTGGAGAACCACCCAGCTGGCCTCTGCTGCCAGAACCTTCTCAAGTTCAAGTGTCCCGTGAAGGAAGAGCAGGGCAGGCCCCCAGGTAGAGGGGGCGTGTGAGCAGGGCCTTGAGACCGAGGCTGGGGGTGTACGCAGGAGGAAGACCCCAGAGGGTGAGCTGCCAGCCCCGCGCCCTCGGGCGAGACCCAGGTTCAAAAGCGACTCTGCCCTCAACTCAGCCTCTTCAGGCTGAACCCGCCTGGTCAGCTGCACCCTGCGCTGCTGCCTGTGACCCCTCACGGGTGTGGGGCTCCTCCCTCTGTCCAGGCCCTCCCCTGGCTCCGCACACCAGCCCTCTGGCTGCATCATAGCCTCTCAGATGAGGAAGAGGAATCCCTGGCTTCCCAAGGGGCTCCCCCAGGCCCGGACTTGGCGTCTGAGCTCCGCCGTCTTCTTGCAGGGCCCTCGACCCCCGGCCTGGTGACTGTGGAGGTCGATCCTGGGCAGGGGACTCCCGACCTTGAGGACAGGGCCGGCCTTGTGAGTTCTCCCCATTTCTGAAGCATTTCCCCTGGTCCACGTGGATGCCACTCGGGATCCCCTCCACTGGCCTGTCCCCACGTGCCCCTCGGGTGCTGGTCCCTGGGCAGATGTGCCCAGAAAGTCAGAGAACATCGCCCCGAGCCAGCTCCAAGCGCACGTGTCTCCCCTCCAACTCCGGCTTGCCTTAATTTTAATTTAATTCCCTTTAATCTTTAATGAAAAGTTGTAAAAGTAAATTATTTACCCAAGAGAGCCAAACGGCTCCTCAGGAGCTGTTCTCAACTGGAGGGTAATTACACGTGTGGGTCTTGAGCAGCCTCCCTCCCTGGATGCTGAGGAAGAGGCATTCTGGTTTATGAACTAATTAATTAGCTACCTCGGTAACTGTTACAAACGCACGTCATTTGGCGCCTTGAGAGCTGGGCTCTGGCCTTGCGTGGCGCCCACCCTGACGAGCGCCCACGGGCAGGAGAGCCTGTGCCCGGGGCCCACGGGAGCCTGGGCAACCGAGCTGAGCTCCTGGGAGCAGTGCTTCTCCCCCCATCTTCCACGCTCCTCCCGCATCTCGCAGCGTGCACCGCACAGCCCACAGGAAGGGCCCTCCCCTCAGTGCGCAGGCTCAGAGGTAGGGGTGTGGGGAGGGGGCGGAGGGGGCTCTGCGGTTTGACCCCACCCCCCAGGTGCCCGCTGCCTCTTTGCCTGTAAGACCCTTGCCCAGAACGCCATGTCCATGCCTCTCATCTCTTTTGCAAACTCTCCCTGCCACCCGCCTCTCAACAAAGTAGCAATTAAATTTAGAACACCTGGACTAAGGGAACCCCAATTTGGCACAGCTGAGACTTGGAGGGGTGGGCATGTGCCCGAGTGCCCGTGTAGACTGGAAGAGGGCTCCTAAGGGCCCTCGTGGTGCCCTCAATTGGTACACCCGTGGCTCTGAGCTTCCTAATGGCCGTAGAGAAAAGGTCAGTTCCTTGGCTTTCATTGGTCATCAGGAGAACTTGCTGCCTTGGTTGTATACCTGGCAACTAGCTACACTGACGCTAGAGAGTGTTAACTGCTTTTTACTGGATAATCCGAAATTACGGGTTTCCTACTAGACCTGCCTCTGCCAGAGGACAGCTGGTGTTGCGGAGGGTGAAGCAAGACCAACAGGCCAGGAGTTCCCATTGTGTCTCAGCGGGTTAAGGACTCGACGTTGTCTCTGTGAGGATGCAGGTTTGATCCCTGACCTTGCTCAGTGGGTTAAGGATCCGGTGTTACCTAAGCTGTGGCATAGGTCGCAGGTGCGGCTCGGATCTGGTGTTGCTGTGGACGTGGCACAGGCCGCAGTTCCAGCTCCAATTCAAACCCTGGCCTGAGAATGTCCATGTGCCACAGGTGCGGCTGTAAGAAAATAAATAAAAAGGACCAGCTGCCCAGGGCCCCTTGCGCTGGTTCTCAGCCCACATCCTGAGGCTCAGCTATTGTTTTCTTCTCACTTGAGCTTTTTTGCTACATCTGAAGAATCACAGAGCTCCTTGATTAATTCCCAAGCCAAGCCTTGCCTGAATCAAATTTGGCTCTAAAATTTAGGCCCACCCAAGATTTATGTCAACTAGAAAAATGTGTGTGTCTTGTGAAATTTGAAATTTAAATATGCTTTCGTTGAAGCAGGCCTGGTAGAGCCTCGAAACCTGACTCACTCCGGCTGTTCCTGGGTCTCTACCTCGTTAATTCCTACTGCATTGTTCTTAAGCCTTTAAAATTTTTGTCCAAAATTAGACATCTGCACCTAAAGCCTCCTTAGCCCTCCCCTGCTTCTTATCAAGGAACCCAAAGGCAAGGCAGGTGGCCCTGTGGGCTGGGAGGATGTCCTTGCCAAGACCTTGAACTTGGGGGAAGAATGAGCCTTGCACGGCTGGCCTTGGAGCTGAGTGCTCAGGAAGAAACGAGCAGGTCACAGGATGAGTCAGAGCAAGAAACCTGGAGTCATCGCTGACTGACCACTGGGTTTTGCCCCTGAAAAGTGACCTGCACATGACCTTGGGGCTGGCTGATATTTCCTTCAGCCCCTAAGGGAGTCATGCTGTGCAGACTCCACAGAAGGTTCCCCACCACCCCACGCCTCTCAGGGCGAGACCAGGGCCCTGGACACACGCACGCACGCCCACCCATGTCCGAATCCACCTAGGAACCCCGACTCTCCAGGCGTGGCCAAGCAGGTCCATGGTGCTTTAGAACCACTGGACTGTTCACAGCAATTGGCAAGTGTGTCCCCATTGCCAGGAGCACCTGCCTGCCCTTGAGCTTCACGCCCACCCACTCCATGGACCCGACTCCAGCTACGGAGGCTGTAGCGCCAGCCCGACTGCTGGCCTGTCCTTCCCGCTCATCCTCAGGCTTCACTCAGAACCACCTCCAGAGTCTGGGTCCTGATGTCATCTGCTGGCCTCGGACTTGTCCGTCCCCCAGCCCTCTGCCTCACAGGAGGGGAGGGGAACCCACCAAGTCCCAGCCTTCTGGCCAGCCCCAGGCTCCAGGAGGACCATGGAGGAGGAAGGGCTTGTGATTCCAGAAGGTTCTCACCACCAGGGTTAGAGCGAGTACGGAAGACTGCACAGAAGGGCCTTTGCAGACGGCTGTCCCAGGCGCGCTGCCCGGCCAGGCGTGGTCACAGCAGGGAGACGCCGCTGCGCCTGCGCTTGGATGGTTAGACGATACAAGCGCCGCGAGGGAGGGGGGACGGGAGCACCCCGGTGGGCGTGGGAGTTCACACAGCCGCCCCAGAGCGCAGCCCGGCGGTTCCGCAGCAGGTGAAACGCAGATTCCCGCACTCCCCAGCAGTGCCGCTCCCAGGTGTGAGCCCTCAAGCAGTGACAGCCTGTGTGCACACAGACACTCGCCCTGGAATGTCCCCAGCAGCGCCGTTCACGCAGACAAGGGCGGGCGCCCCACGTGTCCATCCACAAGGCAGCGGATGACAAGCCGTGGTACATCCACGCTGTGGAAGCCCCTCCATCATAAAGAGGAGCAGCGCGGACACGGGCGCCCACGGGGTGGGCTTGACAGCGCCACCCTCGGGAGGAGAAGCCAGTCACAAAAGCCCGTGTGTGGTTGTGTTCACATCAAAGTCCTGGGCCGGGAGTTGCAGGGCTGGAAAGTTGATCGTGGTTGTTCAGGCCTGGGGGACAGGAGGGAGCAGGCAGGACCGTGAAAGGGTGTGGGGTTTCTTTTTGGGGTGATGAAAATGTTCTCACATTGTTTTTGGAGTGATGGGTGCACCGTTGGGGTATGTGTGAAATGCCGTATACTGTGTGGCTTGTGAACGAGATCTCGATAAAGCTGTTTCGAAAATTAAGAGACGTCCCAGAGCCCAGGGTTCCGGTAGGAGCTGGGTGCTTAGCTCTGCCAACTGTGCACAGTGGGACAGGGGTTGGTCTGAAGGCTCTGCAAGGCAGTACCTGTGAGGCCTTAAACTGTGGCTAGGATGCCACTGGGCATTCCTGTCACCCACAGGAATGATGACGGTGCCTGCGGGAAGGAGGCGGGAGGCCTGGGTGCAGGGGACTGAGACGGGCCCATCCTCTGAGCTGTACACCTGCTCCTGTTTGGACCAGGAAACCCCGAGAGTGAATCGGGCCTGGCAGGTCGGCAGATCCCAAGGGCCATGCCTCCCCGTGTTCAGGGCGCTGAGAAGGGCCACCTCCCTTCAGGCGCAGAGTGCAGTGGAGGCCGCCTGTGGGGAGCCCAGACGGGGGACTAAGCCAGCCCCTCCTGGGGAACGAGGAGAATCTGAGGCTGGAGGACAGAGCCCCCACGGGACTCCAGGCCCCCCCCCCTCAATTCCATGACCGGATGATGGACACTCCGTCAGGGCCCCAGGCCTTGGTAACTCCATCACCCCCTGCACTGCAGCGTCCCCCCAAATCCCACTGAGGCAGAGCTGGTCTCTGTTCCTGCCAGGAGCACGCGAGGTTGGGGAGAGAGGACTTGGCCCCGTGTCAGTGCCAGGCGGTGGGGGCACTGAAGACTGCCTCCCCCCTCCCCCCGCCCCCGCCACTGTGGGGTGCGCACGTCTCCCCCATCCTCAGCGCTCCCGCCGCGTGAACCCCGGCTCCCAGCGGCGGCCCTTGGCCAGAGCGCAGGCTGGCACCGGCCGGCTGCCTTTCTCCTCGTGCCTGGCCAGAGCGAGCCCGCAGGCCCTTTCCTCGGCTCGGCTTCTATTTATAGCATGTGTTCCTGCCAGAGCCTGTCGACGTGCTGTAGCATAAACGTGGCAGCCGTTTCAGGAGGAATTCTGGGCCAGATAAAATTAAGTCCGTGACTTTGGCTGGTATTAAAAGTGAAGGAGAAGCAGGGCCGGGGGCGGGCGGGCAGGAGGAGATGGACTGTGGCCCCGTTTCATGCTGTGAGAGAAGAGACTGATGGCTCCCGGGAGGTTTCCTGCAACAGGAGATTCTCCCGCATAAATAATCTCCTCCACAAAAGCCTGCTGTGTGAGCTGGGATCCGAGCGGGGAAGTGGCAGCTTGTCCTGGCATCCCCTCTGCGGGGGCACTCGGGGATGTGGCCCAGGCCCCCGAGCACCAGATGGAGTGACGGGGCCTGAAGGGGGCAGGTACCCCAGCCGCAAAGCCTGTTCATCTTCTCTTTCATTCGTCCATTCCTCTTTGCAGCAGATGTGGGAGAGAAGGTGCCTGCCTGGCCTGGGTGGTGGGGCGAGGAGGGCAGAACACAGGTCGTTAATGCCCAGGGGGTGGACAAGAACTTCGAAAAGGAGGTGTGGGGGGTGTCACTGTGGGGCCAGAGACTTCTCTGGGGGGAGGGCCCAGGGCAGGGAACAGCAGGTGCAAAGGCCCTGGGGCAGGGATGTGCCAGAGGACCAGGAAGGAGGCAGCGGTTGGGGCCCAGGGAGGGCGGAAAAGCAGCCCCTGGGATGGAGGAATCTGGCTCAGGGCCGTGCAGAGCCCCAGAGACCAGGGTCGGGGTAGAATGTGATCAAAACTCCCTTTATTCTGAGTGCAAAGAGAAACCAGGGCCAGGCCAGGAGCAAACAGGGGCGTGATGACATGGCCCAGGCGAGGGCCTAACCGGGCAGTAACGAGATGGAACCACAGGGTAGCTGCTGTGACCTGGTTTCTGTGTGGGAAGCTGGCCTGGGCTGGGACAGAGCAGAGGGTCTGATGAGGATGGCCACCAGGCAGGGCCTGGGTGTCCCAGGAGCCACCTCTGTGTGACTTCCTGTGCCCGGAGGCCCTGCCCAGTGGGGCCAGTTCTGCCTGGATGAACCAGGGGGGAGGGCTTTCAGGGAGGCGGTGGGAGAGTTTCGTTTTGGTCAAGTTAAGGCGAGACCCCTTTACCTGGGCGGGAACGTCCGGGTGGCCCAGGAGAGCGGACGCCTGGCTGCGGCCACCTCTGAGTCCCAAGCCCCTCCTGCTCAGCCCCGCAGGCTGGCCACCTTTCCTGTCCCTGGGTCCCCCCACCCCCACCTGGAGGGGCCCGAGGGCAGGGCACGACCCAGGTGTTCAACACACGCGTGTAAGATAACCAGTGCTCTGACCTTGGCCTCGGGCCTCAGGTTTTAGAAGCCGGAGGCTCGCGGGTGGGTTGGACAGAAACAGCCTTCGAGTGCCCTCCTTCTGGTACTTGTCACAGAGGATGGGACACAGCTGCCTTTCCGGATGAGGGACACAGGCAGGGTTCAGATCACGCTGTCCGGCTCCAGGCCTGGGAGGCCGTGGCATCTTGGCCCCTGAGCAGCACCCCTGTTGGGCTCCTGGGCTGCTCCCGCAGTGCGCATACCCAGTGGCCTGAGCAGCACGAGCTTCTAGCATAGGGCTCTGGAGGTCAGGCTAAGAGAGGGCGGCAGGCTGGGGCCTGGGGAGATCCCAGGTCCTGCCTTCTGGGTTCTAGAGGACTGCAGCCTTGGCCGGGTCCCGTCTTCAAAGCTGGCCGTGCAGCTCACACAGCGAGCCCTCTCCTGCCGCCTCTTGCCCTCATAGGGACCTCGGCGATGACGTGGTGCCTACTGGTTGCTCCAAGATACTCGCCAGTGCTGAGTCCTTGTCTCACTGCAAAGTCCTTTACCGCCTGAGGGAACACACTCCAGGACTCTGGGGATTAGGGTGTGGACACCTTGGGGGGGTGTTATTCTGTCTACTGGCACCATCCCCTCTGGTGGCACAGCCTCAGGCTTCCAGGAGCTTCTAAGGGACCAGCCTCAACCTCTCAGAGCAGGAGCTCTGCCTGTCCCACCCTCTGCTCCCCAGGAGCCCCAGGTCGAGATCCCCACGCAAGGCTCCCGGCAGCAGGGGGTCAGGGGACGGGCTTCCTGGCTGGGACCCTGCTCCCTGCAGCTGGGACATTCCAGATCCCAGGAGTGGTCGCCTGGAGGTTCCGTAGGGCCTGGGGGCCTTGTGGCCGTGGGGCTGCATTGCTGCAGGGCAGAGTGGCTGGGGAGGCTGCAAGGACTGTCCCCGTGCTGCTGTCTCGGTCCTTGCTGGCTCCCCTTCCCCCGTCAGCAGTCACAGCATCTTGCGGCTGAGGAAGGGCCCTGGAGAAGCTGTATAAGCACAGAGTGTCCCCTTTGGGGATGACAGCTGGTCAGGGGCCCGGCCCGCGGCACGCATCCTCCACCGCTGCCCAGGCTGGACGTGAGCCTGGCGATGCAAACGGCCGCTGAGGCCGCTGGGCGCCCTGGCCCCTCTGCCGACGAGTTCCTGCTTCTCACAGAACCTCTTTGAGGTGGACTTTACTGTTATCCCACCTAAAGGCGAGGAAACCGAGGCTCAGCGAGGGCAGGCACTGGGGAGTCAGGAGGAGCTGCTCAAACTGCACATCAGCAGGAATCCCCCCAACTCCAGCCTGGGGCGGGGCGGGGGGAAGGTCACACCCCCAGGAGGTGGACAGTGACGGGGGCCTGACGGCTGACCCTAGAGGCCGTGGGGAGAAACTTGACCCTACGCCCCCAGACCTCAGATGCAGGGTTTCTGTGGGGGTCTTGCTGAGCCCGCCCTGGACCCTATAGGAAGGCTCCCTGGCTGGCTGGGAGGATACTTGGGGAGGGAATGTGCCTGCGGCATGGGACACACCGGTGTACCCACCCCTCCTTGGCCAGTCTGCTGTGGACGCAGAAGAAGGGCTAGCCCACCTGCCCCACCTCAGGGTGGGGGGGGGGGCTGGACCAGGTGGCCCCCCGGGGAATCGTGGGCGGGAGGGGGAGCTAAGCCCTGCCCTGACTGAACACGTGGTTCTCATTCCTCTGGGCGATTCAGGAACGGCTCCACAACCGCTTGCCCTAGAGAAATGTTTAATGATGTCTCCCCCGTCCCTTCCAAGTGAGTTCTAAGTCGCTGGTGCCCAGCTGGGGCTTCTCCTCTCTGGGCTCAGCTGCTCCTTCCAGCCTTGCTCAGCGGGGCTTCCTCGCGAGAATGAGTCCCTCTCCCTGGCATGGGACACAGCTGCCTTGGTGCAGAGTCGGAGGGCAGATCCATCGCAGTGGGGGTGTGCAGGTGGTTTTCAGACCCCCCTGAGCACAGCCGCCACCCCACCACTGTCATTGCTGTTTTCTGAGATGCTCTTCACTAGATTTCCCACGCGGTCACCTTGGGTCCCAGGGGAGGCCAGCCCAGCTTTCTCGTCAGTTCGGGAAGCATGCCACGCTCGCAGACAAAGCGGACCTCAGCCCCGCTGTTTCCTCCAGGGACGCGGGAAGCTGTGGTGCTCTTGGACCCAGATTGGAGCTGCTCGAGCTGTAGGGTGGAAGGAAACACAGAAATTCTTTTTCTTTTTCTTCTTTTTTTTTTTTTTTTTTGAGCACAGAAATTCTTGATTTGGCAGGCAGTCATTGTGGGTGCCAGGCACTGGGGTGGCGTGACCAGCTGTCCCAATTTACCTGGCACTGAGGGGCTCTCGGGATTCAGAACTTTGGGTACTAAAGCCAGGAGGAACCTATGGCTGGGGACCCAGCAGGGGGCGAGACAGGTGGGTCCTGCCCCTCTAGAGGGTTGCCCTCCTTCCCCCTGAGAAGGCAGGCAGAGGCCATAGGCTACGCAGCTCCGGGCAGGGAAGGCGCGGCTGGGTCCTCTCTCCACCTCTGGGTTGTTACCTCCAGATCAGATCACTGTTCTGGTTTTGCAGATGAGGCGGAGGAGGCTCGGCTTGGCAGAGGCCTCCTCCAGGATGAGGGGTTGGGGCAGAACCAGGGCCCAACCCCGCCTGTTGCTCCGCTGGGGGCCAGCTCCCCCACCCCTGCCACCCTGGCCCGACCTGGGGACCACAGGCCCTACCCTTCCTTTTAGGGAAGATTCTCATAGGGGCTGTGTTCATAGCCTCCTTCCCCTTGTCATTGTCCCCCCCCCCCCCGGGGGCGGGGGGGGAGTCTAGAGCTGGGGGTCAGGGAAGGGTTAAAAAGGCAGCGCCAGGCAGGCTGGGGGCTGTTCTGGAGACAAGCCATAGGCCAGCCCTTAGCTCCCCTAGCAAGCGGCCCCCACAGCTCTCTGCAAGGGAAAGCAGAGCGGAGCTGCAGTGCACCAGCCACCCTTCCCTGATTTGCAGATAATCTTATCTTCCCCGTAATGGAACAAGCAACTGACACCTGCTCTCTCCACACGAGGTCCAGACTGCGCCTGGCCGGGTTCATCGTTCACACACAGTATTGGGGTCAGGCCTGAGCAGGAGAGGCTGTCATTTCCCCCACTTCTCAGGCAGGACACAGAGGCCCAGGACAGAAACCACTGTCCCGCCAGTGCTGTCACTCGAGACGCAAGTCCCATGGAGTTCCTTTCGTGGCTCAGGGGATATGAATCTGACTTGTATCCATGAGGACTCAGGTTCGATCCCTGGCCTCGCCCAGGGTTAAGGATCTGGCATTTCTGTGAGCTGCGGTGTAGGCCACAGATGCGGCTCAGATCCAGTGTGGCTGTGGCTGTGGCATGGGGGGATCTGCAGCTCAAATTCAACCCCTGGCCTGGGAACTTCCATATGTGGGAGGGGCAGCCCTAAAAAAAAAAAAATGCAAGTCCCTTAGATGTTTGCTATCTGCTAGGAGAAAAGACAGGCTTGATGCGACTGGGACCCTTTAGAGGGGTGTCCTCAGAGCCAGAACTCACAATTTCACACACTGTGGCCCACAGGGCCGTGTAGCACAGTGGTTACATCATAGCACGCCGTGTCTCATGTTAGTGATGGTACCGGCTCCGTTTTACACACTAGGACACTGAGGCTCAGGAGTCGTGATGACTTGTCCCGGGTCACAAAGCTAGAAACAACAAAGCTTCGGTCCCTCCAACCCCAGCTCTTGTCTTTAGCAGAACAGAGCAGCCAGGACAAAGAGCTTATCTTCGTGCATGGCTGCCATGCACCAGACACACTTGAAAGTGCTGTCATGCTCTGTGGCTAGACCTGTGAGTGGGGACCCAGTCGACCCAGCTCAGGTGTCCCTGCGTGTCCCAAAGTATAGGATGCAGCAAAAGCAGGGTTTTGAGAGCAAGTCATAGCCGTAAAAACATATGTTGGGAGAGAAAAAGGTGTCTTCCTCTCCAGGAAGCCCACCTTGATGCCATCCCATGCCTGCATTGAGTAAAGGGCCTCTCCTCTGGGCCCTATAGGAAGCACTGCCCAGCACACACGCACACGCACACACACGCATGCACACACACACACGCACACACATCTCGCTCTGTCTTTGCAATTCAGCATGGCCGAACCCTTGGCTCACCTCTTACTCTCAATAGATTGTGAACTTTCTCAAGGTTGGACTTGTGCTTTTCTGTACTTCTTACCACCTTGGGCCCAGGAATCAGAGATCTTTGCAGCCTCTGTCAGCTCCCTGGTGGAGGCTCTGCCCCGGGTGGGGATGGGGGTGGATCCTGTGAGCTGTGTGCCGGTGGGAGGTGGAGCATGGGGTGGTTTCTCTACCTGGGGAAGGTTGGAGCCTTCCTGGAGGGCAGTCTACCCTGATATCAGAAATATTAAAAATTGGAGTTCCCGTCGCGGCTCAGTGGTGAACAAATCGGACTAGGAACCATGAGGTTGCAGGTTCGATCCAGTGGGTTGGGGATCCAGCATTGCCGTGAGCTGTGCTGTAGGTCGCAGACGCGACTCAGATCCCACATTGCTGTGGCTCTGGTGTTGGCGGCTGCAGATCCGATTTGACCCCTAGCCTGGGAACCTCCATATGCTGCAGGAGCAGTCCTGAAAAAAAAAAAACAAAAAAAGAAATATTAAAAATATTTTTACTTTTGTCCCAATAATTCCATTCCTGAGAGTGTATCCTAGGAACACAAGTCCAGAATTCAGATAAAACTCAGTGGAAAAATGTGTACATCAGAGGTGTTTATGTACTGAAAAAGTGGACACAGCCTAAAAGTGGTTGGATGAATAAACCGTGGTGTTTTCCCTTTCACGGAATCCTCTGCTGCCTTTGAAGACATTCCCACAAAAATGTGGAACACGCTTATGCTCTCGGGGTCCCAGAGAGCAGGTGCAAAACTGTGAATCAGCCCCCACTGCTGTGGTCACAGGAAAGACGAAAACAGGCAAGGAGACATTCACCGCTATGCTAGGTGGTTGTTAGGGGAGGGGCTGGAATTGTGTGGGATTTTTTAAAAATTATTTTTACTCTGATACACTTTCCAAATTTTAACAGCGTGCTATAAAAGCTTATGATTTGGGGCGTTGTGGCTCAGCAGGAACGAACCGAACTAGTATCCATGAGGACTAGGGTTCGATCCCTGGCCTGGCTCAGTGGGTTAAGGATCTGGCGTTGCCATGAGCTGTGGTGTAGGTCACGGATGTGGCTCAGATCCCGTTTTGCTATGGATGAGGTGTAGGCTGGCAGGTGCAGCTCTGATTCGACCCCTAACCTGGGAACTTCCATATGCTGCAGGTGTGGCCCTAAAAAGACACAAACAAAAAATCAAAACAAAAAACAAACTTATGATTTTAAGTAACAAAACATGAGGGGAGGTTTGATCTCAGAAGGCTTTGCTGGGAAAGTGAACTTGCCGGGGGACATTGTGGGCGGTTCCTTGATCTGCAGACATACCCCCTCTTCAGCCCACCCCACCTGCTGGCTCCCCACTGAGCCCAGAACCTGGGTGCTCTGCTCTCGGCCTCCCTCTGTCTCTTGTTCCTGATGTAGTCTCTCTCTACACACTCACACACACACACACACACACACACACACTCACACGCCCTGGAGGTACCATGGCAAGATCAGCTGAAGAGATGCCAGCACGCCCTGGGGACACCCACCTGCCTCGGAGCGAGGGTCTGCTTGGCCCCTCCCGGCCCGGCCATTCTCCCCACCTGTGGATCTCCAGTGGGGAGCCGGCCCCTCCCATGGGCAAGAGGGTCTTCCCCGCAGTCCCCTGGCATCAAGAGCAGTGGCACTGACGCGGGGGGTGTCCCCCCCGGCCTCTGCTGCAGGAGGCTGGCAGTGATGGGTCAGGCTCATGACCCACGTGAGGAGCCCCTAAATGGCAACATGGACAGGTGTGAGGAAGTAGATGGGTGACACTGTCGCATCCTTCCTCCTGGGCCTGCGGATGTGACGAGGCCAGCTGGCCCCCTGGGGCTCAGGGTTGGCCCTCAGCCGTCACACGGCCAATACCGAGTGGTGTGAAGCCCTGTTTCAGGCCTCAAACCCCCTTCCCTGGCTTCCGTAGCTGGGTCAACAAGCCGATGGCCTTCTGGTGGCAGGAAGGACCCTTACTGACCATGTCGGTGTCCAGCGCTGCCAGAGCAAATAACTACAGACTGGGGCTCTTGAGACCACAGGGGTGACCCTCGCGGCTCAGGGGGCTGGGGGTCCAAACGCAAGGTGTGGGTGCTCCTTGGAGGCGCTGGGGGACACTCCCGCCTGTCCTGATCCCTCCCCACAGTCTCTGCCTGTCTCCCCAGAGCCCCTCCTGAGTCACTTCCTCTACTGTTTCTTTTAAGGACACTTGTTACTGTCAAATCACAGCCTGTGCCTCGCACCCGGGCTGAAAGCGGGTCCCCCAGGCCACCTGCCTGCTGTCCTGCCAGAATGTCATGTGGTTTGGGGAGAGTGGGGGTCATGACACGGCCTCTCCAGTCTGCCTGCCCCACCCCCCGCCCCTCCTTCCCTGCCTCAAAGGCACTTGCCCTGCTCCACGTGTTTCCCAGGTCCTACCCCAGCTAGAGTCCCTCCAGCACGGTGCCCCCAGGGCCACCCCAGCCTTCCCGGGGGGCGAGGCGATCGGGGCAGGTGATTCTGCAGGTGACTCGGAACCAGGATGGACTCCTCGTCCTGGGCCCGTGCTCGGCATTCTCAGCCCCCCTTGTTCTGAGTCCCCCACCTGGCCTTCCTCCCCCCTCCCCCCCCCCCGGGGCCAGGGTCAGCATCTGGAGGCCCTCGGGGACCTGGCACAGAGGGGGCAGGGGCCTTGGCAGGTGAGGAAGTGGGGAACACGTGGATGAACTGATGAATGAGCGAGTGAACGGAGGAGGAGAGGGAGGCCAGCTGGGCGGGGCCCTGACAGTGTCGCGTCTCCCGCTCCCTGCAGATGTGCTGGTGGACGGACAGCCCTGTGACCGCGAGGCGGCGGCCTGCCGGGTGGGCGACCCCGTGCGCCTGGAGGTGCGGCTGACCAACCGGAGCCCGCGCAGCGTGGGGCCCTTCGCCCTCAGCGTGGTGCCCTTCCAGGACCACCAGAACGGCGTGCACAACTACGACCTGCACCACGCCGTCTCCTTCGTGGGCTCCGGCACCTTCTATCTGGACAAGGTGTGTGCTTGGCCCCCAGTCACTGGGTCAGTGTCCCCTGTCCCCGCCCCTCCTCCCGCGGCAGGCTTAGGAGTCCGTAGACACGGGGCCTCTCTGTGTTGACCCTTGTCCCCCTGACTCGCCTCGAGACCGCAGACAAGTTCACATCTCTGTCCCCGAGCCCTGGGAGCAGAACCAGGATGGCGAGGCCACCCCAGGGCTTGTTAAGAAGCTAAGGCGAGTGAGGGCGCCCAGGACGGCATCAGATCCCTGTGCCACTGTCACTGTCACCCTACCCCATGCGGCCAGCTCCTCCCTGCTCAGTGGTCACTGTGAGCTGGCCCAAAGTGACTGGTGAGGTCACAAGGAGCCTTCCTCCTGACGACACAGCCCTCCGGCTCTGCTCACCTGCTGAGATGGCGCCTCTGCCCCAGGCAGCCCCCCACACTCCCTGACCCCCACCAGCCCAGGGAGGGAAGCGCTGTCAGCTCCTTCCAAGGATGGGAGGTGAGGCCCAGAGAGGTGCAGTGACTTGCCTGAGGTGGCCCAGCAAGGAAGCCCTGGAACGCCATGGGGACCAGGCCTGGGGTCCTCCCCTCCCCCGCTGCCCCCATTTCTGAGTGGACTCAGGGGGTCTCCTCTATGCCCTGGAGCCCACTCCCAGCTTGACGCCTCTTCCTCCCCCCAGGTGCCACCGTCGGGCCAGGCGGCCTGCCTTGGGGCCCTGCTCTTCCTCTACACGGGCGACTTCTTCCTCCACGTCCGCTTCCACGAGGACAGCTCCAGCAAGGAGCTGCCGCCCTCCTGGTTCTGCCTGCCCAGCGTGCACGTGCGCGCCCTGGAGGCGCAGGCCTAGCCACTCCGGCCTGTCTCAGGGCCCTGTTCCAGGTCTCCGCTCCCATGGGGAGAGGACTAGAGGGCCGCAGGGACCTGGCCTGGCCCCCACCCCTGGACAGGGGACAAGACCTTTGCTGCACCTCCCATTCCCTCCAGCCCTCAGCCCCCACCCCTCGCTTCCCTGCCTACCTGCAGCGTCTGCTCTGGGCTCTGCAAGGGGGGGGCCCCCAGACACAGCAGCCTCCCTGCTTCCCATACTGTCCAGGCTCCCCCTGTTACAGCCCAGCATGAAGGCAGATGCTGACCGAACCCAAAAGTGAGGCCCCACCTAGCCAGGCGCCGGGTCACTGCACCTGTTCCCGTGATCTGGGGTTCACAGCCCAGCCTATAGGAAAGTGGGTATCAGGAGGGGAGCAGGGGAAGGGGGGACCCCAGTCCCTTGGCCCTGGGAATCCCCGAGGGCTGGCTCTTCCCCCAGAGCCCCAGGGAGCCCAGCCAGGAGGGACCAGCTGGGACCACCTGCCCCCGGTGGGTAGATGGTCACCTGTTCTGTGCCCTGGGCTGGTTCCGGCTGGGCTCGGGGGTCCATGGCCTGCGTGTGTCTGTGTCAGTGACAGATTCTCCAATAAAGAGCCTGCCTTGCTTCGCTGGTGGTCCAGCTGCATCCATGCACCTGCTTGTCCCGTGTGATCAGGAGGCTGCCCCCCAGCTCATCAGACCCCAGCTCAGGTGGGATTTCCTGCAGCAACCCACCTGTTTGGTGGCGAGTAGGGTGGGCCTGGGTCTGTCGGTCTCTGTGGCCCCCCAACCCCCTTCCCTTGCCTGTGCTTTTCGGGACTGGTTCCCAACCCTCTCGGATCACTGTCTTGGGTCCCACACCGTGTTTCTTTGTTCCCACACTGGCTCTGGCAATCTCAGCCTCTCACTTTCTCTCCTGAGGTCCGCACACACTTGGAAATATGTTTGGGGGTTACACAGATGTCCAGAAGTTGGGGTGCAGATTGAGGCTGTGCGTCCCCCAGCAGCCCTCAGCTGCGCCCCCCCACACACACACATGGTAAGGGCTGCTTTTCCCCACGCCATCCTCACTCCCCTCTGGGTCCCACTGTCTCCCAGCAGCCACCCACCTGCAGCCCTCGCTTCCAGCCCGGCAGGTTCAGAGTCCGTTCTCTGCCCGGCACCCTGCCCTTACTGAGCAGACTTCCTGAGCAGAGTTCTGGGGCCAGAGACGGGGCGAGGGTCCCAAGGCACAGAGCAGGGGTCGTGGGGGAGCCAGAGGGATCCGGGACCCTTGGGTCACCCCGTTTCCACGAGGCCACCCAGGCAGCAGGCTTGGTTGGGACCAACCCATACACAGCAACAGGAGGATGAGCAGCTGGCGGGCTGTCGTGGGTCTGAGGTTCCTGGCCCGTGGGAACCCCCAACTTCAGAGACAGGTGCCCTTTCATGAAGACTGGTACACCCGGTTTAGAAAACATCGCAGCAAAACTCTGGGTTTAGGGCAGCGAAGAACCCAGGCTACCTGACGCAGGGCTGCAGGTGTCCTCTGGGTCAGTGCTTCCTGGTGCCGGGCGTGGCCAGGACTTGGCACTGCCTGCTTCACAAGGGCAAGGGCCTGAGTCTCCAAGTGCCCAAGCACAGAGCCGGAGGCACCGAGCAGGATCCAAGTCCCCGATTCTCTGGCAGAGCCACCCCAGGTGACATACTGGAAGGGGCTGCCTTCCACCTGTCACCTCTTCATGATGTTCTCGGTCCCTCCTGGGCCAAGCTGCCTCCCATGGCTTTGCAGGCTGCGTGCCGCCTGCCAGGTGCCCACCAGGAGGGCAACTGAGGGCAGGAGTCCTGCCTTGCCTTCGAGGGGCTCTGCCACCTGGGGTGGGGGGTGGGCACCTCATTCAAATGGCACAAAGCTGCCACGTGGCCCGTGCTGGCCCATCCCCTCCACTCCATTAGCATCTGTCCTCAAGGGCCTTGCCGCTCACAGAGGCCTGCCCTTAGCCGGCCACCCCTCCGCCCAGGCACACCCCGGCTCCTCGCAGCCCAGGGAGGGTCCTCGTTTGACTGCCTCAAAGCAAACCCTGAATCTGAGCACAAGCTCGTCTGGGAGGTGGGGGGAACCCCTTGGGGGAACGAGGGACCAGGGTCGGGGAGAGGAGCCAGTGAGGAGCTGAAATCCTCAGGGAGATTGGGGGGAGTGAAAAACATGGTCTCAGGGTCCCCTGGGCCCACAGGGCTTCATTCCCACAGGCCAGCCTGGCGTGGATGTGAGTGGATCAGATACCAGCCTTGGGAGCCGGGGCCATTGGACATTCCAAGAAGTCTTGGGGACAGGGAGTGAGATGTGGGGCCTTGCCCATGGCCGTTTTCTGAGACTGGCTGAGTGTGACATAATAGACATTTGATCTCAGACCTCAGTTCTTTTTTTTTTTTTGTCTTTTGTTGTTGTTATTGTTGTTGTTGTTGTTGTTGCTATTTCTTGGGCCGCTCCCGCGGCATATGGAGGTTCCCAGGCTAGGGGTTGAATCGGAGCTGTAGCCACCAGCCTATGCCAGAGCCACAGCAACGCGGGATCTGAGCCGCATCTGCAACCTACACCACAGCTCACGGCAACGCTGGATCGTTAACCCACTGAGCAAGGGCAGGGACCGAACCCGCAACCTTATGGTTCCTAGTCGGATTCGTTAGCCACTGCGCCACGACAGGAACTCCAGACCTCAGTTCTTTTGGTGTGTGTATGTGTGCATTTTAGGGCTGCACCTGCAATATAAGGAGTTTCCCAGGCTACGGGTCGAATCTGAGCTGCAACTGCCAACCTATGCCACAGCCACAGCAATACAGGATCTGAGCTATGTCTGCGACCTACACCACAGCTCACAGCAACACCAGATCCTTAACCCACTGAGCGAGGCCAGGGATCAAACCTTTGTCCTCATGGATACTAGTCGGGTTCATTACCACTGAGCCATGACGGGAACGCCTCAGCCCTCAGTTCTTGACACAGCATTTTCATCCCTTGGAATTTCCTGGGTGACAGGAGCGTCGTTTGTTCTAAGGAGGCGGTTCTGGGTGGGCTCCTGGATGGCTTCAGGGTGGGGGTGTCACAGGAAGACCCAGCATGACTAGAAGCTTGGACCTTTCTGTCCCAGAACATCCTCCAGGCAGGGAGGGAGGTGGAGATTGAGTTAGTCAATCGTGCCCACAAGACGAAGCACCCATAGAGTTCCCCACAGTGCAGGGCTTGCAGACCTTCCAGGCCGGCGAACACAGCCCCGAGCTGAAGGTGGTTCCCTGCAACTCCATGGGGACAGAAGCTCCCGCGCCCAGGACCCGCCTTCCAGACCTCACCTGGGTACCTCCTCACCTGGCCGGTCGTCTGCCTCCTTCGTGACGTAAGTAAACTGATAAACGTAAGTAAGTAAAGCGTCCTCCTGAGTTCTGTAAGCTACTATAGCAAATTCCCAACCCAGGAGGGGTCGTGGGACCCCTACATGCTTTTTAATTTTCTGAAACAAGTACAACAGTTATCAGACAATTTACCAGGGGCACCAAGAGAGCCGTCTTCCTCCTCTGGGAGGAAGGTGTTGGAACCCACCCAGGCACCCTGAAAGATGACCCAGCTGAGCCCTGTGTCCTGCACACCTCCCCCCCCCCCGCTCCCGGTCCTCAAGTGGAGGAGATGAACTGAGTCCGGCCCAAGGAGAGCCCTGCATGGGCTGTAAGCAGTCAGAGCTTTGCCATGGGGTTTGAGGTCAGAGCTTTGCAGGAATCAGGGAACCGTTTAGAGCATGGCTGCTGTTGGCGTTTGTGTGGTTGGACTGATCCAGTGCAGAGCTGTTAGTAGGCGGTGGCCAAGGCAGAGAAGCCGGGCACAAGTGTCTCGGTGAGCATTCCACATCCTGGTTCTTCAGGTCTCCTTGCGGTCAGCTCCTGGGCACCACTGCTCACAGCTGCTGTATCTGTAAGCTTCCTCCCTCTCCAGGGCCAAAGGAGGCTCAGCCAAGAATAGACCGTGTCCTTCTCACTTCACCAGCTAAACTGGCTGGGCTTTGCCCTCCTGACATTCTTTCCCTTTGGGCAGAACAAGCCTGCAATGACCCCATAGTCACCTAGCCATCATGCTCTGTCATTCAGAATTCGCCAAGCAGAGCCCAGATCTGTGGGAAGACGTCTGAGGAGCTGAACCCCAGCTCAGCCACTTGTCAACTCTGTGACCTCAGATAGGTCACTGACATGGAGACTCACATTTTTTTTTCATCTGAATAAATGGAGATAAAAATACTTAAGTTCATGGCCCTTCTGCATTAGGAATTTGATTTGATCTCAACATTCCTACCTGTGAGAGCAACCCCTTGGTAAAGGCTGGTTCCCACCTCATAACCTTCCCATTCCCCGTGTCCTCCACATCTCCGGCCTGGCATCACCAATCCTCTGGGAAGCTTAAGTGACATCTCTGTTTCCCATTACACCCCTGCACAGGTCAGTTTATTAGGGAACATGAAATAATATAGGCAGATATTTGTAACACAAATGCTCAAATGGGAAAGGGATTGCCTGACCAAGGAGGATTGCCTACTCTGTGACTCTGTAGTCAAGCAAAAGCCAGCCCAGAAGCCACTGTCATTAGATGTCTTCAGAGCCAGCCTGGGACCAGAGGAGAGAGTAGACTGCATGTGGTCACCTGGCTCCTGGAGCCTCTGAACAACATCTTAAGGGATTAAGGCAAATAACAAGTAAAGATCAAAAGAGGGCATCAGCCTGATGGGGTAGGGGCCCAGACTAAGTCTCCTACTGAAAACAATGAAAAACGATGGTAATTATATAAAAACCCTTTTGGCAGGAAAGTGGGAAATACTCAGCCCAGTACCTGTGTGTAGGCAGAAGCCAGAAAGGTGAACAGCGAGCTGATGTCACTTTCATTTTGAGGGTTTTTGCCAAAGAAGGAGCATCACCTTGTGTAGTCTCACAGAACAGGAAAGGAGGAAGACAAATCCAGGGCCCAGCGGGGGAAGAATCTGATAGAAGACTGCCCCCATGAATTTGGGAGCCCTACCCTACTCAGAGTGGGAGTAGAACGGCCCTGTTTCAACCCTTTGACCCCAACCCCAACCGGCCATCCTAGGGATCTGCAGTCCCAGGGCCACTCCCTGAAGACTCACCCAAACTTCAAGTCATTCATTAACTTGAAAAGGATCCTGGATATATAGCAGCCCCACTGAAGCACACCAGACATACCAGAAGTAAACTGGAGGAAGCTACTCTTGTCCCAAATCTCCAAGGAAAATGAATAATTCAGAGTTTCAAAAGAAAGTCATTAAATACACAAGAAAATAATATATCGTATTGTAAGAGCCAGAAGTAACAAAATCAGCAAACTCAGGCTTGAAAGGAATCGGGTATTGACTTTATCAGACATGGACTACAAAATAAATATGCTTTATAGGTTCTGAGAAATGAAAAAGATTAAAATGGGTAAAGATTGGGAACATCATAAAATAGTTAAATGGAACTCCTACGGCTGAAAAATAGAGCCGAGAATTTCCTGTTGTGACTCAGTGGTAATGAATCAGACTAATATCCATGAGGACATGGGTTTGATTCCTGGCCTTGCTTAGTGGGTTAAGGATCCTGTGTTGCCATGAGCTGTGGTTTAGGTCTCAGATGCTGCTGGGATCCAGCTGTGGTATAGGCCGGCAGCTACAACTCCAATTCGACCCCTAGCCTGAGAACTTCCACATGCCATGGGTGTGGCTCCAAAAAGCGAAAAAGAAAAGGAAGGAAGGAAGAAAAATAGAGCTTAAATTAAATACCTAATGAATAGGTTGAAGAGCGCATTCAGCCCAGCTTGGGGGTGAACTAGTGAGTGAAAGAGCTGAAGATGTTATAAAAAATGCATCCCAGAAAGACCAGAAAATATGAAAAAGACTTAAGAAAGCAGAGGACAGAATGAGACTCTGTCACACACGTCTAATCAAGTTCCTGGAGAAGTGGGTAAAGAGGACGGAGAAAAGGCAGTATTTGCAGGGATAATGACTGAGAACTTCTCAGAATCGATAAAGACAAAAAGCCTGACAAAGTTCAAGTAACATAACATTTAAGACACAATAGACATGTCATAATGCAGTTTGAAAGACCAGATATAAAGGGATGATTTAAAAGGAGCTAGAAGACAAGACAGATCACTTTCAAAGAGGTGGAAATTTGATTGACAACTGACATCTCATCAGCAAAAACGAAGTCCAAAAGTCAGTGGCATAGGATCTGAGTGCTGAGCAACAAAATATTTTTCAGTAGGTGAAATAATTACATTACATTTCCATGTAAACAAAAACAGGATTTTCCACCCCCAAAACCTCACTAAAGGAAATTCTGAAGAATAAATCCCAGGCAGAAAGAAATGGATACAAGCCAGAAAGTCAGAGATGCAAGGAGGAAGGAACAACAAGTAAAATGGCATGCATGCAGGTAAATCTAAACAAATATTAACTGTATGATAATTATGAAGCTAAAGCAGTTAATATACATAGCAAAATAACAAAAATGTAGGTAAGGGGATGATTGAAATCAAAGTATTCCAAAGTGCTTTAATTTTTATTTTAAAGCTTCAGAAGGAGGGTAAACATATTGAGTAACTTAGACAAGTTTTGGTTCTTTGTTTATGAAAAATCTCAATTTTGGGGGTAAACATTAAGAAAATGAGAAGTGGTATGAACAACTTATAAACTAGATGCTCTAAAAACTGGAATAAGGAAAACATTATTCAATTGAAAAGGAAAGAAGGAAAAGAAAAAGGACCAAATAAATAAATGTAAATGACAAAAAAAAAGAAAAGAAAACTATGGTGGTATTATTATCCTCATATTACAGTTGAGAAAAATGAGGCCCAGAGCAATTAACTAACACCTAGAAGTGGTTATAAAATAAGTTGTAGATGGAAACTAAAGTGTATCAGAACTTATAATAAATTAAATATCCCAGATAAAAGACTAAACAAAACACACAAAATCCTGTTTATAAGGTTTACAGAAGACACTAAAACATAAGAATGTAATAAATAAGTAAAATGATAGGGGGAAAATGCACCAGAAAAATCCTAATAAAAATCGGTATAGGAATTCCCTTGTGGCATAGTGGGTAAGGATCTGGTGTTGTCACTTCAGTGTCTCAGCTTGCTGATGTAGCACAGGTTCGATCCCTGGCCCAGAAACTTCCACATATTGTGGGGGCAAGGCTAAAGCAAAAAATAAATTACTTTAAGAATTAAAGATAAGATAATAACATCATGACGATAAAAGTAATAATACCAAGAAGCTATAGTGACTCCAAATGTATATGCAACCAGTAATATAGCCTCAAACACATAAAGCAAAACCGATAGAATTGCAAGAAGAAATAGACAAACCTCTCACAGTAACCAAAAGATTGAGAAGACCAAAATTATTAAAGATATAAAAAGGTTGTAAAATTCCATCATTAATTTGATTATATATTTATATAATATACTCACCAGCCATAGAAAGACATTTTTATCAAGCACATATACTAAGATTGCTTTATGGTCCAGTAAGTAGTTGAGGGACTGTTATCATACAGATAAATTATCTGAACACAATATACTTAAGTTAGAAGTCAGTCACAAAAAGATGATTATGAAATTCTCATGTATTTGGAATTTAGTAAACACTTCTTGATAACTCAGAGTTGAGAGAAGAAATCACCATGGAAAGTAGGAAATATTGAAATTGAACAATAATAAAAGTATATCAAAACTTGTATGATGCAGATAAATCAGTATTTAGAGGAATGTTTTATAAACTTAAGTGCTTATATTCAGAAGAGGAAAATGTGAAAGTTAATGAAAAAAGCACTGTCTCTAGGAGCTAAAAAAGATGGCAGAAGAGCGATCAAAGAAGGTAGAAGAATATATAATAAAGATAATATCATAAGTTAATAAAATAAGGAAAAGTTTCACAATAGCAAAAAGCCAAAGGTTATTTCTCGAAAAGGCTAATAAAATTGAGAAACCTCCGACTAGGTTAACGAAAAAAGAAAAGGCACAAATAGCCACATTACAAATAAAAAAGGGACACCAGATACTGCAAACAGTAATAGAATATTGTAAGAGGAAATTATGAAGAACTTCATGACAATAAACTTGAAAATGTAAATGAAATATAAATTTTAATAAGTATAGTAAAAATTAAAATTTATAAAAAATAAGCTGAATAATCCTGAAACCACTAAAGAATTCAAATCCATAGTTAAAAGTCTTTAAAAGCTTTTCAATAAGAAATTTCCAGGCCCAGATGTTTTTTACCAGTGAATTCTAATTCAAGAAACAAAAATTTCTAATTATAAACAAAATGTTTCTTAATATAAGAAAAGAGGTAAAATGGTCAGATGTATTTTATGAGGCTAATATAACCTTGATATCAAAATACAACAAAGACAACATAAGAAAATTTTAGGTTAAATCATGCATCAATGTAGATGCAAAAAATTGAATCTAAATGTTAGCAAACAGATTCAGTGATATGTGTAAAAGATAGAACACTGTGATCGATCTATATCTATTCAGAGAATGAAAGCCTGGTTTTATACTGGAAAAGACATTAATGAATCCACCATATTATCAAGGAAGAAAAATCATATGATTATTCTTCTGGATGTCTGAAAAGACTTCGATAAATTTAACACTGTTTCATGACTTCCCAAAAAAAACCCAAACCACCCAAAACCTCTTAGTAATCTAGGTCTAGAAGATTTTTCTTAACCTAATTAAGGGATATATACAGCAAACATTATTTTTAATGTAAGCATTCTCTTGAAGATCTCTTTAAGATCAGAAACAAAATATTATTTTTAATGTAAGCATTCTCTTTAAGATCAGGAACAAAACAGAGAAGCTCATTATTTCCACTTTTATTCAATATTGTATAACTGGTCCATGCCAGCACAGAAACTTTGATACAAAAACAAAAGGCATAAGGACTGGAAAGGAAGGAACAAAACTGTCATTATTTGCACATTAGATCATCAATTACACTGAAAAATTCCTAAAGAATCTTCAGGTTTATTACAACTAATAAGTGCTCAGCAGTGTTGTTGGATAAAAAATCACTATGGGAAAATCCACAGCATTTTGACACCACAACAAAAGCCAGCTATAAAATAAAATGATAAATGTTAACCATTTCTAGAACTATGAAAAAAAAAAGATAAAGATTCTATGGTAAGCAAAATAATGACCTTCCAAAGAAGTCCTTATCCTAGTTCCCAAAACCTGTTTAAGTTATGGACTCATGGCAAAGAATCATTATGGGTACAGATTAAAAAGTTTCTAATCATCTGACTGTTTTTTTATTTTTTTGTCTTTTTGTCTTTTCTAGGGCCACACCTGCAGCATATGGAGGTTCCCAGACTAGGGGTCGAATTGGAGCTGTAGCTGCCAGCCTACACCACAGCCACAGCAACTCGGGATCTGAGCCGCATCTGCAACCTACACCACAGGTCACAGCAACGCTGGATCCCCAACCCACTGAGCAAGGCCAGGGATCAAACCCAAAACCTCATGGTTCCTAGTCAGGTTTATTAAACACTGAGCCATGACGGGAACTCTGATCATCTGACTTTAAAATAGGGAGATCACTTTTATTCAACATATTATTGGAAGTACTAGCTACATCGATCAGACAAAGAAAGAAAGCAAGGAAGGAAGGAAGAAGACAGAAAGAAAAAGAAAAGTATTTAAAATTGGAAGAGAAGAGGTAAAATTGTGTCTATATGCAGATGACATGATACTATATGGAGAAAACCCTAAGGACTCCACACAAAAACTACCTGATCTGTTAAATGAATTCAGCAAAGTGACAGGATAGAAGATTAGCATTCAGAAATCAGTTGCATTTCTGTAAACTAACAATGAAATATTAGAAAATGAATATTTAGGTGTTCCCGTCATGGCTCAGTGGTTAACAAATCTGACTAGGAACCATGAGGTTGCAGGTTCGGCCCCTGGCCTTGCTCAGTGGGTTAAAGATCTGGTGTTGCTGTGGCTGTGGCGTAGGCTAGCGGCTACAGCTCTGATTAGATCCCTAGCCTGGGAACCTCCATATGCCTCAGGGGCAGCCCTAGAAAAGAAAGAAAGAAAGAAAGAGAGAGAGAGAGAAAGAGAGAGAGAAAGAAAGAAAACAAATATTTTAAAAAACCTTTTAAAATTGCATCAATTAAAAAAGTGGAATAAATCTGACCAAGGAGGTCAGATTTATATCCTGAGAAATATATATCCTGACAACTATAAAATATTAATAAAGGAAATTAAAGAGGATTCAAAGAGATGGAAAGATATCCCATGCTCCTAGGTTGGAAGAATTAATATTGTTAAAATGGCCATACTACCCAAAGCAATCTACAGATTTAATACAGTCCCTATCAAATTACCCATGACATTTTCAACAGAACTAGAAAAAATAATCCAAAAATTTATATGGAAACATAAAAGACCCATAATTGGCAAAGCAATCCTGAAGAGAAAAAAAGAAGCAGGAAATATAACCCTTGCAGACTTCAGACAATATTACAAAACTATAGTCATCAAGACGGTGTGGTATAGGTACAAAAACAGACATAAGGATCAGTGGAACAGAATAGAGAGCCCAGAAATAAGCTAAGACCTCTATGGTCAGTTAATCTTCAACAAAGGAGGCAAGAATATGAAGTGAGAAAAAGACAGTCCCTTTAGCAAGTGATGCTGGGAAAACTGGACAGCTTCATGTAAATCAACAAAACTAGAACACACTCTCACGCCATGCACAAAAATGAACTCAAAGTGGCTTAAAGACTTAAACATAAAACGAGAAACCATAAAACTCCTAGCAGAGAACATAGGCAAAACATTCGCTGACATAAACTATACAAATATTTTCTTAGGTCAGTCTCCCAACAGAAATAAAAACAAACATAAACAAATGGGACCTAACCAAACTTACAAGCTTTTGCACAGCAGAGGAAACCATAAACAAAAGGAAAAGACAACCCACAGGATGGGAGAAAATAGTTGCAAACAATGCAGCTGACAAGGGCTTAACCTCCAAAATACACAAACAACTCATGCAACTCAACAACAGGAAAACAACCCGATCAGAAAAGGTGCAGAAGACCTAAATAGACATTTCTCCAAAGAAAACATGGATAGCCAGTAGGCACATGAAAAAAAATATTCAACATCACTAATTATCAGAGAAATGCAAATCAAAACTGCAATGAGGTATCGCTTCACACTGGACAGAAAGGCCATCATTAATAAGTCTACAGATAGCAAATGCTGGAGAGGGTACAGAGAAAAGGGAATCCTCTGACACTTTCAGTGGGAATGCGAATTTGTATAACCACTATGGAAAATAGTATGGAGGTTTCTCAGAAAACTAAATAAAAAATACTACCACATAATCCAGAAATTCCACTCCTGGGCATACATCCAGACAATACTCTCATTCAAAAAGATATATGCACCCCTATGTTCATAGCAGCACTATTCACAATTGCCAAGACACAGAAACAACATGTCCATCAACAGATGAATGGATAAAGAAGATGTGGTACATATATACAATGGAATACTACTCAGCCACAAAAAGAATGAACTAATGCCATTTGCAGCAACATGGATGCAACCATAGATTATCATACTAAGTGAAGTAAGTCAGAAAAAGAAAGACAAATACCATGTGATATCACTTATATGTGGAATCTAAAATATGGCACAAATGAACCTATCTACAAAATAGAAACAGACTCACAGACATAGAGAAGAGACTTGTGGTTGCCAAGAGGAAGGACGGATGGGTAGACTGGGAGTTTGTAAATGATTCCATTTAGAATGGATAAGCAATGAGGTCCTACCGTATAGCACAGGGAACTATATCCAGTCTCTTGGGACAGACCATGATGGAAGATAATATAAGAAAAGGAATGTGTATATATATATATATATGACCAGGTCACTTTTCTATACAGAAGAAATTGGCACAACATTGTAAATCAACTATACTTTAAAAAAATAATATAGGGATATTATCTTAGAATATATAGGTGGATCCAATATATTCACAAGGATCCTTAAAATGGAAAGAGGGGAACAAAAGAAAACCAGAAGAGAGGTGGCATCATGAGAAGAATCTAGCCCACTGTCACTGACTTTGAAGATGGAGGAAGGGGCTGTGAGCCAAGAAATACCTCAGCCTCCAACAGCTGGTAAAGACAAGGAAACAGATTCTGCTCAGAGATTTGTCCACAAGAACAACGCCCTGCTGACATCTTGACTTTTGCCCAGCGAGACTCATTTTGGACTCTGATTTCCATAACTGTAAGATAATCAATCTGCATTGTTCAAGCCCCCAAGTGTATACTAACTTGTTATGGAAACAATAGGAAACTAACACAGAACTCAGGAATAAATCTTTTCCTTAACATGCAAGACCATTACAGAGAAAGTTATAAATATTTATTCAGAGACATTAAAGTAGATCTAAATAAATGGTTGGAAGATTCTGTCTCATAAAGCTGTAAGTTCTCACTAAATTGATCTATAGATTCAATGCAACACCAATAAAAAATCTTAACTTTTTTGGGGGGGTGAAGCTTGGCAAGCTGATTCGGAAATTCACATATAAATGCAAAGGCCCCATAATAGCCAAAGTGTTCTCAAAGAAGAAGTCAAAATGCATTATAATGTTAAACAAGTAAACACTGTGGAATAGAAAAATGGGCCAATGGAAAGCCCAGAGACAGACCCATGCATATAGGGACGTATTATATACGAGGTACCATTCTCATGTGCCAGTAGGAAGAGGATAGATTTTCCTTAAATAGTTCCAAGAAAGTAAGTGAGTGGCCACAGGGAAAAAGAGGTATTGTCCCTACTACACACCATATATAAAAATCTATTCTGGTTGAGACCTAAATGTGAAAGGCAAAATATAAAATATTTGGAAGATATTCAAGACATCTTATGATCTTAGGGTAGAGATAGATATCCTAAATAAGACAAAAAGCACAAGCCATAAAAATGATAAATTTCACTATACTAAAATTAAGCACTTTTGTTCATCAAAAAATACCACAAAGAAGCTGGAAAGACAAGTCGCAAACTGGGAGAAATATGAAGAAAATCTCACACTGTAATGAGACTATTCAACCTGGAGATAATGTGTCACTTATGCTCACAATCCATAGAAAAGAGCAAGTTTCATGGCCTTCCCTTATTGCAAATGGGGCAAGTCTCTTCTAGGGAGGAGGGGGAATGAGCACCAGTAATTTCTACCACTCTCTGGGAGGGTGAACTGGTCATACTCTATGACCCTACAATTCTACTACCATGTACACAACGTAATGAATACACAGTGGCTTGTGCAACATGCATCGTGTGCCAGAGTGTTTGCAGCAGAATCGTTAATAGCAGGAAAAAGGTCACAATTCCACATTCCATAGTAAGAGTGGAATGTGGAAATCCCTTGAAGCACATTTGTATAGTGGAATGCTATACAATGCTGAATATGCAACAACTTGGGTACACCTCAAACATGTTAATGGAAGAAAGCAGGCAACAGAAAAGCACATGCAATACAATTCTAACTACGTGAGGTCCCCCAAACAAATCTGTGTATTTGTCAAGAATATATGCACAAATGGTTTTTTAAAAAGGACAGAGACAAACAAGGGAGTGACTGACATAAAACTTAGCATGGATTCCCTCTGGAGTAAGAAAAAGAATGGGGTTTGAGAGGGGAAACAGGGGGCTGGGACTCAGGTAATGTTCCATTTATTCACCAGGGCAGTGGAAACTTAGTTCTATGCCTTTCTCCAAAATTGAGATGTTCAATTCAGGCCCAAGTGACGAGAATTGTCAAAGACATGGCTTTTGGTTAAAAAAAGAAAGAAGGAAAGAAACCTCCTTTGGCATGGATTCAGCAAACCAATACAGAAATTCTTTCCTTCTTCCACCTTTAGAATTTAGTGTGCCATTTCAAACCTGCTGATTAGTCACAGTGTGTTCCTGGCAGACACCCAGGCCAGCTCCTCTGAAAGCGGGAGAAGGAGGAGCTCGCGTGTGGGAGCGTCTTCAGCACCATGGTCAGCGACCCACTGCTGGCCCTTCGGAGACCAGCTACACAGGGATTCCGAGAGTTGAAGTGCAGAGGTCTTCAAAGTTGTGGCCCGATCCACCAGCAGGCAGAGGGTGAAACAGAACCCAGGTCTCCCGATACCTAATCCAGTCTTTGTTCTGTTGATCCTGGTTTTGGCTGAACAAACTGGAACTCCTCTCGGAACCAGGAAGTCATCAGGAGACGTCCATGTATGGCTTCCACGTTTGCCATTGAAAGCTTGGGCTTTGCAGTCAGTCTCCGCAGGGTTGAGATTTGGAGTCTGCCTGCACCGCCTGAGTGCTCTCGGAAGCCACTGCACCTCTCCAAGACTCAGTGTCAATCATATCAACTCCCCACAGAGGTGCTGTGAGAATTCAATAGTTAGATCTTGTGCTCTGGTGCTCAGTGAAAACCAAGAAAACTCCCCTTGCCTCAGTGGACTGCAGATCAAAAAAAAAAAAAAAAAAAAAGGAACATTGAAAAGATGATGAAAAAAATTAGAGCCTGTTTTGGAAAAAAACCCCATAAAATTTTCATATAAATCTTGGTATTTGCTAACAGGTTTTTTGGTATTTTTAAATTTTATTGGCTTATAGGTGGCTTCCTATATTGTGTTAGTTTCAGGTGTACAGCAAAGGGAATCCGTTATACATATACACATATCCATTCCTTTTCAGATTCTTTTCCCATATAGGCTACCACAGGGCATTTAGTAGACTTCCCTGTGCTAAACAGTACGCCCCTGCTACCCACCTATTTATCCCCCACCCCACATTTCCCCTTTAGTAACCCCTTTAGTAAGGTTTTGAAATCTTTGAGTCTGTTTCTGTTTTGTAAACAAGTTCTTTTTATCATTCTTTATTAGAGTCCACATATTAGTGATCTCATATGATATTTGTCTTTCTCTGTCTGCCAACAGATAGTAAAACTTCCCTTGGATACCCTAGTCCTGTCCAGCCTGGGTCACTCGAGCCCCCTGATCATTGCCTAGTACGTCCTTACTTTGTCATGGAGAGACGCTTGGGGAAGAGGGGTGACAAACATCTCCAAGGTTCCTCAACCTCACACTGCTTTCCCACATTAACCTGGAAGGGTAGTGCATTATTCTCTTGATTAGTTGCTGGTATTTTATTTGGAAATTTGCACCTATCTTCATAAGTGCCATTGGCCTATAGTTCCTCTTATTTTGTATCATTTGTATTAAAGTTATTCTAGATGCACAGAATGAGTAAGGGAGTTTCCTTCCAGTCCTTTCTTATGGCCCCAAATAGTTTAAACAGTACTAAAATGATTAGTTCTTTAGAAATTAGATAAAACTCAGCTGTGAGCCTGTGATTCTGGTGTCTTTTCACTGATAGATCGCCAATCACCTTCTAATCTCCTCTATGGTAATTGGTCTATTAAAATTTTCCATTTTTTCTTAGGCTGATTTTAGTAATTTACTTTTACTAGGAAATCATCCATTTCCCTGAGGTTTTCAATTTGTTATCACAGAATTTCATATAATAGTCTCTCATAATTATTTTTATCTCCCCTGTATCTGTAGTTATATTGGTATGTCTGCCTTCTCACTCCTAATCTTGTCTAATTTTACTCTCTCTCTCACTGAGGCTTCATTCTGCATAATTGGACTCACGAGGGTTTTTTCTATTTTATTAGCCATTTCAAAGAACAAGCTTTTGCATTTACAATATTCTTTCCACTATTTAAATTTTTTTTCTATTTCATCAAGTTCCATTCTTATCTTTATGAATTCCCTTTTCTTGTTTCTTTTGTTGTTTTTCTTCCTAATTTCTTGAGACAAGTACTAAATATGATGTTTTGTTTAGTCTTTCCCCCTTCTAATGAAGGGATTTCAGGCTGTGTATTTCTAAACTGTTAACTTTACTCCATATGTTTTAACACGAAGCATTTTCTTTTTCTTTGTTTTCCAGATAGTACGTAATTTCTCCTTTGACTTTTCTCTTTGATCCAAGAGTTATAGAGGACTGTTTTAAATTTGCAAGTAAAGTATGTTTAGCTCCCCTTTTCTTATGTATTACTACTTGTTTGGGCTATGGCTGGAGCATGATGCCAGTGAAAATTTTGTTCCTTTGTTTTGAATTTGGTCATGTTGTCTTGATGGCCTATTATATACTGATTTTCATCAGTGGCCTCTGGGCACATGAAAATGTATTCATTATTTGAAAAAAAAATATATATGTATAGAACCATATATCATATATACATTCACACTGGTCACAGTATTCAATTCTGGTGGTTTTACCTCACTGTTTTTTAATTTCAAATATACATCAAAGCAGAGGGGTAATGTCTGCTATACATTCATCACCAAGATTCAATAACCATGTACATTTTGCCATGTTTCTTTTTTTTTTAACTGAGGTATGTAGAATTCAGCTATAGGCTTCATGGCATTTCATCCCTAGATACTTCAATTTGCCTCTTTACGAAAGGAGGATGCTTTCCTACATAACCATGATAGCATTATTTCACCTGAAAAAATAACAGTGATCTTCTGTTATCTTCTAAAACTACATCCATATTCAAATTTTCCACATTGTCCCTAAAATGACTTTAAAAGATCTGATTTGTTCAAACTATGATCCAGTCAATGGCCATGTAATAAATTCAATTGCTTCTTAATTTCTTTTTTCTTCCTTTTCTTTTTATGGCCACACTTGTGGCATATGGAAGTCCCCGGGCTAGGGGTCAAATTGGAGCTGTAGCTGCTGGCCTATACCACAGCCCCAGCTACACTGGATCCAAGCCACATCTGCAACCTACGCCACCGCTTATGGCAATATCAGATCCTTAGCCCACTGAGTGAGGCCAGGGATGAAACCCACATTCTCACAGACACTATGTTGTGTTCTTAACCCACTGAGCCACAACAGGAACTTCTGCTTCTTAATTTCTAACTGCTTAATTTCTAATACTCTTGTCCATTTCTCATAATAATCTGCTGTTGTCTCTCACAATAATTTTATAATTTATTTATTTATTTAGTCTTTTGTCTTTTCAGGGCCGCACCCGCAGCATATGGAGGTCCCTAGGCTAGGGTTCCAATCGGAGCTGTGGCCCCTGGCCTGTGACATAGCCACAGCAATGCCAGATCCAAGCCACGTCTGCAACATACATCACAGCTCGTGGCAATGCCAGATCCTTAACCCACTGAACGAGGCCAGGGATCAAACCCACCTCCTCATGGATGCTAGTTGGGTTCGTTAACCTCTGAGCCATGATGGGAACACCTTTAATTTTATTTTTATCAAGTTCTCTTTCCTAGTAAGTTTTGATTATATATTTAACTTTTTTTCAAAAAAAAATTGCAGGCCAATGATTGTCTAGCACTTCATAGTATAACATTCTAATTTATCACATAGAAGTAACCTTTTTGAGATTAATATCTGCCAGTCTTACTTTATTTTCATTCGCTTGATACGTGTAAATATTTTCTCAGCAATTTATTTTAAATATCTAGAATATTTTATTTCAAGTGCATTTCTAATAAACAGCTGATAATTGGCTTTCTTGCTTGCTTTTGCTTGTTGAACTCGACATGACAGTGTCTGTCCTTCAGTGGGAGAATTCAGTTCTTTCCATTTAAGGTGTGAACACATATGTTTAATGCGGTGCCTACAAGATTCTGGTCTTCATGATTTATTTTGCATCATTGCTTCTTCCTCATCTCTGATGGTTTGATCAAGTTACTGTTCCTTCCATTTTTCCCTTTGTTAATGCAGAAGTCCCTATGTATGCTCTTCTCTCGTGTACTGAATGTTTGTGTCTCCCCAAAATCATATGTTGAAGCTTTAACTCTCAGAGGAGCTGCTTGGAGACGGGGTCTCTACCGAAGTAATCAGGGTTACATGAGGTCGTAAGGCTGGGGCCCCCCTCCAGCAGGATTAGCGCCCTTATGCAAGACACCAGAGCTCTCGCCCTCTCTCCTGCTTGTCCTCCCAGGACTTGCCCAAAGAAGAAGCCGTGTGCACACACAGCAGGACAGCAGCCATGTGCAAGCCAAGAAATAAGACTTCAGAATGAAACCCAACTTGCAGACCCTTTGGTCTTGAACTTCCAGCCTCCAGAACTGTGAGAAAAAAATGTCTGCTGTGTAATCCCCTCGGACTGTGATATTTTGTTGTGATTGGCCAGCAGATAGACCCTAAGACCCCAAACACAGCACTGATGGCCACCTCCTCTACTCTCTTTGCCAAAACTCTCTACTCTGAAAATAGGATGCCAACATTCCACACAGTAAGATGTGCTATTTCCCCCCAGTTATTGCTCCTCAGTCCACTTCTAGACATCTCTTGCGTCTTCCTTTCCCATCCCTTTCGAAGATGAGATCCTTGCAAAGTTTATAATTCTCCAAAGTATAATTCTACCTCCAGCCGTAATTCTTGGTTAATGCTGAGCTATGGATTTAATAAATAGGCTATCATTAGAATTTTTCCTTTCAATATGGGCCTTCCATTTCAGGAACCCTTACTTAGCACTTAGAGGACACAGTCTGAGACAGGTCTATCCTTATTCATTTTGGTTTAATTTATTCACACATCAACATCTTCTGGCCTCCACTATGCCTTTCCCTTTTCATCTTTCTTCATTTGGGGGGCTCTGTTCCATCTCTTTTATTTTCAGGTGTGAATCTTCTCTCGAGTCTTTTCTTAACGTTAAGGGATGCAGGAGCTGAACACGATTTCAGGAAGTGCACTCCCAGGATCTCCCTATTGTGGGATCTCCCACAGGTGAGTGGGAACGTGGCTGGGGATAGGATGCTTGGGTGAAAGTCTTTGCTGGGTATGAGAGTGGACAGACACCCCAGGCTTGGTCATGTGGCCTGCTCTAGCCAACATGGTCAGTTCAGAAGTGATGGGGGATGTTTCTGGGCAGAAGCTTTCAGGACTGTGGTGAGATCTGTCAGAGATGCAACTCCATCACCTTTGCCCTCTCACCTGCTCCCATGCCCTTGACACTTAGGGGAGGTCTGACCTCAGCATCCGTGGACTTGAGGGATATTAATGTCAGTGTTTCCCAGGGCTAGACCCATTGCAGAAATGCTGCTAACTTCCCTGGGGAAAATCCTTAGGATTTTTTTCTTTCGTTTCTTTATATTTTCCTCTATATTTTAGATGTTATGCAAAATGTACTGTTTGTGATTAAGGATAAATAAAAAGGGTAATGATTAAAGGGTCAGTCATTCAGCCTGTCACCATGAAAGAGATCTTAGGCATCTGAGCAGAGGTGCTGGAGACCTGGGGGAACGGGGGACCCTTCTTGGTGCCATGGAAAGAATACCTTGTCCGCCAGGCCTGTCCTAGGTCACTGGAGGCCAGACAGCATCAGAAGCTGCAGTGGCTTCTCCCAACTCACCTTTGGAGCCCCGGCCCCCTGTGGACCTTGGAACTGAGCAGGAGATGCTCAGCGGTGGCCTCTGGGAGGCTGGGGACATAAGCTGCATGCAGCACAGCCCTTTCATGGTCATCAAAGTTGGAGTCATCATTGTTTTAATTGGCCACCCATTTCTTGGGGGCCTTTCTTCCTCCAGGTCAGAGAGCTCCCCAGGGGCCCTGCACCGTCCACGGTGGCAGATGGATGTGTCTTGGCTTCCTCCCCATGCAGTGCATGTGTGGACTTCTGTGGATGCACAAGTGAGACCTGTCTTCTTCCCACAGCCTGCCTGCAAGCACCTTCATGATCCAGCCCTGCTGCCCAGCCTCCTGGGGTCCTCAGAGTCCTGACCTCTGACCTCTGACCTCATCTTGTGCTACCTTCCCCTGGGCCTAAATCCCAGCCACATTTGCTTTCTGGCTCCTCCCTGAATAAGCCAAGATCTTCCTCTGACCCCAGGGCTTTTGCATCGCTGCTCCCTCTGCTTAGACACCCTTTCCCGAATGGCATTCAAGTCTCAGTTCAAGTGCCATCTCCACCAGGAAGCCATCCCTGACCACTCAGCCAAAATCCCCCTCTGCCCAGCACACGTTTCACTGTCCCGTGTTCCTCTTCCTGCAAAATCACCATCCCTGCTGGTTAACTGCTTTACTGTCTACTCTCTTGGCAGGACGCTGGGACAGCAGGGACCTTGCTACTGGCTCCCCAAAACCCCCTTGTGGGTGCCGGAGGCAAGGGCTGGATTGCTGAGCTGCGTAGACTCCCTGGAGACCCGCTGAGGGAACCAAGCCTGGGCTCAGGCAGCCTGGGAGGTGGATGGTGTCCCAGCTCTGCTGATGACAATGAATTCCCGTAAGTTCTGGACTCCCCTGGGCTGTGGTCTCCTTATTCTTCAAGTGAGGAAAAAGACCTAATTGCCGGCATCCTTTCTGGCCCCATGGGGAGAGAATGAGATGCTGGACAGGGCCCTACAAGGTGCAGATTCCCAGAGTGTACTGAACCTGCTCCAAGCTCACAGCACCCAGAGGGCGGGCCATGAGCCTTTTCCACGGCCTGGGGAGCAGCAGGCAAAGGACCCTCTGCCGGGAAGCTCTCCGGAGTCCCCCAGTCTAGGCTGGTCTGGGCTCCTGCAGTGCCCATGTGACCCATGGGTCTCTGTTCCCCAACCATCTTGGGCAACAACCCTCAGCATCTGCCTGGCACAAAAACCCCTGGTCTGGCAGGTGATGTTGGGGTAGAGGGCAGCTCAGAGGCCGAGAAAATCTCTCAGAAGCACCAGGCACTAGCAGAGTCCCCAGCGTTAATTCAACTCGGGATGTTTCCTGAGCCCTACTCTGCACTGGGGACACAGATAGATCAGGCAGGCCCTGTCCTTGGAAGCTAGACAGAGCTGGGGGTGGAGTAACAGTGCTGGGGACAAGGGTGTTTGCCAGGGGAGCCCACGGGCCAGGGAGGCTTCCTGGGGGAGGTGCCTGGGGATGAGGAGCAGAGGCCTCTGGGAGCCTCTGGAAACACCTGCCCTCTCTTCTGTCTGCCTGGGAGGTGACAGGCCCCTAATGAGACAAACGATACACCTGCGAGTCCCCGAAATAGCAGCAGTGTGTACAGGGACGCTGCGTCTTGCTGCGAAATCGCTGCCACCTCAGCTGCATTTGCAAAAATACCTTCTGCCACACAAAGGTGAAAATGGCAGAGGCGAGAACGAAGCTTCTGAAAAGGAAAAATATTTAAACACCTTCCGCAGGGATCTGTAAACTCTTGGCACAGGCACAGAGATGGCTCCATGTGACTGGGCTAAAGTTAGCTCCCACCCAGAGGGAGCTGGCCATGGAGTAGCGTCTCCACTGCGAGCAGGTGGCGGCTGGCACGGCTCCCCGGCCAGCGGGCAGCGAGGTGGAGCGGGGAGGGCAGTGTGTCCTCTGTGCGGGACGAGGACCCACACCACGTGCCCCCAGCATGGATGCCGGGCCTCCCTGAGCTTCGTCCATATGGATGGGGGTGGCTGGCTCTTCTGTCCTTCTCTGACCAACCGGGGGCGGGGGAGACACTGAGTGTCCCTCACTGGCCCACGGGCATCGCAGGTGGAAACAACAACCTTGGGATTTGGACCCTGGCCGCCTGATGTGGAAGCTGGGGCTGACTGAGCGCAATTTGGGGTCTGTCTGGGAGAACCCAGCCTGGGCGTGACGGAGAGCTGGGTCACATCCCATGTGCACGTTAGGGACAGGCTGCTTCGAGGGAGAGAGTCCCCGGCCCTGCCTTCACGTCCCAGCTTCGCCCCTTCCTTGCACTGGACAACCTCCGGGATTTCCTGTCCAATCACACCAACAACCGCAAGAGGTCTTCCCATCTCACGCCCAAGTTCAAGCTTCCCCGGCGTCCCACGGTTAGCACATTCTCAGGGAATTATTCTATTTTTAAGAGCAGATTTTTCTTTTTAACTTTTACTTATTTACATTATCATTATTATTAAGAAGGCAGAAGAGCTAGTTCAACAAATGTCCTCTCTCTATGGGTGTCTCTTTTGGGCATTGGCTGGTGAGGAGGTGACTGAGAGAAGGGCCACTGATGCCATTTCCCGGCCACCAGTATATCATTCGTGAATCCATTTCATTAATCTAGTCAGCAAATGCCCAGGAGCCTGTGCTCTGCCAATCCCTGGGTACCCAGACGCAGAGGCTGGGGACAGGATGCCCTCTGGCTGCTCAGGAGGCCCCACTGAGGCCGTGGACACGCTGCCCTCCCCTCTCCTCGCTTGGTTTTAAAAGAGCCTCCCATGGGTGTCGGCCCCGCCGTGCTGGCCTCCGTTAAAGAAACCACCCCCCCCCCCCACGGTGGACACAGGGTCCATGCACCTCCAACAGCCCCGCTTGGGAGCTGTCAGCCGTGAAACTGCTGCTGATGGCCCGACTGAATGGATCCGGGCAGCACTGGGCCTCCGTGGGGAACGCAACAGAGCTATTTATGGATCAGGTGTGGAGATGGCCAGTGGTTCGGGCTGCAGGAAGAAGCCTGAAATCCATTAATCACGTTTCCTCCGGTAGAGCAAGGGCATGCGTGTGCGCTTGGGGCGTCGGGGGCCGTCCTGGGCTTCAAGGAGGAGGCCTGGCCTGGCCTCTGCCTGCTCCCCTCATTCGCCAAGTGACCCCGAGTCCCAGAGGAGCTGGCTGGCTCTTCGTCTGCCAGATGAAGTTCCCACCCTAACTTGGGGACCGCCTGACTTGACTCAGCATGCTGACTATTCCTGCAGCGGTTTAGAGTGGGAGCCGGTCAGGGCTCTGGGCCCACGTGGCCACCGCTGGAGACCTCATCACACGTGGAGAACTTCGGGGCCCAGAAATCCCCCCAGTAAGACCCCTGAGGGCTTCACATCTCGGGGAGGAGCCCCACCCAGCTTGGGGCTGGTGACGGACACTCGGGGCAGCCAGAGGTCACAGGCTCTGACTGAGCCTCCACGAACTATGTCCCCCGCCCTGTACACGACGTTCTAGAGCCCCCTGGGCAGACTGAGCCAGGCCTGGCCGCAGGTTCCGTTTCCCATCATTGGCTCTGCCTCCTGTGTCTTGGAAGCCTTGGGCTGTTTTCCTGCCTCCCTCCCCTCTGGTCCTCCCCACATCAGCCCTGGGACTCGCCTTGGCATCTCTGGGTTTAATCATGGAGTCAGGGAAGCAACTTTCAGCCTCTCCTGTGTACCAGAGGCTGGGCTGACCCTCCCTCTTCCTTCTCAGCCTTCTTGCCATCACACTGGTCCAGCCCTGGTTGCCTGTGCCTGGAGAGAAGGACACAGCCCCGACTCCCCCCCCCCCAAAGACTCTGAAGTCACGGTCGCTGTCCTAAGCTTTGTGCCTCAGCTTCATCACCAGCCCAATGGGATGAAGACAGCCTCACAGTCATCACGGACGCTTGACGTCCAGCTCAGCAGGTGCTCAAGAAAGGCTCCCTTACTCAAGATCAGCACCCCAGGGTGCCATCCACCACCACTGTGATACCACTCTCTCCCTCAAGAACTTCTCATGGCTCCTTACGTCCTCTCATATTGGGTATAAACTCTTCTTTTCACCCCAGCTGGGGCCGGATTGGTGATGGCCTTGAAAGGAAACAGGTGAGCATTAAGCCCAGGATGAGACCTGTGTGTACCCCTGTGTTCAAGACTCTCAGGCTGCCGCAGATCCTGGCCAAAGACAGGGCTGGCATTGATTAGCAATGTCTGCCGTGGGTACAGGCCAAGAGAAGGCAGCCATACACCAACACTGGTGAGCTCACCCTTGGCCACACTCCCTTCCCATCTTTTTTTTTTTTTTTTTTTTGGCCCGTGCCCATGCATGTGGAAGTTTCCGGACCAAGGATTGAACCCACATCACAGCAGCAGCCCAAGCCACAGCACTGAAAAACGCCAGATCCTTAGCCTACTGTGCCACAAGGGAACTCCCACCTCTGATCTTTCTTCTCCTTCGCTGCATTGGACCCCCAGGAATATCAGAGGCTTAAACCTCAGGCCTTTGGGGGTCCTGGCGGGAAACTGCCTTTGCCATCTGCACAGCTTTTTTTTTTTTTTCTTTCCCTTTCCCTCCTGTATCCGCTTCTTCCTGCCTTCCTGTGAGAGATCTCACTTGGGGTGATGACCTTAGGCCCACTGGCCCGTGAACCCAGCTCTTCTCTTTAGTTCTCAGCAAGCATTTATTGTGCACCTATTTTGTGGCAGGTCCTTCATGACCAAGTTGAGGTGGGCATGGCCACTGCCCTCAAGGAGCTCACGGTCTGGCTGGGGAGATGTGACCAGCAGCAAAGGGGCCACAGGATGGAAGTATGTGCAGAGACACAGGAGCCTTGTCCAGCCTGGGCTCAGGAGAAGCTTCTGGAGGAGATGCTGCTGGAGCTGAATCTTGAAAGATGAGGCGACAAGGGCCTGAAGAGAACCAGGAAAGGTAGGTAGGCAGAGGGAACAGAGTGAACAAAGGCACAGTTGATGTGCTGAGGAAACGACGGGATTGGATGGCTGAGCGGGAGGCAGGAAGGAGGGAGGCAGGAGCCGAGGTGAGAGTAGGGGACCAGAGGTGGGATCTCAGGGCGGGAATACCAGAGGGTGGGCCTCGACTTGACCCAGGAGCTCCTGGAGGCTTTTCATTGTGGAAGTGCCAGGGTCAGCAAATTCAGAAGGCATCTCCGGCTGCAGGTGGGGAGAAGGGTGTTCCGCTGGAGGCAGGGGGACCTGTGAAGGGCTAGAGACCATTGCAACCTGAACTGGCAGAGGGCTTGTCTGTGTGGGGCCACAGGGGGACCCAGGCCTCCTGTGCCCAGCTCTCAGGGCTGGGTTAGGGGTTCCCAAAGAGCAGACCCAGGACCCAGTGCTGAGACCAATTCCATGCCCAAAGGCCGAGTCCACGATCACATGAATTTGGGGAACAGGAAGCCTGTTAGCAGATTAAGGCTCTGAGAAGCCCTAGGTCCTCCCCTGTTTAATCCAGTTTTCCCAAACTGTGTAACCACAGACTGCCCCTTCCCTGGTGACACACGTATTCACAGCCCAAAGAAGAGTCCGGGAAACTCTGGATGGGGCTGGATGCCTGGTGACAATGTGTTTCCTCTGTAACCTGCCACTGCTGGAGTCTAAAATGGAGACATGCCATCCGCTAGAAAAGTCACAGGCCATGAGGTCTCAGTGAGATCTGGGAAAGCTGGGACAGAAGGCAGGAGCCTGTGGTGCTGCCCCCGCAGCTCCGAGGAAGGGCCGACTCATCACGACTCCTCTCTGTGATTCTGAACCACTGGCCTTGGTGCCTCACTTTCTCCATCTGTAAAGTGAGGATGACGATTCTGCATCCTCTGCCTATTTCCAAAAATGCGGGCATTCATATCGCAAAGCATTAAATGCGCCCAGGAGTTGGGATGTTCTGGGAGCAGCAGACAATTCTGGCCCCTAGCTGGCAAACAGAATCTGCCTTGGACCAGAGAGGCCTATGGAGGCACCAGAACATCGGCCTGGGGAGCCTGGCCTGGAGCACTGTACCCACTGCCTTCCACCTCCCGCGGAATCCTTCACAGACACGGAGGGCTGATATGGAAGAAGCGCTGGGCTAGGACCGGGGTCCACTCTGACTCACTGCAGGGCCAGAATAAACGGTGGGCCTCCTTGGGTAAGAGAGGACAGTGCTTCTTGGCCCCAGCGGCTATGGACACGCCCACCGCGTGTAAAGAACCTGGCAAACAAGTAGGCAGAAGATGGAGTTACAAAATTGAGATGGTCTCAATTATCGAATAAGATACATCTCCTTTTACTAAAGAAGACACTGAGGTCCAGAGAGGCCCAGGGATGGATCACCGGAGGAGCACAAACAGGCTGCCAGCTCGTAGGCACCAGCAGCGCAACAGCGTGCATGCATTTGCTCCGTAGGGTGGCTCCTGGGTGCCCCGGGACGGCAGCCTCAGTACCTGCCTCCCTCCGTCCACTCTGGCTCCTCAAAGACGTCCTTTCCCAGGGCTCTCATTGGTTGAGAGGTAAGCCACGCCCAGCCAGTCACTGCGGGCGGGGCGGGTGGGGGGAAACCTGGCCCTGATTGGCCACCCCTGAGTTCTGAAACCCCTCTAGGCTGGACTGGAGTTGCTGCTCCCAGACCACAGGGGCAGAGAGAGAGGTGGTCTCTCCAGAGGCACTTTAAGCAGCCTAACCTCTTTCTGGACAGTTATGTGGCGGCAACGCCCACTGCTAGCTGAGCAACTGCCTTGGGGATGAATACAGGGGACACAGGGATGTCAAGACCCAGGCTCCGCTCCAAGGAGCTCACTTCCACTTGCAGGTCAAGTCCATGGAAGGAAATCATAGGCTGAGAAGAGTGTGGGTGTGGATGGACAGACCAGGAAGCCCTCCTCTTCCATCCCACCTCAGCCCCCCAGATCCCGCCAGAGACCCAGCTCCCTGGGCTCTTCTTGAGTCCAAAGGCGTCCTTGGGAGGGGAAGAAAAGGGAGAACCGGGCTGGGGAGTGGTCTGTAGCCATTCATGGCACCGTGAACTTGGGGTCCGAAGGCAGTTAGGTCCTTGAAGGAGCGCGAGACAGAAGCCAGGAGGAGGTTCACGTGCTAGTTCTCGGTTGGAACTGACTCGTGCCCCGTCCCCCCGGGCACGTGACTGTCTCCCGTTGGAAGTGTTCTCATCTGTAAAACAAGGGTTTGGACTACTTTATCTCCGAGGTCCCTTTCGGTTCGCACACAGAGCGGTTCGTTTTCCTGAAAGGTTGTATGTAAACGGAATAAAAGCGGCTCCCTGCAAAGCTTGGAGTCTGCGGGCGAGAGCACCCCATCCCCCGCTCCCGCACTGCCGGTAGGGACGGCGTGGACTTTCCGAGGAGGGCTTGGCTCTAAGCGTGGCGACCTGTGGGTCGGAGTCCAGTGCCCCCTGGTGGCGCCCAGGCTGGCAGGCGGCTTCCGGACGGCGGAGGCCCGACGGCTGTGACTCAGGGGTGGCGCCGCTGCAGGGCGGCGGGAGGCCCGAGTGGGGTTCCGTCGTGGGCTGAGCCACGGCGCAATTAATTACCAGCTGCTGGGAATCCTTGTCGCCTGCTCGCGGTGACTCACCGGGCGGCCAGGCTTATTCGCCGAGCGCGGGGGCCTTGGTATCCAAAATGAATTCTGGGAAGAGTGCCTACTCCGTGTGGGGCTCCCCGTCCTCGTGTTCAGGGGCGCCCTCTGACCCAGGGGATACCGGGCTACCCAGACATCCCGCACAGCGCCGGAACGGGCCCCCTTCCCCCGTGAGCCCAGGGCGAAAACGCCCGCACGTCCCCCAAATATGGAGGGCATCCCAGCCGGAGAGCCTCCGTGAGGCATAGGGTCCCCAGACTCCCTCGACCCTGAGTTCTGTGGACAGGAGCCCGAGCACGGCCCCAGGGGTGACCCAGAGGGATCAGAGCTCCGGAGCGATTTGCGCAAGAGTTGAGTCTGATTCCCTAGCCTACCCCTTGGAGCCGGGGTATAGCCTCGGCCCGTTTTTTTTTTTTTTTCTTTAAGACCGCCGCCGGGGGGCGCCCCTTTCCCCAAGTCTCAATCTAGTTCTTGGCTGGGATCCAAGAGAGGTCGCCTGACCAGGGAAGGGGAGCCCAAGGGTCTCCATGATTTCTGCCTGCCCACCTCGAGTTCCACTGCTCAAGAGGCAATTAAAGGGGCCGGTGGTCCAGGGAACCCCTCTCGACGACCTGGAGAGAGGTGAGGGAAAGAGGGCAAAGGAGGCTGAAATATGAAGGAGGTAAAGCGAGGGAGACCTCCTGTCTGGACTCGGGGAACAGCTGCGCTCCTGCCGAGCCTCGGGTTTCCTCTCCAGGTTGTTCCGGAGAGGCGCGGTCGCCGGGAGCAGGGGGTAGGGCCAGGGTTGAGGTCTGGGTGCACCCCACGCCCAGCCTCGGGGAACCAAGGAGTGCTTCTCGGAAAAAGCAACAGGGAGTGGACTGGGAACGCGGAATGCGGCGTCCTCCCCAGCGGCCGGACCCCAAGAGTGGCGGCTCCTGCCATCCTCCGTGCTCTCCTGGGGAACAGCTCAGATTGGTCGGTGCGGGGCCAACCCACCAGCGATGCTCCCCGGGTCCGACCCGGCCCTCAGGACCCCGCCACGCGAGGAGGTGGTGCCCCAGACCAGTGACACGCGCCCGCACCAGGTGGCTGACCCCAGGGGAGCCACGTGCGCCGCCGCGCTCCCGGGAGGCCACGGACCCTCCCCTCAGGCTCCCACTCTCCGCCAGCTCTTTCCTCTCCTTAAGCTGCTTGTCAGCCTTCTCCGGCTGCATCCCGTTTCCTCTTCCAACCCCGGGTCCCTCAAACTCTCCGCCTCTCCTGGATGCATGTGCTCTCGGGGAGCTGGGCTAGAATGGCCCGACCAGCCTTATTTATCCTCCCATCCCCCGCCGCAACCTGCTGATGGCTCCGCCCCCCACCCCCACTCGGGCGACACCCAGTCCTCTGCCCGCCTCCGCCCCTTCCCCGGCGGCACCGGCCGCCCCTCCCGGGCTCCCTTCGCGTGAGCCCTGCGCCGCGCTCGGTCTGCAGCGGGAGCCGCCGCGGCTGCCTCGCCAGCTGGCTGGGGACCAGGCGGGAGGTGGCGCGCCCGGGAGGCTGCGGGAGCGAGGGAGGGAGGAAGGGAGGCCGGGCCTCGGCGTAGCTCGGCCCCCGCCCCCCCGTGGCCCTCCCGCTGGAGCTGGGCTGCCGCGCGCGCGCGCGCGCGCGCACACACACATACACACGCGCGCGCATACACACAGACACACACAGACACACATACACGGGCACACATACGCGCACATACACACGCACACACACTCGGGCTCCCTTCGGCGCGCGCGCACGCACGCAGCGCTTCGGGCAGACCAGCGCTGCGGCCGCCTCCCCGGACGCCGGAGGACCCCGACCCCGGCGCGGCTCATGCGCCCGCGCCCACCCCGCAACTCCACGAGGCCCGCGGGACCCCTCCCGCCGCCGCCGCCACCGCGCCCGCCGCCCCCGGAGGAGCGGACTGGCCGACCGCCGCCGCGCCGTCCCCCGGCCGCCCCCGAGGCCGCTCTGCCGCGGGCCCTGCCGCCCGGGGGCCGCGCCCTGCTCCCGCGCCTCGGGGGCTGAGGCGAGCAAACTTCGCGGACCGGCCGACGTCTGGCAGGGACCCCGCCGCGTGCCGGCGCGCCCGGGTGGACACAGGGCGCTCGGACCTTCGGGCATCCGGCCGCCCCGCCCGCTGCACCTGCTCGGCCCCTTCCCCGCTCACTGGGGACTCCGGAGACGCTACCACTTCGCAAACTTTTTGACCCCCCCCCTCGAGGGGAGGAGCGGAGGGGAAAAAGGGGAAGGAGGTCCCGCGGGGCGCGCGCAGATCTGCGGGCTCCGAGCTGGGCGCCGCCTCCTCGGAGCCGGACCCGGAGGGGCGCGGGCCCGGGCGGCCGCGCTTCGGCTCCCGCTCCCGCCCCTGCTTTTCCGGCGGGAGCGGGGGGCGGGGTGCGGAGGGCAGCGAGGCCCGCGCGGTGCCCGGCGGGGCCGCCGTGCATGGCCCTGCGCAGTGGGGCGGGCTGCTTCGGCCGGGTCTGGCGCAGGGTGTCGGGGCTCCCGGACGCCTGGCCCCGGCGCTCGAGCAGCCTCCTGTGCCTGTCTGCCTTCTCGCCCGAGCCCGGGCCCGCGCCGCCCCTGCCCCGCCAGCCACCTCGCGGTGGCCGCGGCTGTGGCGGCCCCGGCGGAGGGGGGCCCCCCCAGCCTCCCCGCCCCCCGCCTCCCCGCTGCTGCTGCTGCTGCTGCTGCTGCTGCTGCCGCCGCCGCTTACAACTTGGAGGCGGCGGCGGCGGCGGCGGAGGAGGCGGCGGCGGCCGCCCGGCGCTGCAGTGGGACGCGCGCGGCTGCGAGCCTGCGGGACATGCCCCCCGCGCCGGCTCCTTGCTGGCGGCCATGAAGAGGCAGAACGTGCGGACTCTGTCCCTCATCGTCTGCACCTTCACGTACCTGCTGGTGGGCGCCGCCGTCTTCGACGCCCTCGAGTCGGACCACGAGATGCGCGAGGAGGAGAAACTCAAAGCCGAGGAGATCCGGATCAAGGGCAAGTACAACATCAGCAGCGAGGACTACCGGCAGCTGGAGCTGGTGATCCTGCAGTCGGAGCCGCACCGCGCCGGCGTCCAGTGGAAATTCGCCGGCTCCTTCTACTTTGCCATCACGGTCATCACCACCATAGGTAAGCTCTGGGCGCGCCGCCGCCCGGCTCCCCGCGTCCCGGGAGGAGTCCGGGGAGGCGGCTGAGCGCCCTGCGCAGGGCTGGGTGCGGGGCGCAGAGGGTTAAACGCAGCCTGTCGCCGGGGCCCCTCCCGCAGCGCCCCCTCCTCTCTCAGGAGCCCTCGCCTCTCCCGCGCCTCCGCACCGTCTCACCCCTCTCGAACCCCACCCGGTGCTCTCCTTGGCGCCGGTGTCTGGGCCGGGCGTGCTAGCCCGAGCGAGCGTGCCGGAGCCTGGAGGGCGGAGGCGCCACTTTTGCGAAGAGAGTGGAGCGCTAAGAATAATCCCATAGCAGACACCCACCCACCCACCGCCCCGGCGCGGGCTGGGCTGCGCGGGGTTCCAAGCCTTACACTTACTACCTCTCCGGGACTTGGAGAGGGCTGGCCTGGCACCCGCCGCACGGAAACCGACTCAGGTTGCAGGGAACTGCTCTTGGAGCGTGGGAGGCGCTGACCCTCGCCAGCCTCCAGCTTTCTCCGAGCGGAGCCCAGATTTCAGCTCTCCTCCTTCCTGGCGTCTCTTCTTCCACTGCTGGAGCCTGGTCGTGCCAGGCCCCTGGGAGGGGAGAGTTTGCTCTTTGGTGATTGGGGATGGGGGGTGGTGGCAGCTGGGGGGTGGGGGGTGGAGGAGGACCAGCCCACCCCTAGGCTGTGACAGTGGGTAAGGCAAGTGTGCTTACTGCCCAGAAGCCGGGAAGTTCAGCCCTCCCCCCTCCTCCAGAGGGTCCAGTTGGTCCCACCCTGGGGATTCCTTTGGGTCCTGAGCTCCAAGGCGCGGCCCACAAGGCAGTCTCTCCTGGGTACCCAGGGCAGGACCCCCGCTGAGGCCAGGGGGCTCAGAGAACTTGTGGCCATCACACTTTGAGACCTGCGGGAACTCGAGCAGGTCACTTCATCCGGTGGATGTGCAATGCCCTCCCCATGGGCAGGAGGCAGGGTTGTGTATCTGTGGTTTGCAACTTTTCCCAGCGAGGCGCCCGGCCTCTCCCTGGCCACCTCCTTGGACCTGTCAGGGCCACCGTGTTGGCCCGGGGCCATCTCTCCTTGGCTCCCCTCCCGTCTTCGATGCCCCTTTCCCCGGGAAGGAGGCCTCCTCTTCCCATCCTTCTCTGCATCCGTGCTTCCTGACTTCCCTGGACCTCCTCCTCTCATGTTCCCCTTGATATTTTTCTTTCTCTGGAAAGCTCTGCATGCTGAAAAAACAGGATTTCTCAGTGCCATATGCAACAGGAAGCGCCAGCACAGGACGGCTTGTCTCTCCTTCTTGGTTGAAAAGACTTTTTAGAGAGTCATCTTGTTTGAAATGTTTAATTCATTGGTGTAGGTTTTTATGTTTTCGGAAGGAAACGGTCCTTCTGCTGTCTGCGTAACCAGCTCTGCTCCCTCTTGCCACGTGCCCTTGGTCCAGCGGCCAGAACACAGCAAAGTCCTTCCTTTCCCCCCGTGTGCTTCCAGCTCCTGAAGGGGTCAGCGGTCACGACCGTCCTTTCTGCCTTTAAACTTCCAGCGTGAGCCGTGGTCGTCACACAGATGCGCAGGGCGGCCATCCTGCCAGGCCGGGGCCTGCTTGCTGGAAAGCCGGAGAGCAAGAAATATGCCCGTAAACCTGACCACCCCTGGGGAGGGGAGGAGCTCATGGTTCCCTGAAGTGCCTTGAGTGATGTCCCCCAACCCAAACAGATGAAACCTGCCAGCCTGCAGGCTTCCAGTAGTGAAATGAGCAAGGAAACGCTTGGCTGGTCCACGAGTGACAACATCGAGGAGTGGGCTGGGGATAAAATCAAACCCAGAGATTTCCCGTTTACCTGATAAAGTCCCTATTGATTGTGTGTATTGATTCTGATTGGCAATTCTGGGCATTTGCTTCTAGAGGTTAAGACTCCAAAGAGAAGGGGTCAAGGCACGGTGGCCGCGTGGAGAGTGTGATCTTAGCCAGAAGTCCTGCAGGTGGGACTCCAGTCTGCACAGGAGCAGAGGGGCAGCTGGGGACCGTGCTGACTCTTCTCCACTTCCTTTGTTGACTGTCCAACTGATGTTCCAGAAAGAAAGGCTGGAGTGTACATGTAGGGGTAGAGAGAAAAATGGTCCTTCCTCAGCCACCCTGCCGTGGAAAGATGCTGAGCCTGGAGCCTGCCGACTGGGCTGGGCCTGAGTCCAGTCAGACTGGAAGGCCATGGGGTCCTTTCCTGACTCCCAGCCTCAGTTTCCCCACCTGTCGAAGGGGTGTGGCACAGTCACCACCCGCCAGGGGGACTCTGAAGGGCCAGCGGGATGCCTCGTGCTGCCTGGTAGAGGACTGTCTCCCCTTAGTAGCTGTGAATCCACCATTTTTGACCTCGGCCGAGCCTCAGACTCTCTGCCCTAAGAAGCTGCTTAGCTCTGAAGAGCCCAGGTTTACAGGAAACAAAGCACCTTTCTAGTTAATTCTGTTTGTTTTCTTCTTTTTTAATATAAATGCAAATTAAGATGCTCCTAGGCCTAGAACCAAACCCAGCCCCAAGCCAGGCCCTCCAAGGACCTGTCTTCTGTTGGACAATGATGTTAATGAGTCCAGGGCATGTTCCCGGGCCTTCTTCTTTTCAGTCTAACCTTGAGCGAGTTCTTGAGCGGGCTTCAACTTTAGCCTCCAGGCTCTGAGGTGGGCAGGAAGCACAGGCACTCAGCCTCTGCTGATGAGCGCTGCCCCCCGGATGCGGTTCTTAGCTCAGTCTGTGAAATGGATTTTAAGAACATCTGTAATTACCACTTTGTGTTGGACCTGGGGCTGCATCTTTGTCAGAGGCCCTGGGAGGGGCTTCACGCTGGATGCCACCCACCTCTCCCGGGAGCCCCGGCCACAGCCCCCTTTGTCCTAAGGCGGGAAGAGCCCAGGTCCGCGGGCTCCACGAGGGCAGGTTCGCTTCCCTGGGTTAGGCGGCTCTGGGTGCTGTCCGTCCCCTCTTGCTGCTCCTGATGCCTGTGCCACTTGTAGCTGCTGCCCGGGAGATGACAGCGTCGCATTCTAAATTTGGCAAGCCCTAGACCTTGGGAACTCTCTCTCCACTGCGTTCAAGACGAGAACTCCTTCCTTCTGCGTGCCCTACTGTGCTTGTCTGATGAGCAGCGTGGTTGGAAACCCTCCTGCCCCCCGCCCCCCAAGCTCTCGGTAGGAATGGTGGGGGGCTCAGGCATGGGGCCAGGGCCTGGACCGGGCTGTCGAGTGCCCGGTCTGAATGTCTCTGCTGGGGCTACGGCCTGGTGGTCGAAGGAGCCCCCCGTAAAGCGATAATCTTCCTACAGGAGATGCTTTAGACTGTGCCCCACAGTCAGGGACCCCCCCCCCCATAACCACAGCGAGAACCTCCAGACACTTCTTTCTTGACTCTGACATCCGTCTTCCAAAGTGTTAGCACCTTCGGGGTCATTAAAGAAGCTGTGCTTAGAATTCAGTTCTCATTTGGAGGATCTAAGAGGACATTTGAAAGCCAGTCCTCACGGGGAAGGAGGGCAAGAAGGGACATGGGTGTGTATTTGTGCTGCTGTTTCAAGGAGGGGCAGGGTGGCATCGGGCCCGTCTGAAGGTGGGGTGGCTGCTGCAGGGACCGGGGTGACTGGCTCTGGAGCCGGGGTCGCTGGCTGGGGGTGGGGCACACTCCGAGAAGGTTCGGTGGTTCCTGCCATTTCCTTGATTCGTGGTTCACCCCCTGCCCCCACCGCCCGCTTGAAACCAGACTGCCGTGGGACACCCCCCTTTTCTCGCTCACACTCGGGGCCTTGGGCAGAGTTCTCACCGAGCGGAAAGCATTTCTTGCACGCCTGGGCACAGTTTTGGATTCATGGGTTTACAGTCTTGGTGTGAGCCTGTCCCTTCCTCACCCGTGCTGCCTCTGAGGCTCTGGGGACCGTCTAGATGACAAGATAAGGCCTGGCCTTGAGGCTGGAGGGGGCTGGCAACCCAAACAGTTGGGTACAGTCCAGCGTGCACGCAGGGACAGCTAGGCTTGGTTAACCCTTCCTGTGCCGCCAGCAGGCTGCCCAGAGGTCCCGTTGGCCTCTGCCCCCCGGGGCGGCACAGCCTCCACACTCCCCCCCACCCCAGCTGTGCCCTGCCCTCCCCGCCTCCCTCAGCTCCAGCACTGGCCAGGCCGTCAGGATCTTCTTACTTCAGCCTCCAAGTATGGATTCCACTCAGGAGCCAGGGATGGCCCGGTGGAATATTCCATCTGTGCCTTTCTGCTTTTCCCTGGTTAGGAGGCCTGCTCAGCCAGACCCAGGGGAGGGCCCTGCCCACCCAGCACTTGTGGAGGGGACCTGAGGGCTGGGGTCTCCTTGTGACTTCCAGCGTGGCAGTTGGCCAGGTGCCGGGGCATGAGGTGCCCTGTTCAGCTCCTCCTGTAGGCCTGCCTGGACCTGGCGTTACTCATTGTGGCCTTGGCCTTCTGTTTATTGATGTCCTGGAGGAGGCTGAGAGGTGGGTTCCTTCTGACTCTGGGGGACCTGAGAGACACGGCTCTCCCAGGGTATATGCAACTCCACGCCGCGTGCACTGAGCTGGGCAGGAAACGCAGGAGACCCAGTGTGCGGGCACCTATTGCCCTCACCTGTCCTTCCTGGGGCACCCCTGACTTTCACCTGCTGAGTTCAGGAGGTCAGAGCAGGAGCAGGAGGTGAATTAGGCCTCCATGTAATTTCTTCCCCCATGGACCTGTGTTCACACTTGTGCCCACCCATCCCCCATGCACCTGTGTTCACACCTCCATCCACCCATCCCCCACAGATTCAAGTTCACATGCCCACCCATCCCCCATACACGTGTGTTCACACCTGCACCCACCCATCCCCCATACACCTGAGTTCATGCCTCCTCCCACCCATCCCATGCTACCCTTGTTTAGCCTCCCGGTCCGTGCGTGTCATGGCTCCACACAGCCATTCATCCTTCCACGCAGTCATTCACTTTTTCACACATTTCCCGTCGCTCTGAGCACTCACGCAGTTCCATTCATTGTCCACTCTTTTCTCCGTCCCATGAGATTTTCCCAGCTCCTCCCACGTGCCGGGGGGGCCCTGTGTGAGGTGAGTGGGGGGTGCACAGTGCCCCTAGCAGGGCTCTGTTGGTGTTAATGCCTCAGTTGCAGGGACATCTTCGAGTTGTTCCAGCCTCACCTCCTTCCAGCCGGATGGGCAGCCAACCCCAATCATTGTTCATTTTGAAAATTTTTAAGCAAGTAGACTATTCATACAGAGAAGGGCACATATCATAAGCGTATTGCTCAGTGATTCCTGTCAACAAACCCAGCCGTGCACCCTGATCAAGAAACAGAGCATCATCAGCACCCCGGCTCCTCCCTTATCAGCCGGGCTTTTCTTGAATGCCTCCAGTGACCGGGAGCTCATTCCTTCACAGGCAATGAGTTGTCTGTGTTTAGATGAACACTGAGACCATTGCACGAGGCTCTTGTCTGTGGGCCTCCACCTGGAAGGGAGGTGTGTGTGCTGGAGGAGCCCTTTCAAGGGACTGATCAGTCTCTATGAAGGTCACCTGAGGAGGGGCCAGGAGCATCTCCATTTAGAAAGTGGATCTCGGAGGCCCGGGCTCAGGAGAGGAGGGAACTCGACATACAGGGTGTGGGTGAGTCTGGACTGGGAGGATGGTGGAGTGGCCCAGGGTGTGACTGGCCCTGGGAGCCAGGACGGACAGGCGGCGGCCAGCCCGGGGGACCTGCCTCTGAGTCAGGGCGCAGAGCACACCAGCTGTGCCAGAGGACCAGGGAAGATGCAGGGGGAGTGTAGCACCTGTCAGCAGCACCCTCAGAATTAGGAGGTAAGGCCCTGGGCTGATAAAGGGGGCCCCTGGGCACTGTTGAGAGAGTTGATCAGCAGGGGAATCTGGGGCATGAGAGTCTGGGTGGGGACCTTCCTCTCGGCCCTTTGGGACAGCCTTCTCTGTACCAGCCATGGGGGGGGGGGGTGGCGGGGGTGTCTTGTGTTCATTTCTGTGAGGGACTTTTCTGTTGGACAGAGTTGCCTGCTCCAACTCTGGAACCTTTACCTGGAGAAAGTTCTGCCAGTTTTTTTTTTTTTCTTTTTTCTTTTTAGGGCCACACCTGCGGTATATAGAAGTTCCTAGGCTAGGGGTCGAATCAGAGCTGCAGCTGCTGACCTGCACCACAGCCATAGCAATGCAGGATCTGAGCCACGTGTGCAAATTATGCCACAGCTCGTGACACCACCGGATCCTTTAAGCCTCTGAGCGAGGCCGGGGATCAAGCCTGCATCCTCATGGATACTAGTTGGGTTCTTAACCTGCTGAGCCACATCAGGAACTCCGAAAGCTCTGCCTTTTAGGCTGAAGGCACCCATCCCGTGGCTTACAGATCTCCTTGGGAAAGGCTGAGGAGAACTTGGTTGACTTCCTGCCCCATAACAGTCTTTGGGAATTTGGAGATGGCCCCAGGGCCTGCCGTCGTAAGCTGGGCCCCTCTCCTCTGAGCCATTTTGGCCTGCAGTGTGCTCTCCAGGCTGGTCTGATCAGGCAGGGAGAGCAGAGCGTCACCCCCACTGGTCTGAGTCTCTCCTTCTGTTAATGCCCCCAGTTAGTGCGCCCGCTTTTCTGAGCAGCCCCTTCTCTGCACGCACCTGTCTTGAGCTTCTAGCTCCTGTGAACTTCTGTGACTTGGATTGACGTGAACCCAGGTTCCAGGCCCTGACATTGATCCCTGAGCACAAAACAATTATGTGCTGTGGATCCAGAGAAGAAGGGAGGACGGATGGAAAAATTTGCAGCTGGGGAAGATGAGAAAATTTCAGAGCCCACACGAGTGCGTTGGCCTGGCTTGTCAGGACACTGAGAAATGTCTGCCCCTGGGCCTGCGAGAAACAGAGAGTCCCCAGCGGGTGAGTGTTTGTGGGCCTTGGCCGCCTCCCCAGCTGTGCTCCTTCTTGTGGTCTTGTCCAGAGCAATGACAGGGCCTAGCTGGGAATGGCTGCTCGCCCTAAACTGCCCTCCCTCTCACTGTGGGCAGGAGGAGCCCTGGCTGGCAGTGAGGTGTGGGGAGGTGGGCGAGCAGACACTGTGGTGTGGCAGGGGGCAGGCTGGGCCAGACATCTGGAGAGCAGAGGGGCCCAGGACCAGGCCCTACCTTTGGCCTCGGTGACCACCTAGATGGGTGGGTCATGGTGCCACCTGCCCCCAGAGACAGTGCCAAAGGCCTTGGGGGACGGGCGGGACTGCTCATATCTGTGTGTCCTGGAGGCCTCATCCATGGCACGACCCTGTTGCCTGTGAAATGGGGATGCAGAGCTTGGCGTCTGTGGGTCTTGGGCATCAGAGAACATGCCAGAACATGCTGTGAAAGGCCTCTGCTCACAGCCCTGGGGCTTGGCTGTGATGACAATGGCTGGCAGGTGCCTAGTGCCTCTGTGCACTCCGCCAGCTCTTGGCAAATTGGGGAGCTGTCACTTGCAGCTTCCCAGCCCTGCTCTTTGGCTCACCCTCTGGGGCCACCCTGTCCCCTGCTTCTCTCCAGCCTCCGCCTCTGCTGGGTGCCATGGCTCTGACCCTGGTGAGGGGCTGCCCGGTGTCCGCTCTGCATTTAGAGAGCACCCCTGGAAACGGAAATGCTTCTGGCATCCAGCGGAAGGAGCGTCCCATGGCGACGGAGTGGTGGTGCCAGGCCAGAGCTTCTGGGGCCTGGGGCCCTGGCCTGAGTGGTAGGTTTTCCCACCCCAGGCCTGTTGGGAAGATGTGGCTTCCGGGGAGGCCGCCCTCTGCCCTGTAGCCATGGTGACCTTTCTACAGCCTGAGCCACCGTCTTCTTCTGCCATTAACCCACTTGCACAGCATCCCTCGAGTCAGAGCCAGGTCCCCCACGCCTCCTGCAGGGCACCCCAGGTTTGTGTCTGCTCTCCAGCCTCCCTAGTGGACACCTGAGTCCCCAGGCCAGGCCAGGGCACTTACTGGTGCCCAGGGCTGCTCGGGGTGCCTGCTGGAGGCCGAGGGGTACTCCTGGCCCCAACAGCTGGGGGCCCTTCGAACTGAGTGGCTCAGGGCCACCTTCATGTTCAGTTGGGCCTTGAGGCCACTGGGCAGGTGCAAAGCGAAGGCCGCTGGCTTTTAAGTGTCAGCTATGCCTTTTCGGGGAAGATGGCAGGTTAGGGACCTCTCTTCTCACTCCCGTGGCTTAGATGTGTGATTTTGGTCCCCAAGGCCACCGCTAGTGACGGGGCCCTTGTGAGCCTGTCGGACACCTGGCAGGAGGAGACACCCACCTGTGAAACAGCCTTTGGCTGTCCCCAGCCCTGCCGGACGGAGGCGCATCCTGGAAGGGAAGGTGAGTGGCCTCCCAACGGCCAGCGTTCCCAGGCCTTGGCCCGGGGCTGAGGGACACAGGAGGTCTCACCCTATGGCATGTTGTCGTGGCATCCCCACCCCCGCCCCCGCCCTGCTGCAACAAGCCTGCTGCCTGGGGGCCCTGCCCTGCCTCCCTCCACCCCTCCCTGACACACCCTGGAACCACTGCTGTTCCCTCTGCCCGGCCTGGCCCCGTGCACGCAAGGATGCCGAGACAGTCATCGTATCTGTCCCCTGGACAGCGGTCAGCAGGTGGCAGTGGGGCCTGTGCTGTGCTGGGTCTGTGCACATGAAAGCGTGTGGCAGTGGTGTGTGTTGGTCCTTTGTTGCAGGTGTGCGAGGTGGGCACATACCTGGGGTGCTCTGAGTTTTAGGGGCAGGTGAGGCCTGCTTGGGATGAGGGGCAGCGCCCAGGGGCTGGCAGCTGCCATGGGAGCTGCTCACGCAGAGGTGGTGGCTGCAGCCTGGAGGTGTCCAGGCTGTGCTCCGTCTGATGTGGACGGGAAATGGGACTCAGGTGGAACTGAGTCATGCTTCTTCCTGGGGGACTGGAATGAGTCACTCAGGTGGGATGGGGTGAGTCACTCAGGTGGGATGGGGTGAGTTTGCTCAGGTGGGATGAGAGTGGGTCTGCTCAGGTGGGATGGGGTGAATCACTCGGGTGGGATGGGGGTGGGTCACTCAGGTGGGATGGGGGTGGGTCACTCAGATGGGATGGGGTGGGTCACTCGGGTGGGATAGGGTGAATCACCCAGGTGGGGTGGGGGTGGGTCACTCAGGGGGGATGGGGTGGGTCACTCAGGTGGGATGGGGGTAAATCACTCGGGTGGGATGGGGGTGGGTCACTCAGGTGGGATGGGGTGAATCACTCAGGTAGGATGGGGTGAACCACTCGGGTGGGTTGGGGGTGGGTCACTCAGGCGGGATGGGTGAGCTCGGTGGCACTAGGGAGAACTGCAGGTGGACGCTTTCCATCCTCCGGTCAAACAGAAGCTCTAGGCAGCGTTGTGTTGGGGGAACGTGGGGGCTTCTGCTCCAGCCCAGCTCAGACCCCAGTCTGGAGGGAGCTCAGCACCCGTGATCTGACGTGCAGCATCAGAGCTTTTTATCTCTTCGACTCCGTGTGGGCAATGAGTGCTGGTGACGCGGGGCTGGCCCAGGCTGGGCTCTAAGCACAAGTAGTCTTTTTTGCGCCCCAGGAAAGGGCCTGGCCCAGGGATGCTGCAGGGTGTGGGCAAGTGTTCCCCCTGAGTCTGGTCCTGATGAGGGTTTCCCGGTGTGTCCTTTCTGGACAGTGGTGACCTCTTCGACTGCACCCTGAGTGCCGATGGGCACTGGCAGTTGGCAGAATTGATCTAGCATCTATTTGGGATGAGTGTTTGGGCCAGAGGGAGTCAGGCACTGGTGAAGTGGATGCCAGTGTGTGTCGATTCACAAAGGAGCTCTCACATCACTGAAAAGAGGAAGTAGTGAGCTGGGGCAGAGAATGTTTTATAAAGAGGGGAGAAAAGTGCCCGCTACTCCCCTGGGGTCCCGTGCTCATGTGCCGGAATGGCTGTAGCTTTTCTTGTTCACAGTCTCATTGGTGCCCAAATGTGCCTGCTGTTTTTCTCATTTCATCAGGAATCTGTTAGGGATGCTATTTGGCTGCCTTTAGCAGGGAGCCCAGGTAAGGGTGACTGGACCAAACAGCAGAAAAGAAGTCTGGGGGAGGTAGCCGGGCTGACAGGTGGCTCCCTGGTGTTTTCAGAGACCCAGGCTCCTTCTGTCTTTCTGCTCAGATGTCTTAGCTTGGCTTAGTGCTCAGGCTGATGCTGCATGGTTCCAAGGTGGCTGCTCCTCCTCCAGCATCACCTTCAGCATCCTTCCTGGCAGGAAGAAGAGAAAGAACAAAAGACAAAGGCGTGTACCTGCTGAGCCTGCTCCTTTTCTAAACCGCTCTCTGAGATGGCAGGACTTCTGCTTGTGTCTCCTTGGCCAGAACTGTGTCTTCATGGCCAACCCTCGCTGCAAGGGAGTCTGGGAAATGTGGCTTGTTACTTTTCAAGCCCAACAGGTTCTGAAGGTGAGGAGGAAGTGAAGATAAGTATCAGAAGGCCCCCACAGTGTCTGTGGCAGTATGCCTAGCATTTCACAGTCCTTTTCTCTTTATAGCAAATATTGCCTTGTGTTTCTGCAGTGTTAAGGGAAATTTATTTTCACAGCTCCATATCCATTAAATGAACGTACTACCGTCTATTTGGCCACTCCTCTGTTTATAGTATTTTAATGTGTCTTTTCTTTCCTTTTTTCTTTTTTTTTAACCAATTATAGATAGTGCTTTATTGAACGTGTGTGTGTATGGGGGAGGGGGATTCTGCTGGTTGTTACTTAAGGGTTTGCTGTGGTGGTGGGATTCCCAGGTCAGAGGGCTTGACTACCTGGTTGTGCTGTGTGTTGTTCCATAAACAACAGCACAGACATGGTGCAGGGCGTCTGGTCTCCCACAATTTCAGCAGCCCTCAGCAGTGTTGGAAGTGGTTTTCTTTTGAAGTTCTTACTATTTCAGAGCATTTTCTTAGCCAGATTTATGTGGCCTGGACCAGGTCATGCTGGGTTGGCAAACTGGAGTTGACAGTTGTGAAACTCCACCCTCATCCTGGACACAGCTTGTCCTAGGGGTTCTGCAGGTGCACTTGTCTGTCAGAACCCATGGTTTCCTGGACATCATGGAACCAGGTGGAGGCAGGGGAGCCAGGGGGCCTTGGTCTAGCTCCCAGGATGGCAGGTTTTGCCCGATCCGGCTGGTCCAGCCACTTGGCTTGGCTGCTGGAGCTCTGGGCTGAGAAGCACCTCAGTGAGGAGGAGTGCCGCGTGTGATCGATTCGTTACGTCTGCCATGGGTACAGAATTGACAGTGTTTGCATGCTTGCTGTGTACTTGCCCGGCCTGGGCTAGTGAAAGACAGACCTCTGGAGGTGGAGGGCTTTTCCAACAATATGCCTGGAGTGACATCTCTATGCATGGCTCTGCGGGTATTGCTTATCCCTGGTATTGTCTGACTCACAGAGTGGGGCCCCATCTGCTACCATGTTCCATCCATGTAACAACCCTGTGAAGTGGGGGTTGACTCTCCTGTGCTGATGAAGCTAGAGACATGCAGTGGCTTCCCAGGGTCACACGGTGTAGCTGGGGACTTGATCCCAGGTCCTTTGTCCTCTCGCCCAGCATTCTCTCCTTTACACAACTGTTCACCTGCCTGGGATCATGGGGTGGATACAGGAAGCACTGGCCTCAGAGAGTACCATCTGACAGTCAAGAGGACTCAGATCCTACCCTTTCAGGATAGTGTCATTGCTTGCCCCTCCAGTGACAGGGAGCTCACTACCTTACTAAATTAGTAAGTGGATATGGCACTGATGTTAAAACAAAAGAAAAAGACAAAAAGTCTCTCCTCTGCTTGTCTTGGTCATGCTGACCAGAGCACCCCAGGACAAGCTTAATCTCTCCACTTGCCACAATAATAGAGCTGTCCTTCATGGGGTTATGTTTTTCTGCAGACACCATCTCAATTAATTTCATCCTCTCAACAATCCCATCAGATATTTTCATGCATTCCCGTTTTACAGATGAGGGCATGGAAGATCAGAGAGGCTAAGTGATTTGCCTGAGGTCACACAGCAAAATAGTGGCAGAGCCAGGAGTTATACCCAGGCAGTCTGACTTCAGAGTCTGTGCTTGAAACTGTTTTGTTATATACTGCTTCTTTCGACCTCCTGTATCTGTTAGCTAGTGACGTGTAACAAATCACCCACAAACACAGAGGCTTAACCCAACAACCATTTATTATTGCTCATAGACTGTGGCTCAGCTGGGCTTGACTGCTCCAGAAAGCTCAGCTGGGCAGCTTTTTCTCACTGTTGGTCTGCAGGCTGGTGGCACAGCTCTGTTCCAAGCCATCATGTGTTGTCCTCCTGGTGATAACAGGTGCAAGAGGGTGGTGACAGCAAGTGAGGTATCTTATGCCATGACCCTGCTGCTGTGCTGTCATTCCTTCCACATACTGTTGTCTGAAGCAAGTTACATGACAAAGCCCACAGTAAAAGGGCTGGAGCTGCACCTGCCCACAATGAAGCCAAGTCAGGGCTCCAGTCTGCTCGTCCTCCGGGCTGACCAGCCATTTGTCCACGTCCCTCGCCAAGCCCGTCCTGCCTCTGTGCTTAGCTGCCTGGTGCAGTGGAGAGAATGTAGCTTTGGACTCTCATGCAGGTTCAGACGCTGCCCGTTTTACAGCTCCGAGATGACGTGCTGTTTTCTCATCTGTGAAATAGTACACCTACCTCCATGTCAAGCTCAGGCCACCATCACAAAGCACCATAGACTGCTGGGTAGCTCAGGCAACAGAAATGTATTTCTTACAATTCTGGAGACTAGAAGTCCAAGATCAAGGTGTCGGCAGGGTTGGTTCCTTCTGTGGCCTCTCTCCTTGGCTTACAGATGGCCATCTTCTCTGTGTGTCCCCAGGCAGCCGTCCCTCTGTGGGTGCCTGTGTCCTCATCTTCTCTGCTTATCAGGACACCAGTCCCATTGGACTAGGGCCACCCCGAAGACCTCATGTTAACCTCATCACCACCTTTCAAGGCCCGCATCTCCAAATTTGGTCCCATTCAGAGGTTGCGGGGGGGTGGTAGGACTCAATATATGAATTGGGGGGTGGGACACAATTTAGCCCCTAACATCTTCTAGGGCTGCTGTGAGCCTTGTGTGGAAAAATGCAAGTGAGAGCGCCTCCCCATACGCATGCAGAAGGCCCGTCCACAAATGTGGGTTCTCAGCTGTATCCTGCGTAAGAGTGTGCACACACGTTATTATCGCCAAGGAGATTTTGTTACGCCATGTTAATTATGCTTTTGTTATTTTCAAAATATGGATGTATATTGGGTCAAAAGGCTGCTATGGTAGAGTGGAACCAGCCCAGGATGTGTCATTGAGAGATCCGAGCTCAGATCCCTGCTCCATCTCTTACTGGCAGGGGGAAACCCCTTCACCAGTCTCAGCCTGCGTGTCCCCATTTGTGCCCTGCAGGTGATCCCGCCTCCTCAGCATGTTTTAGGGTGTATGCAGTCTACTGTGCTCCTGTAAAACTTCTTTCTTGGGAGTTCCCTTCGTGGCTGAGCAGTTAATGAACTCAACTAGTATCTATGAGGATGCGGGTTTGATCCCTGACCTCACTCAGTGGGTTAAGGATTCGGCATTGCCCTGAGCTGTGGTGTAGGTTGCAGATGCAGCTTGGATCCCGTGTTGCTGTGGCTGTGGTGTAGACTGGCAGCTGTAGCTCTGATTCAGCCCTTAGTGTGGGAACTCCCACATGCTGCAAGTGTGGCCCTAAAAAGCAAAAAAACAAAAACAAACAAACTTCTTTCTTCATTAGATTCATAACAGCAGCTAGCAGGTAGTACTTCTGTCATTAAACATACCCAGGTATTAATGTTAAGTTTTTGGTATGATTATTTTATTATACATATAATAAAGGAGTCTTTGTCTTTTTGAGATGTGTACTAAAACATTTAGACATGAGATGAAACATCTGGGATTTGCTTCAGAGTGATCTGAATTGCAAGGAAGAGGTAGAGGTTTAGATGAAATGAGATTGGCCGTGGGTTGTTAATTACCAAAGTTCGATTATTTGTATTTAGGGGCCAGAGTACCGTATGTACTAGTATATAGTATAGGTTGGTATACATAGTAGAGGTTATATTTACTCTGTCTATACTAATATATTAGTGTATACTTGAAATTTTTCATAGTAAAACATTTTTAAAATTGAATGAAACAGAAAGTAGAAGGGGAAGTCTCTTGTCACAGTCCAGCATCTTAGCCTCACTTCCAGATGACGACTGCCAGCAGACTGCTGTGTGGAAGAGGATGAAACTCTTGGCTCCCTTGCAGGTTCTAGCCTGCTCATGAGTTTTCTTTGGCCCTTACAATGCTTAAAAGTATTTGCATTAGTTGCCAACATACATTGATCTTTTAAACAAACCCGCTCTTGATGTTATTATATTATAGTTAGGTTATCTATCTTACTGATTTTGGCTGTTGTGTTTATTAAATACTCATTTTCTGTTCTTTAGTTTTATTTTTCTTTTCCTATCTTTATAGACTGACAGTTACTAGGCTTTCTGTATCTTAAATAAATGTATCAAAGGCTATACATGTCCCTCTGCATGCCACTTTGGCTGCATCTTGAGGTCTCTCATGATCACTTATTTGTAAATAATTTGAAAATGGGTTTTTCTTTAATCTAAGAGTTATTTAAAGTGTGTGTAGGTGCTTTACAACTATGCGCACATGTTGATGCCCAGAGTTAGCGTAGTGGTTACAAGCATGAGCTTTGGCGCCAGCTGCCTGGGTATTTTTCTTTGTTGGCCATTTACTAACTGCGACCTTGGGCTTTTCCCATCTATAAAATGAAGATAATGATAGTATTTGTAGTAGGACTACTACTGCAAAATAGGGAGTTCTCATTGTGGCTCAGTAGGATAAGAACCTGACCTTGTATCTGCAAGGATGTGGGCTGGATACCTGGCATTGCTCGAGGATTAATGATCTGGCATTGCTGCAAGCTGTGGCATAGCTCAAAGATGTGGCTCGCATCTGGTGTTGCTGTAGCTGTGACATTGACCTGCAGCTGCAGCTCCAATTCATCCCCCAGCCCAGGAACTTCCATGTGCTGCAGGTGCAGCCGTAAAAAGAAAAAAAATGGTCCTCAAGTTGTTGAGAAAACTAAGTAATCTATTGCCTCCCAAATATTGAAGAGAGCTAATGTTTACTGAGTTGACTATCTGTAGGCATATTTCTGAAGCATAATTTCTATAGTTTAAGATTTCCTGGGAATTTCCATCATGGCTCAGCGGTTAACAAACCCAACTAGTGTCCATGAGGATGTGGGTTCCATCCCTGGCCTCACTCAGTGGGTTAAGGATCTGGTGTTGCCATGAGCTGTGGCTTAGGTCACAGATGTGGCTCAGGTCCTGTGTTGCTGTGGCTGTGGTGTAGGCTGGCAGCTGTAGCTCTGATTCGACCCCTAGCCTGGGAACCTCCATAGGCTGCGGGTGTGGCCCTACATAGACAAAAAGACAAAACAAAACAACACAAGATTTCCTGGACTTTTGCTTTGTAGCTCAGTGATGACTTTTTGTGGAATTCTGTGGATACTTGAACAGAATGCTTGTCTCTTTGTTGTGCATGAAGTTCTACCTAAATCAGGTAGATCAAACAAGCTTAGCATGTTCAAAATCTTTTCAAAGATCAACACTAGTGATTATCGGCTCCATCAGCCCGCACACCTGTTGTATGAAGCAAGCATAGTTTTAAGTGATCCTTACTTGGTTTATTTTTGTTCCTTGAATGGAGCCCATGCTTGGTCCATTTCACTGTGGTCCCTGTCGTCATTCTATCAGGACACCTCACTCATTCACTTCAGCTGCCTGGCTCTGCAGACCTTTCAGCTTATTCTCTTGCTTCAAAACCATCTGATTATCATTATTAGTACCTCTGCTTAATTTCCGAGGGAGACACATGAGTGTCTCTTTTAGGACTTTGTCACTGTGGTTTGCCACTTTCTCCTTGTCTTTCTGTCCATTTTCATTCTGTGTATTTTGAAGCTATCTGGTTAAATCCATAAAGGCTGATGTTTGTTATTTGGTGTGGAGATAAACTTGCCTCTATCACACCACTTTTTGGTTGTGTTTGATGGTTCTTTTTCCCCAGTGCTGGTCTCTGCGGTACTCTGTCCAGGGCCATCCGGGGCGCAGGCTCCTTTGATTTTCCTGCTTTGTCTTCTTTAGTGTGTCGTCTGTTACACTCATGTCGATCATTTCTCTATTCCAGGCAGGCAGAAGGATGGGGCAAAGACCAGAGGGGGCATGCCAGCTGAGATTGCCCTTTGAATACACTTTCCCAGAATCCCCACCCAGCAATTATAGCTCCTCCCTCATTGGCAAGGCATGGGGTCACGTGGCCACACTTAGACCAGTCATTGGCAGATGATGGAGAAGGGCGTGTGGCTGCATTTGACACCTGCCTGGGGGCTTAGGGAGCATAGAGCCTGGACTCCTAGGTGGCAGGGACCTCCTGGCAGCCTGTTCAGGGGCCTTGTAGATTCTGCTTGTGCTCCTCTTGTGACAGGAGCAGCCCTCTGACAGGTCAGCCACCACACGTCCTGGTATGTGGCCTGATACCACATGGTCAGCTCCACCCCCTTGGGCAGGTCTCCCTTCCCCATCCAGGCTTTATCCCCAAGTGGAAAGTGATCATACAGACAAGGTTGGCTCTGAGGTCTCAGGTGGCCGGCAGTGGAAATCCTGGGACCTCCTGCTGAAGACACAGGCCACTGGCTGCTTTATTTGGCATCTCAGGGTGTCACTGGGAGTCCCTTGTTAAGGGATCAGAAGGGAAGGTGGAGCTAAGATGGGGAATGGCATCGGCAGGGGAGCACCTCAGTGTGGGAGGAGCAGGGGTGGGAGGGTGAGCAGAGGGAGCTACTGGCGGGGCTGGTGATGCTCCCTCTGGCTGCCTTCTTCTCACGCCTGGTGTCCAGACACCTGCTCTCCTCCCCTCTGGCAGGGGAGAGTCCGATGCATTTCTTCCTGGGTTGGGTGTTCAATGCTGTTACTCTCCTTCCTTCCAGGGGGCATGGGCTGTCAGCCAGGATCTTGCTCTGTCAGTGTCCCCTCCCCCAGCCCCAATGCCCCTGGTAGAAGTCCTGCCTCCCCCCTGACCCAGAGACCCATTCATTGGAAATGCTCTGGGTTTTTTCCTTCGGATTTTGTTTTCCAGCTCAGCCTAGGTCCTTTCTGGGCACACGGAGGAGCCCTCTCTGATTTCTGGCTTCCTCTGGGGATGACCTAAGCAGTTGTTTTGGAAGGGCTGGCGGGGGGCCACGGGGCATTATACAGCACTGCGCTGAGACCATCTTCCCCACCCAGCCCTGCCCCAGCGCCTGCCTTTCTGAGATGGCTCGAGGGCTGTGCCGATGTGCATCAAGCTGACCAGGGACCATCAGATCAGATCAGGTCACTTCCCTGCTCCAGAGCTGTCCATGGCTCCCAGCTGCCCCCCGTGGACGGGCATTGCTTACTGCAGCCCCTGGTGTCCGGGCTCTTGCCTGCCACTCAGCCCCATCCATCACCCCTCTGTGTGCCATGTGGACCAAATCCCTAACCCCTAAAGACCCCTCCGCTTGCTCCTGTAACTCCAGGCCCCTGCCAGCTCAGCCCCTGTCACCTGGTGTCACTCTCAGCCCCTCCCAAGCCTGACTTCCTCTGCTGCCCCCTGCCTTCCCAACGGGGACCGAGACATGTGTCCGCCAGTGTCTGGCACTGAGCAGGCCTTTGGAGAATGTTTGTTGAATGAATATAGGCATGGAAATGGAACAGCTTCCACGAGAGCTATATTTAATTGTTCTAGAATATTCTCTGAGTCTTTCAGAAAAGCAAATCCTTGAAAAGCCCCAGCCCATGAATCTGAATGACAGGTGTTTGCAAGAAGTGGTGGGTGTTCCAGTTGGGAGGGCAGCCCCACTTTCTGGGGCAGGGTAGGGGGCTTCTCCCAGTACCTCTCGACCCCCCGCTGGCTCTGAGGAGCCTGCCAGTTGTGCTGTTTTTCCTTCCTGTCGCAGGGTACCTGCAGGGCTGGCCTGGTTCCTGTGGGGCTGTTGGGAGCTGTGTGAACAGGCCAGGGGAAGGAAAGGAGCCTTCCTTTGTCCACTGGGGCTGGGCCACTTTTCCGGGTGGCTTGCTTTCCCGAGCCCTGAGCGCGGCTCTGACTGTCGGCAGCACAAGGTTCTGGCGAGTTAAACGAACATTTTCCACGCAGTCGCTCTGTGCGCTGGTCCATGCGCTGACCTAGGTAGGGCGCTGGCTCCAGGCCTCCAATCCAGGTGGCCAGTGTCCTACCCCATGATGTAGGCTCCACCCACCACCAGCTCTAGTACCTTCCAGAAGCCTCTCCAGTACCTTCCAGGAAAGGGAGCAGTCAGCCTGCTGTTCGCTGCTCTGCCGTCTGCATCCTTGCGGTGTGCGGTGAGCTTCCTAGAGCCTGCAGCCCTTATCCAGCCTCCAAACTCTCAGGGGCTTTGGGAAGTCTTCAGGGTCAAGTCCAAACTTCTGAGATGTATGAACTACCCTCCCTCCAGGACCCCACCCGCCCCTGCCCGCATCCTCCCCCTTCACACTGAGCTCTGCTTCCTTCCACGTGGTCCACGCCTCCTGCCTCCCGCCGCTGCTCAGGCTGGTCCCTCGGCCTGACATCTTTCCAGGCCACTCTGCTGTTTCTTCATTCACTGCGCCTGCCTGGAACAGCTGTGAGCAAGAGGAGCCCTGGCCCGTGGTTAGGGCCGCTGTGGACTCAGGCTTGTCCGAGCGTGTCCTGGCCTGCATCCTGAACAGTGCAGCATTTTCCTGTGTGCAGTGGGCAGGACAGTGGCTGTTTCCGAAAGGCGTTGTGAGGATTCAGAGAAAGCTTGGCCTGGTACCTGGCACGTGACCCCTCGGGAAGGGGTCGTGGATGCTGTGCTGATGATGTCTACGTGCTGTGATGACTCTGCCACGAGCGGTTGGCTCGGAGGTGATGAAACAGATGTGAAAGTCACATAACTGTGAAATAAGACACAAACGTGAAGCTACGAGTTGTGGGATGTGCTGTGGACGGCAAGAAGTGGGTGCTATGAGAGCGAGTGGTGGGGGCCAAACGCTGGTTAGGTGGTCAGGGACGGCGGCCCCTGGAAGTGCCTTTTAACAGAGACTCGATGTGGGAAGAAGTTACTTGCCCAGGACGAGGGAACAGCATGGCCTGTGCGAAGGCCCTGTGGCAGGAGAGGGATGGAGACAAGGCTGGGGTGAGGCTGGAGCGCGTGCCCAGGTGGGACCTGGGAGAGTGGGCAGGAGGTAGCGGAGCTGTCAAACTAGAGTTAGACCAGTCGGGTTCCGGGCCTGGCTCGGCCACTTACTGGTGTGCGGCTTCCTTAACAACGTGCCTTCCCTGCTCTGTGCCCTCATTTTCTCAGTGATGGAGTGGGGGTCGTGGGCATCCCCTCCAAGGGCTGTGTGTGGATCCAGAGAGAGAGAGTACAGGTGCACGGTGATCGCTGCCCCCACCTCGAGACTCTCCCCTGGCTAAACAACCAGCTGGATGGGGTGCAAGGCGCCCTGGAGAAAGACCCCTGGCTGCAGGGGAAGGGTGGGCGGCAGGGCCTGGGGGGACAGGGTGGGGTTGGGGTTAGACGGTGGGCTGCAGCCTTCTCCCTGGCACCTGGTGAGTGCAGATGGAGGCTCAGGGCGGGTGGTGGCTGTGGGGGAGGACAAGGGCAGGTGGGAGGTACTGACCCTGCTGGAGGAGGGCCAATTGCCCCACGGGGAGGAGCCCTCCCTTCTGCCTCTCCCCCACCCAGGACTGTCCCCAAGGTGGCCCTCGGTGCCATCCAACTCCAGCCCAGGGAGGTGTGCAGGGCCCCGCTGGACTCAGGAGCTGCCACTTCCGGGCTCTGCTCGAGGCCCTCGCTCTGATTCCTGGGGGTGACTGAGGCGGGAGCTGTGGGGAGTGGGCTGCTTGGTGGCCCCAGGTGAAGGCTCCTTGCTGAAGCTGGGGCCAACCCTGCTCTGTGACACCCCTGGAGGATCAGGCCCTAGGACTTCCGGTCCCCCGACTTCTGCCGCTGCTGGCCAGGGCCAAGCCAGGAGCCCACACTTGGCTGGCTCTGGGCAGAGGCTGTGCCAGCCGGAAGAGAGCCTGCCAGCTCCTGCCGGCCTCAGGCATGACTGCCCAAGTCCCACAGGCACGGGATGGGACCAGGTGGCGCAGGGGATGGGGCCCAGGTGCTGCGGGCCCCCAGGCCATGCATCCCAGGCTCACCCGCTGAGGGCGCTCCATCGCTTGATGGTAATCGCAGCTGTGGCGGGCTCCATAGGAGGCTGAGAGAGAGCCCCTGCTGCAGGCGAGTGTGGGCTCCAGGGCCAGAGAGGAGGCAGGAGAGGGCGGGGCTCCGGCTCCGGCTCCATCCCCGCGTCCTAACTTGGGGCTGGCTTATCAACAAGTGAATCCGCTTGGAGTCCCAGTCCCGGGGGGGTGTAGCTCTTTTTCTCTGGCTTCGGTCGCCCCTTCTGTGAAGGAGGAACATGGGTGTCTCTGGAAGGATTGGGTTCGAATCCTGACTGTGCCCTCACAGGCCGTGTGACCTTGGGTGAGCTCACTGACCTCTCTGAGCAGTTTTCACATCTCTAAAATGGGACTCCCAGTGTGAGGACTGACGGAGAAAGTGCTGGCGCGTGGGGAGGGCTTGGTGGCTCTGGCTGGTCCCTGCTCCCCATCCGTCAGGTTTAATCACAGCCGGGCACCCAGAGGCCCTGGGTTGAATGACCGCTTCCTGCATCCATGAGGACCGTGCTGTCTTGTAAGAAAAGTCTGAGCGCAGCTGCTTAACTGGTTCAGGATTTTCCCCGGAACAGGCAGTTGGGGTGTCAGCAGGCCAGGCGGATACAGCCCCCTGGGTCACTGGCCAGATCAGGTCATGTGGCCACCCCTGGTGTTTCTAGCTGGGCCCTTGGGTTTGTTCTCTCAGTGAGGAGAAGGGGGTATCGTCTGGCCCATTCCCGTTCAGCCCCTATCGAATCCTCACTACTCTGAAATGGGCTTTAGAAAAACACCCCACATCCTGGATATTCTTTCAGGCCAGTGTAGACTAGGGCCTTTGTAGTAGCTGCTGTGTCTCTGCCGCTGTGTGGACGTGATGTGGGTGTAGCTGTGCCCGGTTGAAGGGTGCAGCTTTTTTGCCCACTTTGTGCCCGGGGTAAGGCCATTCACTTCTACGTCTTTTATTCCCGCACTTTTAAAAGTTTGATAGAAGTATTTATATGTCGTGATAGTTTTTGCTGTTCAGCAAAGTGCAGCATTAGAGCAAGGCCTTTGGTCCAGGATGGGACCCCGGATGCCAGCCGGGGTCCCCGCGATGGTCCTCAGCCTGGCCCCACGGGGCTGGAGCCCAGCTTGACGCCCCCAAGCCAGTAGGCCCCCGTGTCTGTGGACGTTAGAACTGGCCATGCACTTGGACCAGGAACGTGCTCAGCAGTGGACAGAGGCCCTTGGGGACACCAGAGCTCATCACAGATGCGTGAGGACCCAGCTCCCCGGACTTCATCCCAGCAGCGCCGTGGAAGTGCCACGCCTGCCGCGGACTGGGACCCAGACGCACTTTGAAGCGACATGGAGGAGGGAGTCCTGAGAGCCCGGGTGAACACAGGGCAGTGGCTCCAGAGGGACAGAGAGCTCATGGTTCCCAGCCCACAGAGGGGACATGGGTTCAAATACCAAGTCTGAGAGAGGAAGCCTGAGCATACCTGCTGGGAGAGGCCTCTGCGACCCCATGGGATCCTTTCACCTGAAAGAGAGGGGCCCACCCTTGGGCAGGATCCTGATTCCAGGCTTCCCAGGGGTGCTCGGGGTTTGGGGGGGCAAAGAGTCTGGGGAAAGAAGTAGGGCTCTGGGGTCCAGGAGTCTCCAGGCTGAGCAGTGGGCGGCCAGGGCGGCCGTCGGGCTGGGGTACCAGGTGCTGCACTGGACGTGGGAGCATCTGACCTGTTTCTCTTCTTGTCAAGGGCTCTGACCCACTTTCACCCTTTGCTCAGAGCTCAGCATTTAGAAGAATTATGCTCTCGCTTGGCCCCGAGCTGCTCTCAGGGTTCGAACAAACCAGCCGGCCGGGTGATGAACATTTCTTGGCATGTGGGGTCGGATTAGCTGGAGGACACGTGCTATGGACAGAGTCACCGGCCCCAGGGTTAGGCAGGCCTGTCTGGGTGCCCAGCGCTGTCCCTTCTCCCTGGTGTGACTCAGGGTCTTGGCCTCAGTTTCCTCGTCTGCCACATAGGGGTTCGCCCACCCAGAGGTGCCAGTAGAGGCGTCTGACACTGGCACAGGCAGAGCTGCTGCAGGACCCGCCGTGCTTGGCATCAGCCTTTAGTTGGTAGCTATGAGGGACAGGCCATGGGGGTACAGGGTGGTGAGCAGGGGCGTGGCTGTTTACCAGCTGGTCAGGAGAATTTCAGTGTTTCAGCCACATGGTCTCCCGGTGTGGGTGAAAACCGCTAGTGACGTGCGCCCCCGCGTCACGAGGGTCGGCGGCGTCTGGAGGGTACTGCATGTGTGGAGTGCAGTGTCTCTGTAGGTCCCCTTTGGTGCCAACCTGGGGTAGCTTCTGCATGCTGAAGCCAAGTGGGCTGCTGGGCAGGGCGGCCCAGTCTCACAGGCCAGGCTGGGAGACAGACAAGGACCTGGCTAATGACGGTACAGAGGACCAAGGGCTGGGGCTGGGGGGAGGGATGGAGCCACCACTGTTGTGGAGAGAAGTCAGGGGTGTATTCGTCAGCACAGGCTAACTGCCATAACAAACAGCCCCATATTGTCCCAGTGGCTTAGCACAGAGCAAGTTGATTTTGCTCTTGTGTTAATACAGGTTAGACACTCTGCTCTGCTAGGTCACTCAGGGCCCCAGGTGCCCTCCATCTTGTGGCTCTGCCTTATTCTAGGTCCTCGGAGTCCCCTCCATCCAGCTAGCCTGTGGGGAAAGAGCCTGGAGGCAGAGACAGGTTTCTTATGCCCAGCCATGTTCCATTGGCCAGCAGCAGTCACGTGATCCTGCTTAGCTGCAAAGGAGTCTGGGAGATGTAGTCTAGCTGTGTGTCCAGGAGGACGCATGTGAGAGGTACCAGGTTTGGTGAACACTGGTGGGGTCTGTCCCATGAGGCTTCTGGGGGAAGTGAAAGTTGGCTCCAGCCGTGGAAGATGTCTGGACGTGGGGAGGGAGACAGACCCTCCAGGCAGGGGGGCAGCTTGGGCAGAGGCTGAGAGATCCAGCACGTCTGGGGGCGCCAAGAAGCCCAGGGGACAAGGGTAGGTGGCAGGGCACCCTGGGGTCATGGCTGCATCCCCTGCCGGCTCCCCTCCCCTCCCCCGCCTCCCAGCCCCTAGGTTCGGTGTTCGTTTCCGGTTGAGCACTTGCCGGTGCCCGTGCAGGTCCCCGTTGTGGTTGGTATTGCCTTACTCAGCCCTTCCTCCTTCCGCGGTTATTACCTCATGCCCCTGCACCCACCTCTGCTCCCCTGGGGACTGGTGGACAACCAGGGCTCCGGGAGATGAAGTAATTTTCCTGTAGCTCGTTCAGCCAAGGAGCAGGGAGCCAGGATTTGAATCCCAGCGTGTCTGACTCCATGGCCAGGGCTATTTCTGGCACCCCCCCCCCCCCGCCACTGCGTCTCCGTCAGCTGGGCCAGGAGTGCAGGGAAGGCTCGTGGGGAGGAAGTGCTGTGGCCCTGGGCTGATATGCCAGGGGACATGACCCTGGGGTGTGGCTTTCAGGGAAGCACTTGCCAGGCACGGGGGCTCTGAAGGCCCCCCCGGTGCTGAATCCTTGGTTGGCTGCTTGGCCTCAGGGCACCTGGGTATTTGAGCTCTTGTGACCTGATAGAAACCCCATCCAAGCATCTAGCATCATTATTCCCTTAAATGTGTCGGCAGAGGAGGAGGGGAGCAGCAGTGGGGAAGGGAGGCAGTCTGGCCAGGTTGGGGAGAGCACAGGTGTTATGGGCAGAGGTGGGTGCGGGGGCATGAGGTCCCGGGTTCGAGTCCTGACTCCTTCCTCTGTAGCTGTGTGCCTCAGATGAGAAGGAGCCTCAGGCTCCTCATCTGTGAGATGGGAGTGCCGGGTCCCCTGCCTTGCAGACAGATGGCACCAGGGGACACTGCTGTCTGCCCACCTGGCCCTGGCACCGTCTTGTTCAGCTCAGTGACCATAACAAAATACCACAAGCTGGGTGGCTTAAACAACAGGCATTTATCCCTCACAGCTCTGGAGGCTGGGAAGTCTGAGGTCAAGGTGCCGGCGAGGCCTGGTGAAGGCTTTCTTCCTGGTGTGCAGGTGGCCGCCTTCTAGCTGCGTCACTGTGTGTTGGAGAGAACATGCTGGGTCCTTTCCTTGTCCTGTAAGGACATTAACGTTATCGTGGGGGCCCCAAGACCTGGTCCATAACAGTCACCTCCCAAAGACCCCGCCTCCCTCTACCACCATGCTGGGGGGTAGGGTTTCAACATAGGAGTTTTGGGGAGACACAGACATAACACACCCCAGTTGGGCTGTGGGAAGGAGGCTTGGGGTTGTGTCTTCCTGGCGTGTGGAGTGGCCTGGAGCTGGAAGGATCTCGCCCAGACAGAGCAGCCAATGAGGGCGGGGCTGCCCTGCGCTGGAGCAGTAGGGGGACCCCAAGTCTGGCCTGGGCAGAAGTGCGGGGGCTGTGCGCTCAGCATAATGCTGCGATGGGTCCTTTTCCCTCTGTTGGACTCTGAGGTCTGGCTGCAGCAGAAGGAAAGGGGGAGGCTGGGCCGTCTCTTGGGTGGCATCTTTGCAACCCGCAAAGGCAATCAACCCATTGCCTCAGAGGCATGTAGCTGACGTTTTGCTCATATACCCGACTTCTTGTTCCAGCCTGTGTTTACCAGCTGTGTGGCCACGGTGGGCTCTGGAAGCTCTTGTAACCTGACTGTGCCCACCTGTAAAAGGGGCTCCTGGGATTTACTGGGTCAGATTATCAGGGGGGTGTCAAGGGAGCTTTTGACTGTCTAGGTGATCGGTGGAGTGTGCAGAGTCCCTGCTGCTCACCTGGCATCGGCCAGGGACCACTCAGGTGTGCCCTTCTGAGTCCTGGCATAGGCCTGGCAGGGTTTTCTTTCTTCTTTGCAGCAGCTTTGCTGAGCTCCAGAGTAAAGAGTCGGTTTTCAGAGTCGGTTCAGGTCTCTGTTCAGGGTGTACTATCCCATGGTTTTTAGCCTATTCACACATTGTGCAGGCATTCCGGTCCCTTTTAGAATCTACTCATCTCCTCGTGTGCCTCTCCCCGTCCCCGCCTTCCCCAGCTCCATGCGGGGACCCAGGGCCTCCTTGCTGTCACTCTCTGTGACATTGTGACATCCCCATGTGTCATTCTGCGCAGGGCAGGGCAGGAGCTCTCAGCCGTGGGCCAGCTAAACCCATGGCTGTTTATTTCTGCCCCCCACCATGTTGCCCCACCACCTGCTGCTGCACTGGTCTCTGCCTGCCTCACCCACCCTGTCGGGCCTGGCACCTCGTTTTGGGATAGTGACAGTGTTGCTAGGGAGATGGGCCCAGGGAGGAGCCAAGAAGGTCCCGCAGGCTTACGCCGCTTCTCCTGTGGTCCTTCCCAGCCCACATATTCTAGGGAGCTGCTCGACCCCAGGGCTTCTAAGCCACCCTGTCCCTGGAGAGGACACAGGACTGGAAGGGGGCCAGGCCCTCTGTCCTCGAGGTAGGCTGTCCCGAAGAGCCTGGACCCCCCTGCCCCATGTCCACACTCCCCCAGAGGCAGCCCTCAGGCGTGGGGCCGTTGCCATGGGAATTGTGTATGGGGATCTATTTTGAGACTATTTTGTAGTGTGATTTTTTTAATACTGCCTGGTGTTGGCTGTTGGTTTTTCTATGTTTTCCCAAGTGAGCGGGTTTTGACCAGCTAGCAGGGTTGGGCCAGATTTGCTTCTGGCTGTGGCGTCTCCCAGAACATGGTCTGAGCAATTAGTGACAGGTGGCAGGGGCCTGGCAAAGACCTCTCCAGAGGGCGAGATGCCGGGTCCCCCCCTCTCCAGCCTCTGGCCAGCTGGGGACATTGGTGCCAGGGGCCGTGCCCTCTGGGACAGATGAGGGACCAAGGAGGGAGCCACCCCAGGGCTCTGGGAATTAGATGAGAGACTGGGGCTGAGGGGGAAGCTCTGGAGCCTTGGCAGGTACTCACGAGGAGTGGCTGCTGTTGGCAGGAGCTCCCGCTGCCGCCCGGCCTGACGCGAGGCCCCACCTGCGGTCGGCTCCTGGGGCCCAGTGTCCCCTGACAGCATCCCCTGGAGCTTGAACTGGGAACTGAGAGAGGAAACACTTAACCTCTGCCTCTCCCCCTGGGCTGCAGACCCCATGATCACAGAAGGTGGCTGAACTGTCCCCCTCCCCACGGTGCGCTGGTCACAGGGTGCCGTGAGTAAGTGCTTGGGAATATAAGAGAGTGAATGGAAGTGAGTGGCCCGGGGAGGGCTGGGTGCTGGCCAAGCCTCCTGTGCATAGGAGCTTCTGGGGGCATCTCATCCCCCCGCCCCACGCCGCCACCACTGGGCTCTGCCACACGGAAGTGAGGATGTCAGCCAGAGGAGGTCCTGGCGGAGAGGGTGGCCCCGGGGAGGGATGAACCAGGAAGCGGGGAGCAAGGCACTGACCACAGAGAATCCCATCCTTGGGGATCAGGCCACCTGGAGCCTGGGTTTCTCCGCAAATGGGCTCCTTGCTGCCTTGAGCTTCAGGAGCGGCCCGGCAGGGGACCGTGTGTACCTGCGCAGGCCGGGCTGCTTTCCCTGATGCTTTCCTCTCAATTCTGACGTTGTAATTAGATCAGCTTAGGACCCAGGAAGGAGGCCCTGGGATGAGCAGAGGACACGCCCACTCCCATTCTGCGTGGCTCCGTGGGGGGAGGGGTCCAGGCGATGGGGCCCCAGGGCTCCTGCTGGGTGATGGGGACAACCCCGGGCTCCGGGCTGTCCCCACATCCCAGAGCTGGGATGACTCTAGGTGGAGGTCTGGCTGCTCAAAGGTGTCCGTCAGGGGTTTCCAACTTTAAACAACAGAACATTTGAACGAGGTCAGCAAGTCATGAGCATTGTAAGCAAAGTTAGAGGTGCAGGCGAGGAAAAGGACCCGATTTCCCACCCGCCGAGTCTGTGGTTCTTAGACCCCGCACTGTTCAGATGCACATGCCGCCAGCATCTGTTTTCTGCTCTTATCCTTTTTTTCTTTTTTAAATTTTTATGGCCGCACCCGGGGCCTATGTACGTTCTCCGGCCAGAGGTTGAATCCGAGCAGCAGCTGTGGCAGCGCTGGAGCCTTAACCCACAGTACCCCCGCAGGAACTCCTCTGTTCTTATGCTTATTTTTATTTGTTTTACAAGAAACAGGATTGTACTACACTTATGGACCTTTGGTGTTTGCGGTTTAGTGTATCCGACTGTCATGGGTGTGAGAACAGTACTGGGCGTCCGTAGCCCTGCGTGAATGGTCCATCTGCGCCCTGGGACCCTAAGGGTTCTGCAGGGTTGGAGATTCAGGTCCTTTCAGATCTGGCTGCTGTGAGGAGCCCTGTGGTGACCTTGTGCCCAGCCCTTTGCACACCTGTCCAGCTGTGCCCTTAGAGTCCGTTCCCAGGAGTACACTTGCAGTGCCATTATCTACCGCCCACTCTGACCAGCTTCACAAAGGCTGCCCGCCCCCCGATCCAGAGACGCCCCTGGCACCACCCTCAGGAGGAGCCAGGTGGCTCAGGCAGCCACCCCGCCCTCCCCTGTCTCCCCAGCCATGGCAAACTGAGGACAGTTCCATGAAGCGAGGCCACCTGAGCTGTGCTGGGTCCTGCCAGTCCCCCCCCCGCCCCGCCCCCCGCCAATCTCCTCCCCTCCCCTCCCTTCCCCTCGCATCTCTTCTCTCTCTTCATTTCTTTTCCATCATCAGGAAAAAAATGAGCATCGCAACCCTGGAAATCAACTCCGTATCCACTGCCATGGCCCGTGGGTCTCTGCACAGGCCCTGCTGGTCCAGGCCTCTCCCTGCCTTGCCCCGCTCCCTTCTGAATGCTGAGAGAGACCCCAGAAGAACTGAGAGGACATCCTAAAGACGGGACTTTTATTCACTTATGTTTAATCAAGTCAGCGGACACTCCCTAGGGGTGGCATCCGAAGGGCGCAGGCTCTTTCAAGGTCCTGGCCGTGACTTTGGCGTCAGGCAGCTCTGAATGCTTAGCACAGCATCTTGGGGACTTCGGCATTTCCCAGCTGTGGGGTGTGTACGGGGGCCCTGGATCTGGGGTTCTGGCCAGATTCAGAGAGAGAACACATGTTCCCCTTGGGGTACCGTGCAGCCCTTGTTCTGAGAGCTTCCAACATCCTTGACTTCAGCTCCTTCCCTACCTGTGGCCTCTGACTCCACCCCTGCAGGATGGAGAGCCAGGGTCCTGGTAAGAGGCTGCACAGCCGGACCCCAGCCGAGCCCCCTCACCTGTAACGGGGACGTGAGGTGTGAAGGTCCCTGTGTCACCCCTGGAGCGGAGGTGCTGAGTGCCCGAGCAGTTGGAGGCTTTAGTGGCTGTGCCGCGTTGCTGGTGTAGACAGATTCATAGAGGATGATGGTCCCTCAGTGGGCGTTTCTCTCTCTAGTGTCGATTCATCGTGTCTGAAAGTCCTTGTCTCTGCGTCAGCAGTGCAGGAACCGTCCACGTGCCAGGTGCTGTGCTGTGCTCTCTCTCGTACCGCAGAGATGCTCGTTGGAGAATCATGCAGTGCCTCGTTTTACACATGTGGGGATGGGGCCTGACTCCCATCCCGCTCGGGAGCCCCTGAGGCTCTGTGGCCTTGGCCGTGTCCCATCGCAGGCACGAAGGCCTGAGCCTGGCCATGCTTCTCCACTGGGCCCTCGACCACCGTGCCATCAGCGCTGGGTGAGCGGGTGGGGCTGCAGCCTCGGATACAGCCACATCAGTGGGGGCGGGGGGGAGGTTGGCTCAGGGGTGAGACCCAGCCCTCCAGGCCAGGGCAAGGCCCCTGGCATTGGAGCCCAAGGAAGCACGTGGCCGAAGGTCAAAAAAAAGGAAGACGGAAACGGAAGTGGAAAGAAATAAAAACCACAGTAGATGTTGAAGAGCCGATGGGGTTTCAGTGATTAGATACAGTTTAATGTCCACCTGGATTTTTCTGGGGACCCTTCTCAGACAGCAGATACGTGAGACCTGCTGTATGCAGTGCTGTCGGATGCAGGCTGGCTGCTGGTTCAAGTACCGGCTGTGCTGCTCGGGGGCAGCTGGCTGATGAATGGGTCCTCTGCATCCGTTCCTCATCTGTGAAATGGGATGATGAAGCTTGGAGAGCGTCCCAGTGAGGAGCCGACCCTCTCAATCCTGCCAGCACCCAGGGGTGCAGATGGGACTCAGGCGTATGCATTTATCTAGTACTTCAGAGAAGGGGTCTGGCGCGTGCTGCCTAGAGCGGGGCTTAAGATAGGACTGCGTATTGTTTTAGCCACCCTGCCCAATGGGCTCTCGTCCCATTTTATAGGTAAGGCAGCTGAGGCTCAGGAATATGAGGAACTTGCCTCTGGTCACTTAGCTGGTACACGGTAAAAGGAGAGTGTGCACCTCTGTCCTGCTAGTTACGGTAATTCCCTCCCAGTTTTCTCCGCTCCAGAATAGGGATCCCTCACTGCCACGCGGTGCGTGGCTGGTAGCCAGGTACCTGGGATCAGATCCCAGGTTCTCCCCTTGCAAGATTCAGCTTTGGGGCTCTCAGCTAAGGTTACGAAGACTTAGCGCATCCCAGGTGTGGTGCTGGCCGTAGAGCGTGGGCATTGACCAGCTCAGCTCCCACAAGGGGGTGTGGAGCCAATTGCCACACCCTGTGTCATCTGGGGCCCGCAGCCCTGGCCTCACCTGGCAGCTGGGTAGGCGGCTGAGTCTTAACCAGACCTTCAGCTGCCTTCAGACAGGGACTGCATATTCAAGTTTAAGAAGTGCTGGTCTGGGAGTTCCCGTCGTGGCTCAGTGGTTAATGAATCCGACTAGGAAACAGGAGGTTGCAGGTTCAATCCCTGGCCTTGCTCAGTGGGTTGAGGATTCGGCATTGCTGTGAGCTGTGGTGTAGGTTGCAGATGCGGCTTGGATCTGGCATGGCTGTGGCTGTGGTGTAGCCCGGCGACTACAGCTCCGATTGGACCCCTGGCTTGGGAACCTCCATATGCCGCGGGAGCAACCCTAGAAAAGGCAAAAAGACGAAAAAAAAAAAAGAGAGAAGTGCTGGTCTGGACAGCAGGCTGGGCATCCTCCTGCCTTGGCTGTCGTGGAGTAGATGTGGGGGTCGTGCCCCTCCCCATCTTTTCAGTTGTAAGGGGAGGGGCAGGGGTAAGGAACCAGGCTCTGTGGGGACCACCTGTGAGTTCTGGGCAGTTGCAGAATAACGCCCCCACCAGCCCAGAAACATCCACACACCTGCGCATATGTGACCTTACACAGCTGGAGAATTACGGCAGCGAGAGAACCAAAGTTGCTCGCCAGCTGACCCAAGACGGGAGAGTGTCCTGCATTATTCGGGCCCAGTGTGATCACAAGGGGCCCTGAAAGCATGAGGCGGAGGCCCAGAGTCCAAGATGGACACGTGGTGGGAGAGGAGGGGAGGGAGGGAGGAGGCGGACCACGCGTCCGAGCAGCCTCAGGCAGGACTGCAGCCCTGATGGCGCCTGGATTTGAGTGCAGCGAGACACACCTCTGCTTCTGACCTCTCGAACTGCAAACAAATCAGTCTGTGCTGCTTTCAGCCGCTGAGTTTGTGGCGACCTGTCCCAGCAGCCAGAAGAGGCCAACACACAGAGTAGATAGTAAGCCAATTGCTTTGTGTAAAACTGCATGGTTCTGGGTTAGCCCATCCTTTAAATCCCTCAGGGAGAACTTTTGAAGACCCCCTGTGGGCCTGGGGAGGGGGCGCCGGCCTGGGAAGAAGCTGGCAGCTTCCTTTGGAACTTCTCACACCGAGGCGTCACCCCACCCACGCTGGTGCCAGACACTCCCAGCCTTTTGCCGTGGCTCCCACCCCTGGGGTCCTCTCCCAGCCTGAGGTTGGTCTCCAGCCCCCTCTGCTCCCACTGCACCAGGGTGGCTGCTCCATGTGTCTTTTGATCATCACCAAATCCTCCGTGCCCAGCAGGGTCAGGCTCAGAGTAGGTCCTGGTGAAGAATTGAGTCGCTTTAACAACGGTGCCCAGTTATGGCCATGTGGGCTTGACCCTTCCCCAAGGCCAAGAGCAGCTGGGCGGGCCGGGGTCGGGGGGTGAGGGGTGAGCGTTGGCTGAGGCCATGAGCCGATGTGTGTGCACAGCCCCTTGGGCCTGCCTTGGTTGGCGGCATCCCTGTCTCCCTGCAGCCATACCTGTGCCATCAGCCCCTCTGAGTCCTCCTCGTGCCTTCACTGGCTGAGTCCTGACACCCCCACCCCGTTTGTTGACTGAATGAAAGTATATCCGACTTGTAGGTTTTACGCAGACATTTTTTTTGTGTGCTGTGTATGAAGGAGTTAGGGCGGAATAGCTCTATTCTTCCTTGTGAGCTGTTATTACCAAGTGCTGGCTCCCTGTGATTTGGTGGTTTAAGTGCCTTTTAGAGATTCTCACATTTAATCAAGATAATAATATTCCAGATAGGTTGGGGCTCTGTTTTATTGCTAATACTAGCCCCTTCAGAAGTGTGTTATTCACCCAGGGTCACATAAAAATAAATAAAGCAGCTCTGACCAGTTATTTAATTGAGTAGGCAATCCATTCACGTAGTTTAGATGTTACGACAGGGTACAAAGGTGTTCATTGTCATAACTTACTCCCGCCGTGTTTTTTCCATCCCTTCATCATTCATCTGTTTTTCCATGTTCTCACTAATAAAGGGGGAATCATTTTTGTTAATATCTGGTGTTTCTGATGGAGACACAAATATCCATCATTATTCCTCACTTCTTATACCAAAGGCAGCACACTTCATCGCTCTTCCGTCTCTTGCTTTTTCATAGCAGTAAATCCTGGAGATCTTTGTGTGCTGGCACATGACTTTTTCTTGCCTTTTTTTTTTTTTTTTTAGGGCCACACCCACAGCGTATGGAGGTTCCCAGGCCAGGGGTCTAATTGGAGCTACAGCTGCTGGCCTAACACAGCCACAGCAACACCAGATCCGAGCTGCGTCTGCAACCTACACCACAGGTCACGGCAATGCCGGATCCTTAACCCACTGAGAGAGGCCAGGGATTGAACTCGCAACCTCATGGATCCTAGTCACGTCCGTTTCCGCTGCGCCACGACGGGATCCCCCTTTTCCTTCTTTTCTTTTGACACCGGCATAGTATCCCATTGTGTGGATGTATCAGGATTCAGTGAGGCCTGAGCTCATCAATGTTCTCTTCCTAACAGAAAAGGATCGGAAATAACTCATAAATGAATAACTTTGTATGAACATCATTTCAGCCGCGGGCAGGCATACCTTGAGGATAAATGTGCGGAAGTGGAATTACCAGTGCATTTGCAAACTTGGTACAGGTAGAAATTCCCTCTCCTAGGGCTGTGTGTGCCCTTGTGCCTGCTCATCAGGAACCTATTAGTGGGAAGCAGTAGCTTGGTGCAGCTTAAGGGTGAGACTGTGTATCTTTTCCTATGGTTTAGTGGTTATTTGTGTTGCTTCTTTTCCAGGAAATTGTTCATGTCACTTGCCCAGGGTCTCAGTTTTGACCCCCTAGGTTCAAATTCCAGCTCTCCTACAACTTGAGAAGGAATAGGGAAATAATAATAAAAAGAGAAGAGGGGACCTCTGGGAAATAGTCTCTCAAGGAAGTGGGCCCCCTGCTCCCCTTGCTGATCAGTTGGCCACTGCTGTAGGATGGCTAGCAGGCAGGTGCCTCAAGCCTGGCACTAGGGTCAGGTCCGAGCTGGAGAGGTGCCTGGGACACAGTGCCCGGAGCCAGAGGGTAGAGCAGGGTGGCATTCTCCATTTTCAGTTAACATGGCCCAAGGCAGAGGGCAAGGAGGAGAGAAACCCTTCATCCTAGGCATCATCCTTTTCAGAAATTTGAAGGGGACCCCTGGGCTCAATAGGCAAAAACCTTGGGTCTCCTCTCAAGGGTCTGGGGCCCTAGCCTGCAGCTGTGTCCCCCGCAGGTGGAGGGCCTCGGGCCAGTCCTCTGTGACAGTCAGGGCTCCCATCCCCACGGGTGCCTTGGACTACAAACACTTTCTGGCCTATGAAGTCATTTGACACCCGAGGGACCCGGTGGCTTTGCACGTGCTGTTCCTTCCCCTGGAAGGGCTCCTCCATAACATGTGTCTGGCCTCAGCATTTTAATTTTTATTTTCAAGTCGCTTCTGATCTTGTGTCCCTGGGAAGCGTTCCGGGACCACCCCTCCACAGCCCCCTAGAAATCCTTAGGTCTCTCCACAGTGTTATTACCCTCTGCACTCGGGAGTCAGCACCTCGGACAGCACCCGAGCCAGCCACAGAGGGCAGGGCTAGGGAGGGCACTCCGGAGAGACAGGAAGCTAATTCCGGGAGAGCTCCTGGAACACAGCCTGGCTGGCCGTGGCCGTGACCGTGCCATCACCTCCACTTGGCAGGTGGGGAAAGGGCTGTGCTTGCAGACCCACTCGTCCCCTTCCCGCGTGGACAGCCGTGAACTCCTTCCCAGACTATCCCACTCTCCGCTTTGCGGGCTTTTAGCCCAGGAAGGCGGTGGCAGAAGGTCAAAGGGCAGAGTGATGAGAGGGTTCACCTCCTGCCCTGGGATCCCTGGCTGTGGCTCCAGCTCCTGGTGGGCAGCCCCATGGCTTCTGCTCTGGTCAAGTGTCCTGACGCTGGCCTGCCTCCTCTCCCACCCAGCTTCTGTCCCCCCAGCCTGGGGTGCCTCAACTTTCTTGTCATCCCAGTGACTGGGCAGCATTCCTTCTGGATTCGAATGGGTCCTCATTTCCTGGTCAGATGCCTCAGAGGGTTACACTCGGAGAGGCTCGGTGAGCTGCCCAAGGTCACACAGCCAGTTAAGTGCACCAGGATGCCTGAGTTCAATCCTGGCTCAAGCCAGGGCCTGCCTTCCCACCTGACTTCCATGGGGACATGGGGCGGGCTTCCTGGAGGCAGCGATGCTGGAGCTGAGCCCCAGAGGATGGAGACCAGCTAGGATGGAGATGACGGTTCCTCGGAGGACATGGCGCACGCGTTGGTGTGGAGGGGAAAGTGGCGGGTTTAGAGGCCAGGGGTCGGCGGGAAGACGGGGGAGGAGGAGGGAAGCACAGTCCGGACAGGGGTGGGTTGGGTGGGGGCTGAGCCTGGGGGAAGACAGGCGGTGGGGGGGGCAGGGCTAGGACATGCTGTGATTTGGGTTAGGATCCCTCTGGCCACTGGATGGACTGGCCATCGCGCCAGGAATGGGGAGGCTGTGAGGAGGTTGTGGCGTGTGTCCAGGTGAGAGACGCTGGCGGCTGCATCCGCCCGGTGCGTGGAGCCCAGAGAAGTGGCAGGTCTGGGATAGGATCACAATCGCTGGCAGCAGAGGGAGCTTTGTGTGGGTTTGAGCTCCTGCAAAATTTGGCCTGAAAGAGGAAGTAATCAATTACTTCCGTGGAGATGGGAGCAGGGGTGGCGGCTTCCTGGAGGAGGGGCCGTCTGACGAGGCTCTGTGCGCCCAGCCGCCTGCTCCTCTGCCTGCTCCTGGTGGCTGGGAGCCCCCCGCGGAGAGTGGCCATGGCTGGCCTGCCGGAGATGGTGGGGGGAGAGGGGAGTGTGCCAAGGAGAATGGGGAAAGGCCCTTTGTGCAGGAGGAACAGCATGGGCGGAGGCCTGGAGGTGAGAAACTGCCTGTTGCATCTGGACAGGAGGCTGTGGCAGGGAGGTGCGGGCTAGAGGAGGCTGGAAAGTCAGGGGCTGGGGCTGAACCACCTCCGGCTCCTGTCTCAGGCTGCTCCCATTTTGCAGCCCGGGCTCCCCCGCCAGGCTGGCTGCAGGGAGGGACTGGCAGCTGCCTCTCAAGTCTGGGCACCAGTGGGGTTCATTCTCCTCCCTGGAGGGCATCCACTGGCCCCGGACCCAGGCTCGTCCCAGCCCCCCTCTCTGGGTCTGAGAAGAGTGGAGCAAGGGGCCCTGAGTCACCCGAGTGAGTGTCTGCTGAGCCCTGTGGCTCAGTGCCTGTCACAGGCCTGCCCAGCTCTTTGTCTGATTGGGCCCTCACCCTACCTCCTCCCCAGGGTTCTTGTTCCCGTTATGCACACCAGGAACCTGAGGCTCCAAGGGCTGCAGGAACTTCCCCTTCTTCTCACTCCCCGCGCGTGGGAATCCTCTTCCGAACTCTGCCTTCTCCAGGAAGCCTTCCCTGACTGCCCTGGGTTGGGCCGCCACATCCACTCTCTCCCCTCCAACTCTGGTTGGCAGAGCCTCTGGATGAGGAAGCTCGGGGCAGTTCCTGCCCTTCTCTGAGCCTCAGTTTCCTTATATGAGAAGTTGGGGGCGGGGCAGCACCTTCCTGGCAGAGAGGATTGGGGATTCACCACATTGCGACGCCCCCAGCACAGGGCTTGGCGCCCACTCGGCTCCCTGCTTCCCTTCTGGACCCCGTGGGAATCACAGCCTCTCCTGCCCCATCCCTCCCCCGCCCCAGCTCAGGGCTCTAGAAAATCTGCCTAGTCAGGTTCGAATGAGGGAGAGCCAGCCAGCCAGCGTGTCTGGGTGGCGAGAGAGGCTATTTTGGGAACGAGCGGGGAAGGAGTGTTTTGTTTTGTTTGCTCCTCGTGATTACAAGAGGTGGCGGAGTCCTGCTTTTCCTCCCCTGGACACTGAGTCGGGTCTGAGCGAGGGATGCGGCAGGGAAGGGGGGACCAGCTCTCGGTGAGATGGACTGTCAGACTTCCTGACCCCTGGAAGCCACGTGGGTCTGCGGCCTGGCCCCCATCACTCGTCACTGTCAGCTGGTCCCCAAGCAGTGTCTGAGAGAAGGGGCGTGGAGGAGCGGAGGGTTGAGAAAGCGAGGAACTCAGATCCTGACACACCAGGGTTTTATTTCCAGCTCTGCCATCTGCCTTTGTGTCCACCCATCCACCCACTGACCTGTCCCTGTGCAGCCAGCCATCCTCCCCCTCGTCCACCCATCCATCCATCCGTCTACGCACCCATTTATCCCCCAGCCGTGCACCCACCCATCCATTCATTTGTCCACTTGACCCATCTGTTCATCTAAACATTTCTCCATCCATCTCTTCATCCACCCACCTGTCCATCCAGCCAGCCACCCACCAATTTGTCCGTTTGGACTGTCTATCCATCCATCCATTTTGGCATCTTCCCACTCACCTAACCATTTACCCACCCAGCCGTCCTCTCACCTTTTCATGTTCATCCATCCATTATCGACTCAACCATCCCCCCCTCACCCACTCATCCGTTTGTCCATTCGAACCATGTATCCGTCCATCCACGTCCCCACCCTCCCACTCACCTCTCCGTGTATCCACCCAACCATCCTCTCACCTGTTCCAGTTCATCTACCTGCCCATCCATCCTTTGGCAGCAGATACCACAGGTGCTCCAGGAGTCTGTGCTTTGTATTGGACGAGACCCCAGAACAGGAGGGTAAACAGGACACAGCATGGCCACTCGCCTTTCCCCACTAGAGGCCATGATTAAATAACTACCTCGGCATTTAGTGCTTCTCCTTCTGGACCTTACGTGATCCCTAGGCGTTTACAAGGATTTGAACCAGGTGCTGTGTGAGGGAACTACGAGGGACCAGAAGGAGAGGCTGCTGGAGGGGTGATGCTGCAGCTTTGACCCGAGGAGAGGCCAGGTGTCTGGCCAGCATGCCCCTGCGCTGCTGCCGCCTCTGCTGAGTCAGGAGCCAGGAGGCCCCCGGTGGGGAGGGGCTTGTCAGAGAGCCAGAGGGTCTGCAGCTCAGGAAGGGGAAGGGGGAGGGGAGAGGCCCTGAGGCTGGAGTGTCTGCCTGTCCATCTGGTACAGTCCATGGGACCCTGGAAGGTCTGGACACATGGGCACATGCTCTGAGGCCGGCTTCCTGTTCAGAAGCTCTGTTCTCTTTGACCAGGCAGAGCTGTCCCCTGATGAAGGGGCTAGGGCAGTGGGACCCTGGGATACCCACGGGAATGTTAGTCACACCACCCTGGCTACTTAAGACAAGATAAAGCTCAGCGTTTCCTTGGACTCTCTTCAGAAGAGATTGCTCTTTCTTCAATAAGAGCGTCTTCCTTTTCCTTCTCAGATGGATTAACCTGGAAAGCTCTGTTCGTGGGGAGTTGAGTGGACAAGGCTTTTGGCTTGGGGCTCCGTGTCCTGGCCTGGACACTGACTTGCTGTGTGGCCTTTGAGCCTTCACTTGCCCACTCTGGGCCTCCACTGCCTGCTGGCTGAAAGGAGCAAGGGGATTGGATCCCGCCTCTTCTGCGCGGAGGCTCTGGGTTTGGGGGTTTGGGGGTCGTGAGGCCTCGGGCAGCACGGAGCAGGCATTCTCCAGAGGGTGTTGCGGAGCGAGGGTGAGCCGGGCTGGCGTGGGGCGGAGTGATCTCCTGGACCTCTGGACGGCGTGGAAGACGGATTCTTCCTGAGCCGTTAATCCCGCCTTGTGTTTGTAGAGTGATTTGTGGATTTGAAAGCGCTTTCCCTTGTGTCATCTGATTGAACCAGTGTTTGCGTGTAGCGGATAAGGGGAAGCCAGGCCCTGCGGGGTCAGGGAGGGCGTGGGGATGGCTCTGCCCCAGGGGGCCTCAGCCACACCCCAGAAATGTCTGGAGAGAGAGTAAGAGTGGGTGGGTCTCAGGTGGGGGGTTCTGAGTGCGGACCTCCGGAACAGTAAACCCTGCAACTGGGAGGAGGGCCACCTGCGGGGCGGTCAGGGGACACTGGATCAGTTAGGGGCTCCAGGTGGGGGACTCAGTTTGGTTCAACGCAAATAGGGCACCAAGAAAGCAGACATTTCGGGTCCTCTTTTTATCAGGTCAAGGTAAAGGCAGTCTGTGTAAAATACGCCCAAACATGTTTTATTCCTGGCCAGGGGGTTGTGATCTCTTATAATACGATACTTTATAAAAAAAAGTGGTCTCAGCCACTTGGAAGCGGGTCTGGAGCCAGAAGCCAGCAGGGCTGGTGGCTCCTGTGATGGTTCTCCATTGCTTCCTGCAGTGAAGCCTGAGCAGCAGAGCACAGGCAGGCCAGTGCTTCTGTACCCCCGGCATCCTCGCGTGGGAGGAGGGCCCCTGTGTAGCCCTCGGGGCGCAGCAGCAAGCTGCTGTCACGGCGCACAAGGGCCCTGTGGGCAGCGGCTCCACCATCCCCAGGCCCCGACGTTCCAAGTTCCGACCCAGGAGGGAAGGTGAGGGTGGAGCCAGGGCTGGAGCCCCTGCCTGGCCTCCGCAGCTTCGAGCTCAGAGGGACCCTGGGCAGCTGCCAACTGGGAACTGGGTGTCAGGAGTGCCCAGAGCGTGCCACCTGCTGACGGGTGCTCCCGGCAGCCAGCGGCTGACAGTGTTTGGCTGCATAGCGCTTGGTGTATTTATGGACCCATAAAATATTAAATAATCATCACGCAGCACTTTTTCTCCGGAAAGCTCTTTAGGTGGATATTTCCTCCATTTGGAAGGCAGAACAAATAACCATTTAATTAACCTCCAGCTCCCGGCACGAGAATCTTGCCTTTGCAGGACACCGGGATGCCCAGCCCCCACCTCCCCCTGCCCCCACCTGAGGAATATTGGAGGAAACCCCCCCCCCCCTCGACACACACCACTCCAGCTTTTTACTGGGATGGGTGCTGATGCAGGAGGCAGGCCAGCATCAGAACAGGCTTGAACCCTGAGCCCCTGGGACAGCCCAGGGGCCAGGTAGGGAGGGCGGGTCTCCCCAGTTGGACCGCCCTGCGTGCACGTGGTCGGCTGGCCACGCCCAGGTTGCCCAGGTGTTGGTCCTTTGATGCGGTTGGTGGAGAAGTGCTCTTTTCACAAACCAGGACACAGATGGAACCTGGAGCCATGATGGGCTGAGGAGGGAGTGTTGGGCTTGGAGTGAGGCGAGCTGCAGAGGAATCCAGCGTGGCGGTGCCTTTGGAAAACCAGGTCTGGAGCCTCCCGTGTGCCCGATCCTGGGCGGTTTTGGTGCCCGTCTGCTGGGAGGGCTTAGCGCCGTGGGGACCCCTTGGGTGGGTGTTTTTCACGTGCGCTTTGCCAGCACATGGCTGCCTGTCTTATCATCTCATTTAATTTCACAGAAAGCTGGGGTCATGTCATCCCCCTCACAGGGGTTTGAGGGTGAGAGCATTTGAGACTCAAACTGGTGACCCGGGGGTTCACAGGGTAGGGCACTTCAGGAGCAGGCTGGATTTCAGGCGCTCAGGGGCCCGCGGGCTCAGGTGATGGCATCAGAGCTCAGGGAGGAAAACAGGTGATTCTCTTTGCAGCGGAGAGGGCACGGGGGTGGGGGTGGATGGGGGCGCTCAGACTGTAGCATTGATTTAAATGCAATGCCAGGGCAAGACTCGGGCAGAGGGTGGGACGGGGCGGTGATCGGAAGCCCCCCAGGACCGCAGGTTGAGGGTGTTGGTCCTCGAGGTAGACCAGATGCCTGTGTCTCGGACCGCGTGGACATCGGTCCCTGTACTGGGGGCTGAGTCGGGACTGCGGAACATCCTGCCGTAAACACTGCCTCCAGGCTTCCCTCGGGCTCCAGCCCCTCCCCGAACATTTGATGAGCTGCTCAAGGGTCATTTGGCCTTGGTCTTGCAGCTCACCGGTGGAATGGAATTTAAAATGCATTCTCCTGACCTGCAGCCCAGCATTCTTGCGTTTTTATTCATCCAGATAGTCTGGAGCTTTCGCTATTAGTAGGAGCGAATGTTCGCGGTGCTGCAAGGGGCTCAGAGGCCCCTACTCAGAATCACCTGTGAGGGGACCAGGGGCTGGGGAGTCTCGGTGCGTCTCCAGGCTCCACCCCTTGAAGGTGTCACCCCGGCTGTGGCAGGGCTGCTCTGCCTTGCCCACGGGGTCGGGGGTGGGGGGAACAGGCTCCTCACCTACATCCTGGGTGGAGTGTCCCACTTCCCAGGACTTCCAGTTGTGGAGATTCACTCTGGGCAGCTGCAGGCTTTCAGTCTGTAGCTGGTCCAAAGCCAGCCCCCTCCCCACATCCTGCTCTGTTCAGATGGCGAGGACCTGAGGTGGGGAGGGCAGGGGTCTGTTCACCCTCCTCCCCCTCCCTCAGTGGGCAGGGCAGAGCAGAGCAGCCTCAAGCACCAGAGCGGGCACAGGGCCACCTCTGCTCAGTCCTGCCCCCATCCCCACCACCCACCCTCAGGCTCTTTGGTGTCTAGTTAATTGTAATGAGCACTAAATAAACCGGTGTGAGCCGGGCTGTCTCTGGGTTCGCGGTGAGACCTGAGGCTGGGCAGGGCGGAGAATCCACTAGGGACCATAGAGCTGTCATGCAGGTGACGTGAGCGAGCTAAGGCTCTACTGTGTGAATGGCAGTGGCCCCGCCTTTGTCCTCTACCCTCTAAGCTCATGCAGCAGCCGGAATGACCCACAGCACACTGAACTCAGATTCAGGACTCTGGATCTTACTCTGGGTGAAATGAGAAGCTGTGGGAGTTTTGAGCCAAGCTCCTCCCATGGCCATAAGGCTTCTCCGGGTCTTAACTTGCCTGGTAGGCGCCTCCTGCCCCAGAGCCTTTGCACATCCGAGCTCTCTGTCTGCCTCTCTTGTTCTGCCCTTGGGCATCTGCCTGGCTTGCTCTCCCACTGCCTTTCGGGAGAGGGGAAGAGGGCCTTCCCTGACCCCCCCCCCCCCCGAGTGCATGGACCCCCCCATTCTGATGGGGAGGCTTGTTTGCTGCCTCTCAGGAGGTCCTGCTTTATTCTCTGCTGTAGCCCCAGATCTTAGAATGTGCTGAGTGCTTGGTAAATGTTTACTTAATGAATGATTGAGGCAGAGGGGTTATGTAAGTTGCCCAGGGTCCCACAGCTGCGATGTGGCAGGACTGGGATTGGAAGCCAGGCAGCACAGCCCTGGACCCGGACCTGGTCGTTTTGCAGGTGCTGGGGAGCCACCGAAGGCTCTTGAGCAGGGAGCTGGGGAGCAGGAGCAAGTACAGTGCTCAGGTACAGTGCTGGGGCAGGATGGGGAGTGGGATCTGGACGAGGCCGGGGCTGCCCTAGGGTGGGGCAGGGCCCTGGTGAGGGCAGCGAGCATGGGGACACTTGGGGGGTAAATGTGGCCGGCCCTGTGACTCTTTGTTTTTGCTAAATCCACCCTCTTTCTACTCCCGTGATGTCCACTTGCTGCCAACCCCCAAATCAGACGGCGAGCTCGTCGCACAGCCTCTCGTGCCCCAGGCGCCAGCGTTTGCATAATTAAACACACACTTCTGACGCGCCACTCGTGCCGATTTTCTAGATCGCGTCTACTTGAAAATCCTGTCATTTTCCACCAGCCGAGTTCCAGTGACAAAGGGTAATTTAACCGGCGTGCATCCGTCTTGGGTGCAAGTGAGCCATCTGGCCCCGTCTGCAGCTGAAGGTCCTGAAATCCGGGGTGTGGCAGTGGAGAGGACCCTTCTCTGAGGGTGAGGGCCAGCTCAGGCTTCTTCGATTATTTGGGGGGGGGGCCACAGTTCACAGAATTGAATGATGAACAGCCATGGAAATAACTCCTCAGACTTCCGGTGGCTCTTTCCCCTTTTAAAGTGGGGGATCACCTGCCGCAGGGAGATGTGAGGTGGAGACTCAAACTGGGGAAGAGGCGGGGAGGGGGCAGCAGTAGCCCCCAGCCCAGTCCCCAGATGGGGCTCCGGGCAGGGGGGCAGTAGTCAGCTCCTGGGCGTCTGTTTCTCAGATCCACCTGCAGCCCGGGTGGCTCCCTGAGGGCAGGCGCCGTGTCCTTACCCGTCTGCGGGTCAGGAAGTGCTTTCACTGGTTAATCCCTCTTGCACCAGGCTCTGGGCTGAGACACAGCTGCTCTGGGTGGGCTGGTGCCAGCGGAGTTTATGGTCACTTGCTGGTGACAGCGAGTTCCTGAGTTTGTGTGCTGAGCTAGTGGCCACCTGTTCCTCGGTGGGGGGTAGGGTGGGGGCCTGGGAGGAGGAGGACCCCCACGTGGGGGTGGACACGGCAGCTACCACCTTCTTGAGTCTGGATTGTGTGGAGACCCAAGCGCCCCCCCCCCACAATTGAGCTAAAATACATATAAAATCAGTCATTTTAAAGTGTACAATTCAGTGGCACTTAGTACATTTACTGTGTTGTGGAACCATCACCTCTTTCTGGTTCCAAAACATTGTCATCCTCCCCAAAAGGACAGCCCGTACCTATTAAACACTAACTCCCCACTCCCGCTCCCCCCAGCCCTTGAAACCATCCAACAGGCATGTCTTGTTTTACTGTTCGCAGATACAGTTGTGTTTTTTTGTTGTTGTTTTGTTGTTTTTTTAAATTGAAGGTTCGTGGCAAATCCTGCATCGAGCGAGGCTATCAGTGCTGTTTTTCCAATAGTATTTGCTCACTTTATGCCTCTGTCACATGTTGGTAATTCTCACAGTATTTCAGCTTTTTTCATTATCGTTCTCTTTGTTGTGGTGAACCGTGACCTTGGGTGTTTCTTTTTATAATTGTTTTGGCATTTGGGGGCCACAGGGTATTTTCAACTTAGGGTGTGTATACTTCGGTAGACACACTGCACACCCAGCAGACTGCGGTGCATATAAACAGACGTTTCTCTGCCCCAGAAACCGCAAGTTCACATGCTTCAATTTCTTGCAACATTTGCTTTGTTATGGTGACCTGGAACGGAACCTGCGAGATCCCTGAGGCGTGCCTGTCGTCTGCTTTCTGTTTCTGTGGATTGTTGCCCGTTCTGGATGTGTCCTGGAGCCATGTGGCCTTCTGCGCCTGAACCCTTTCACTCAGCGTGATGTTTCCGAGGTTTGGCCGGGCTCAGACCTTCGTCCTCTGTGGCTGAGTGACTGGCGGGGACAGTGATGGGCTGTCCTCTGCTGGCCACTTGGACTGTTGTGCTGCTGGCTGTTGTGAGTAGAGCTGCTGTGAGCGTGTGTTTGAGCCTGTTGTCACCTCCTTGGGCACACACACCGAGGCGTGGGATGGCAGGCGCACCTGCTGATTCTCGATGCCCCTTTTGAGGACCCGCCGAACTGTTTGGCACAGCGGCTGCGCCCTTTTATATTCTGTGGTTGCCTCTTGAGAGGGGCCAGAGGCAGGATATTAAGACCTGAGGGTTCCTTTTAGAGTGGATGTCAGGGCAGAACGCTTCAGGGTTCAGAACCTTCTAGACCTCCCTGTCTCTCTCAGAGGAGAAAACCTGAGCTCCTCCAGTGGTCCACAGCCCTGCCAGTGGGCCCCTGTGACTGCCCCTGTCATCACCTCCTCCTCTCACCTGCCATCCCAGCTCCTCCACTTCCTCCAGCAGGGCCAGCACGCTCATGTCTTAGGGCCTTTGCACAGCCGTCCCGCGCCGTGGGGTCGCTGCAGAAAACGACGACCTGTGCCCTTAGCACCCTTTATCCTGTCCTATAATTCACGTATTTATTGCGTTGGGTCACCATTGTCTGTCTCTTTCTCCCTTCTTCCTCTCCCCCCCAAGAACCAAATGTTGACACCTGTGCCTGATGGTTAAGTGCTCACAGATAGGTGCTGAGCGGATGTGTGACGATGGGGACACAAATGAGCTTTGTCCTTAGACCTGCCACCAACTTCTCCGGGCCCTACAGCCTTGGGGAGGCCTGGGACCAACCCCCGCTTCAGACGCCCCACCCCAGCTCCTCATCACTCCCTTCCTGGACCTGTTCTGCTGTTTTAGTGCTCCCCCCGCCACCCCCCCCGCCCCAGCACAGCCCCAGCCCCTGGCCCTCTGCTCGTGCCTTTGAACCTCAGACTTGCAGAGTGTCCTGCTGCCAAAGAGGGTGGGGAGGAGGCTTGTTTAGGGGCCGTGAGCCCAGGGCACTGAGGCACCCAGCCCTCCCTGACCTGCAAGCGCAGCTGTCATGTGCATGTGCTAGGGCTGGTGGCCAGGGTCCCGACAGGGAGCAGGGTCCCTGGTTAGAGATGTCAGGTGGGGCGGCCCCTTCACTTCACTCTCTTCAGCTCAGAGGCACCTGTTAGTACTGTGTCTGTGTTTGTGCCATAATCTTAGAGCCCATTTCTGGGAATTCTCGTTTATCACAACTAAAAAAATTTGTGGGAGGCAGTTCCTGTCATGGCTCAGTGGTTAAAGAATCTGACTAGGAACCATGAGGTTTCGGGTTTGATCCCTGGCCTTGCTCAGTGGGCATTGCCATGAGCTATGGTATAGGTCACAGACGCGGCTTGGATCCCGCATTGCTGTGGCTCTGGCGTAGGCCAGCAGCTATAGCTCTGATTCGACCCCTAGCCTGGGAACCTCCATATGATACAGGTGTGGCCCTAAAAAAGCAAAAAAAAAATTTTTTTTTGGCCATGCAGAAGTTCCAGGGCCAGGGATCAAACCCTCGCCACAGCAGTGACGATGCTGAATCCTTAACCTGCTGAGCCACCAGGGAACTCCTATTGAAATTTATTTTATCTTGTTAGAGTCAAGATTTTTAAATACTGGAAAGATGGCCAGAACTGCCATCCAAAATATCATTCATTCACTCAGTCAGTCGGTTAGCAAATGTCCCTGGAATACCTGTTAGTTTCATGTCTAGGACGCTGCTTGACACAGAGACATGGTACCATCCTTGAGGGTAGTTACTGGTGGGCTGCCCCTCGCGGATCTATGTGAGAGGCTTCTTCTGGGTCATCATCTGAGTCATTCATGAAAATGTTGCTCGGGCCCAGTCGGAGACAGAGCCCTGTGGCTGGCCGCTGGAGACCTCCTCCCGTGTCGCTGTGGTCACTAGAATCCCGGTTGTGCTCCTCAACAAAAGTTCAGATGCCCCTGCCCTGGCTGCGTGTGTTTACCCATCTTCTCCACAGGATTCTGGAAGAGAATCAGAAACTGACAATTTTGGCAAAATGTCTATTGTTATTGGTTTTGGTGTTTGCAAAGGGAACCAGCCCTATACGACTGCAGAAGTTGGCACAGGCCGGGAGGGGAGCTGCGAGGAGGCCTGGGTGCAGGGGGGCTGCAGACATGCCTTGCTCACAGCCTCTCTCCATAGATGCTGGTCCCAGGGCCCCCTTCTGCTTGTGGGACCCAGACAGGGCTTTCTGGAAGAGCTGATGCTCACCCAGGCCTTGGACAACGGGTACGTTTCCAACCTGAGACGGGGCTGCGGGGTAGAGGTGTCCCGGAGAACGGCCAGGGGGGAAGCAGCAGGTTTTTCCCCGGAGCTCTGCGTGTGCTGGGAGGGGCAGGCAGGTGAGAACGGGGAGGACTTGGGGCCAAAGTGATGGGGTGCTGAGCAGGGTTGGGGGAGTCTTCGGGGTCTCCAGTGGGGCAGGGCAGCATCTGGTCTGAGCTTCAGGAAACCCCTCTCGCTGCGGCTGGGGAGCAGGTGGAGGAGGTGGGGGTCCCAGACTGTGATGACAAATTCCTCCCCTGTGGCTCTCGGGGGCTTCCAAGGCTGGTGCTCAGGGTGGATGGCTAAGTGGCTCCAGGGGAATGTGTGGGAGAGTCTGGATGAAGCCATCTGTAAGACAGCGTGGGCCAGGCCGGTGGTGGTGGGTCCCAGCTGCCAGGAGCATGGGGGATGGGCAGAGGCAGGGGGCCGGCTTTCCCCGAAGCACCTGCTCTGGGCATCGAACCGAATTTGATGTTTTCAAGAATACCTTCTCCTGCAGCGCTTTTCACACCCTGAGCAGGAGGCAGGTCAGGCCTTGACTTACAGACGTGGAAGTCCCGGGCTGGGCAGGCGTCCAGCTGGCTCTGCCAACCTCCTCACCTCCCTTCCTGGACTGAAGGCCCCTGCCCTTCCGGTGCTGCAGGAAGGTGGGCCTGGGCGGGGAGGGGCAAGGGCCTCCAGTCTCTGTAACTGAATCCTTGAGTGGGATGGGCTTGGGCTCATGGGCCAGTCCCAGCCTTTGGAAGGGGAATCCTCACTGCTTCCTGTAGCTAGCTCCACCAGGTCCAGAGAGGGCGAGTGAAGTGTGTAAAGTCACACAGCGTGCATCTCTGCTCGACCTCGATGCTCGGGGCTCTTTGGGCACCTGTGGAATGCTTCCCTGTGACCCTCTGGGGACCCTTTGGGGCCCTTGATGGGAGCCCCTGCTGGGAGGTTACAGCCCTCAGTTCCTTAATGCTTAGAGATGACAGAACCGCCAGCCGTGTGGGAGGGAAAAGCCGCCTGGTGTTTCAGTGTGATGCAGCCTTTCAGATTCTGCAGCCTCCTCCCACTTGGCGTGCACCCAGGTGGGCCTGGCCGCTAACCCCTCTGCCCCCCCGGGGCCGTGGAGCAGGCCTCCTCCGGAGCCAGTTTCCTCAGCTCCGAATCCAGGTCGGTGATACCTGCAGGCAGACGGGAGCCTGAGCCTCAGGACCCACCTGCACCCACGCCCGTGCCACCTGCCTCGGGCTGCAGACCCAGCCGGGAACATGGTCTCACCCGTGGGCTGTGATCCATTAGTGGGTCATGAAATCAAGTTAGTGGGTCACAGCCAGAATGTTAAAAAACAAACAGACTAGCAGAGAAGGAAACCAAAGAATAGGCTAGAGAGAGGGAGGTGCTCTGAGACCCGGGCTCCGCACACTGGCTGCTGCGACACCGCGTTAAATACATCTCAGCCTCTCTGGGTCTGACTGTCGCTCGGCCACGGGCACGCGGATGGGGGCACTCACACTGGTTCGTTCCTGCCCGCTCTGCCCCCGTCGGTCAGACAGGATGATAGGGATAATGAGGCACCTATGCCCCGTGGTCCTCCAGACCCCTTATTCCCAGAATGCTTTGCAGGGCCCGGCCCTTCCTAAGGAAGCAGAACCCTGGGATCCACTGTTATCTCCCCAACAGCTGCCGGCTCCCGAGTGTGGATGCTGCGGGAGGAATAGGGACTGAGCCATACGGTCCTGGTGGGTCCTAGGTCCTAAGTTGATGCCAAGAGCACCCCCGGCCCAGAGAGCTGGAGTCCAGGGCAGCATGGAAAGAGACCCCCCACCCCACCCCTGTAGATGAGGAAATGCCAGCTGCGGGGGGTGGGGAGGCCCACCTGGAGGAGGGGTGGGTGAAGCAGGGCTTGAAGGATAGGAGTGGCTTGGGGTGGGGGTGGAGGAGGTAGGAGGCCGTGGGGGGAATTCTAGGCCGAGGCTCCCACTTGCATCTTGGTGGGGGAGGGGGCTGCCCCTTGAGGTTCACCGCCGCCCCCCACCCCGTTCCCTCCTTTATTGCTGCTGCAGCTGGTTACTGGTGAGCCCTGGGCTCGCCTTTCCGCTGTCCCAGGTGGGGGCACTGTCAGAGCTTGTCCCTCCTCCCAGCCACACCCTCTAAGCCCTGGAGCCCCCGCTCCCCATGCGAGGCCCTCCCCACCGCCCTGCCTGTCTCAGGGCCTTTCTTAGAAGCGCCCGCTCGGTCTCCTCCAGACTTCGGCTCAGCCGTCCCTCTGTCTGGGACCAAGTTCAGCCCCTGGGGTTTTGTTCCGCTGCAGCCGAGTCCTGAAGGGGGAAATGTTTGAGGTCATCTCCTCCAGGGAGCCCTCTCTGGACCCCCCGTCCTGGGGAGGGACACCTCCTGCGGCCCCCAGGCTCTCCTCCACGTCTCCTCCCACAGCCCAGGGACTGACCAGGGCGGACCTTGAACCTGGCTTCCAGAGAGGGGCCCGGCTCTCCGCTGACCAGCCTCTGCACACAGCAGGTGTTCAGCCCTAAGATGAGTGAGTGGGGGGGTGCTTCTCCCCCACCTTCTCTGGAGTGCTTCCTCATGGGACCTCAGGAAGACCTCCTGTAAGAGGGGTGCTTTGTGGAACGGGAAGAGCTTGGGGACCCAGACGTGGAGGTGATCTGGCTTGGCTGGCTTTATGGATTCTGCACTGTTTGCAGAGCCTGGTGCGGGTAGCAGGTTCCTGCTTTGTCAGTGACAGGATGGAGGGAGGGGGTGTTGGGATCTTGGCAAATGAGCACTTGACCTGCGACCCCAACTAGCTGGCTCACGTGCTGCAAGAGTGGGAGGCAGAGAGACCAGGCCAGGGCGCAGGGGGCCTCTTGGAGGCCTAGCTGAGCTTGGGGCAGGCGCGGAGAGGCCTCCACCATCAGACCCAGGGGTCTGGACCTCATTGGAGGGACTGGGGAGCCTCTGGGGGCATCTGAGCGGGGTTGGATAGCAGTCATCCCCTTTCTGACTATAATACACAAATCACATCCCTCAGCCACCTGCCCCACATCTGCTCTCCTGCCGGACAGAGAGGCTGGTGCCCAGGAGTGGATGAAAGAGTCCCCCAGGGCCCTCTGGCTGTTTTTCTCTTTGGGGAGCAGTTTTGTTAGGGACGGGGCGGGGGGAGGGAGCATCCTTCTCAGTGATTCCCTGGTGGGGGAGCGATTGGAGAGCAGGGCTCCGCATCCCATCACACCACAGATTCAGCAACAAAACCACTCCTTGGCCTCCTCCAAAGAGAGAACTTTCTTTGCTCTCATCCCCAGACCCCCACCCTCATTGTGTCCCACAGATGTGGCATGCTCTGGGTTCTGCAGCCCTTCCACCTGCTCCGAGGGCCCCCCACCCCCCACCCTCACTCCCAAAATTCCTGTAGGTGGGGGTTCTGCTGCCAGGACACAGGAGCTTCTCAGGATCCCTTCTAGGGGGCAGGGGTGGGGGGCGGCCTGCTGAGATTTGTCTATACTCCATGCCTTTTGGCTACCAGGCTAAGCCAAGTGGGAAGAGACCCTAGCTGGAGCCCAGGAAGGTCATTTTGACTTATAAAGTCACCTGTCACTTCACAAGGCTGGGGGTAGTTCAAATCCATGACATTCTATGAGTCTCACTTAAAAAGAAAAAGACTTTAAAATAAAACATGCTTTTAAGCTCCCTAAAATTGTTTATTGGTTTTGATGACAACAAACGTGTGAATTAGAGTGACTCTTTTTCAATCAATTTAATTGTTCTGGTGCAGTTCCCAATTTTTTCAGGGGAGGTAGAACTGCCTATGTTCACGGCCTCTGGTCCCAGCCACATCCGTAGCATCTCCTGAGTCTGGGCAGCTCTCTATGAAGGAGCCACTGAATCTGCTCTTGGTGGGGGTGGGATTTAGTTGACTTCAGTTTTAGGTGGGCAGAGGGCTGTCCCTGGGTCCAGTCAGGTGGAGGACTGGAGCTGGAGAAAGGACCCTTCAGAGTTCCTTCTCGGATGCAGGAATCCATTCTAGACCACTCTGGAGGAGGGGAATCTTCAGCCCTAGCTTGCATCCTCTCAGCCACGGGGAGCTTACCACCTCCCTGGGCTATGACTGGCCCCTGTTGCAGAGCTGAAGGGGACATCGGTCTGGCAGAGCCTGGGAGGAGGCCTGTTTAAGCACAGACTGAGCCTACCAGCTGGACAGCTCTTCCACTGGGCTCCTCCAGGGCTCTTCTCTCATTGCCTACAGTACAGTCCTTGCTCCTGGTCAGGGGTGGGCTGGCCAGGGGTGGGGAGTGGCGGGGAGGGAAGCCTCTTACCAGGGGCATCATGGCCCTGCCTGGGGACAGAGGCCAGGCATGGGCAGAAGCAGGATCAGGAGGGTTATGATGGGGGCCTGGCCAAGGTCAGCTTGACCTAGGATGGGGGTCAGACCAGACCGAGGACACAGCAGGGGCAAGGCCTCCTGTGATGAGGGGCTCGGCGTGCTCAGGGACTGGGCAGTAACATGATATCCTGGCGTTGGGCCTGCAGCAGGGGGCCGGCTAGAGAGGGGGTGTGGGTCAGAGCGGGTGAGGTCACTGTTGTGTGGGTAACCCTCCCGTGCCACTCCACCTCCAGGAGAAGAAAGGCACAATGTCCCTTTCCTGGGGGCTGAGGAAGACTGAGGATGCCAGGCCCAGCGCCCCTTGGGCAGTCGGCAGCAGGCTGTGCGGTCTGTGCTGAGCCTGGCATGCCGATGGATGGCCTTTCTGCTGCAGGCTGGAGAAAGCTGCGGTGGTTTTAGGGGGCAGGAGATGGACAGGGAAGCGTCCTGAGGATCGTGTGCCCCAGGGGCACCCTCGAGTGGGCTGGGGTGCAGCTGCAGGGTGGTCTAGGCATCAGCTTACACCCCAGAAGTGTGGGTCGCAGGGTGCCCTGAGCCACCAGGAGTCGCAGAGCCCTCTTCCTTGGTGCCAGAGCCTGGGCAGCGAAATTCCCTGGCGATCCCAGTCCTCTTTAGAAACCAGTAAAACCAAAACACAGGTATGAAAATAACTTTCTAGCGCGAGTGATCCAGGGGTTCCCGCTGTGGTGCAACAGGACGCAGGTTCGATTCCCTGCCCAGCACGGTGGGTTAAGGATCCGGTGTTGCCACTGCTGGGGCGTGGGTGGCAACTGTAGCTCAGATCTGACCCCTGGCCTGGGAACTCCCTATGCCGTGGGACAGCCAAAGAGTGCAGATAAATAAAGTGGGCGATCAGGTGACGGGCTGCCTCCTGACCGCCACGCTTCGTAACAGGGATTTCTGGCGGGTCCAGCCCCCGTGGTGATGTGAGCCTGTGGTGTCTCAGAATGTCCCCATCCCACACGGAAAGGAAACACATCATGTCACAGCAACAGCCCCTGCCGACCCCCGTTTGGTGTGTTGTTCCCAAGTTGATCAAAGCAATTGCTAAATTTCAGCCAGAGGATGGTGAAAACGAGAGGCTGTTTTTCCCCATCCCAGTTGGGGATGCCCCTAAATTCTATCCTCAGACCCCAGAGTTCAGGGTCTCTGTCCACCGCTGCCCTTGGCAGCCCCAGGGTTAGTGGGCTCGTGGTTTTAGGAGGCCCTGGGGAAGCCCTGCGTGGCTCTGGGTACAGGTCTGTGACCAGGATGGGTGGCAGTGAAGGAATCTAGTCCCCCGGGTGAGCGTTGTGACGCTGGCCAGCACGGGGCTGCGAGACCCGGGGAGGACCCCAGACCCATCCAGAGGGCCCTTCCCAGGAGCCCTGAGTGCTGTCTCGAAGGAGGGGTGGGCGTGTCCCTGGCTGGGGCACTCACCCATCTCCTGTCCCAGAGGCCGTCAGCAGCTAGTCTTGTTCTGGAAGGTACGTGATGTAGCAGGAGCTTGGCAGGTGCTTCGGGTAGAACAAGGGAAAAGGACATTTCAGGAGCTGGGTTAGGTGACAGACCAGGGTTAACTCAACAGCTCAACTGCAGACAGGCCCAAGCCAGAGACACTTTGCAGAGGCCAAGGCCGCAGGCATCATTTCCTTTAAGCTCCACACAACCTTGCTGTGCTGGGCAGAGCTGGGCACGGCACCCGGGGCCCACAGGCAGGCCTGAGTGTTGGCTGAGGCTGGCTGGTTTACGGCTCCTCTGGGCCTGGGAGGGTAGCTGGGCTGGGGAGGCCCCGTGTCCTGCGCCTTGCCCGGAAGAGCAGGGAGAGGCTGGGCTTGGGGCGGTTGGAGGTCTGATTAGTAGGCTCAGAGGCAGCATGGCCCTTGCAGGGTGGTGAGGCGCCAGGCGAGCCCTGAGGTGGCCCCTCTCTCTAGAACAGGCAAGCCCCTTGCCCTGGTGACATCTCCATGTTCGCTGGGGCAGAGCTGGGGTCCTTCCCTCTTCCTGCAGGTGTGGACGCCAACCTCACAGAGGTTCTGTCTGAGGCCCGGCTGGGCAGGCCTGCGGGTCTGGCCGGGATTTGCCTGTGCAGCGCCAGTTGGTTTGGGGAACTCAGCTGGGCTGGCCACTCCCTGTGGTGTCACTCCTGTAGGGAAGCTGGGGTCTTGTTGCAGCCTTGGAGGCTGGGCTTCAGTGGCGCTCACAGAGCCCAGCCCTGGAGCAGAAGCGCCGTCTAGCCTTTCTTGCAGCGCATGTGCTACTGTCCCTTTGGCTGAGGTGAGTCCCATGGCCAGGCTCAGATTCCACAGCCTCCAAGCTCTGGGGACGGAGCCACAGGCCAACACGGGGCAACCTGCTTTGCCCTCGCTTCTCAGCCTTCCTTGGTTGCCTGGCACCGGGCATGCACTCACCCTGTGGCCTCGGGGTTCGTTGGCACTTTTGGACAGAGAAGGAGAGTGCTCGCATTTGTTGGTCACTTTGTATATGCCGAGCATGGTGCCAGACACACTTGCAAAATGAGCAAATGCGTGTAGTCACACCACTGCGTTTCTGATAGATTGAACCTTTTATCCTTGTAAAATTTCCATCATTGTCTCTGTTAAACATTTTTGTCTTAAAGTTTATTTTATTTGACAGTAGTAGAGCCACTCCAGCTACTCTGGCTAGTTTTGCACGATATATATGCATGATATATAAACACACCCACACACACATATGTATATGTATGTATATGTATATATATTATATATATACACACACACATGTATTTTTTTTTCCCATTCTTTTGCTTTAAACCTACTTGTGTCTTTGAATCTAAAGTGTGCCTTTTGGAGTTCCTGCTGGGGTGCACTGGGTTAAGGATCTGGTGGTGTCTCTGCAACGACTTGGATTGCTACTGAGACACAGGTTCAGTCCCCGGCCCAGTGTGGTGGGTTAAGGGTTGGGCATTGCCACAGCCGTGGTAGAGATCACAGCTGAGGCTCGGATTCAGTCCGTGGTTCAGGGAACTTCCATATTGCTGCAGGCGTGGCCAAAAAGTTAAAAGAAAAAAGTATGGGAGTTCCCGTCGTGGCGCAGTGGTGAACGAATCCGACTAGGAACCATGAGGTTGCGGGTTCGGTCCCTGCCCTTGCTCAGTGGGTTAAGGATCCGGCGTTGCCGTGAGCTGTGGTGTAGGTTGCAGACGCGGCTCGGATCCTGCGTTGCTGTGGCTCTGGCGTAGGCTGGCGGCCACAGCTCCGATTGGCCCCCTAGCCTGGGAACCTCCATATGCCGCAGGAGCGGCCCAAGAAATAGCAAAAAGACAAGAAATAAATAAATAAATAAAATAAAATTAAAAAAAAAAAAGAAAAAAGTATGTCTTTTGGGAGTTCCCTGGTGGCTCAGTGGGCTAAAGGATCTGGCATTGTTGCTGCTGTGGTTTGGATTTGATCTCTGGCCCTGGAACTTTCACATGCCACAGGCACAGCCAAAAAAAAGCATCTTTCATAGCCTGTAGTTGGATCATGTTTTTGTTCTTTGTCCTTTCTGCCAATTTCTGCCTGTTAATTGTAGTATGCAGTCAATTTATATTTAATAGTTGTTGATAACATAGGGTTCAATTCTGTCATTTTGGTGTTTCCTGTGTGTATTCTCTTTTGCGCCTTGATTCCTCCATGACTGTGTTTTGTGTTTAAACAGATATTTTCTAGTATACAGTTTTGATTTCTTTGTTGTTTATTGTACTATATATATATATATATATTTTTGAATTATTTTCTTAAGTTTCCCTGGGGATTATAATTAACACCTTAATTTAAAAAGTCGAGTCTGCACTGATGCTCAATTTCAGTGGTACACAAAAACTGTTCCAATATCGCTCCTTTCTCTTTCTTTGTACTGTTATTGCCAAAATTTATATCTTGGTACGTTATAAGCCTTCCAACACTATTTTTAAAAAAAATTTTTTTATAGTTGATTTACAATGTTTATCACTTTCTATATAGCAATGTGACACAGTTATATATATATACACACACACACACACACATATATATGCACATTCCTTTTTTCCACATTATTCTCTGTCATGTTCCATCACAACTGACTGGATATAGTTCCCTGTGCTGTACAGCAGGACCTCATTACTTATCCACTCCTAATGCACTAGTTTGCATCTACTAACCCCAAATTCCCAGTCCCTCCCACTCTCTCCCCCTCCACTTTGGCAACCACAAGCCTGTTCTCCAAGTCCATGAGTTTGTTTCTTTTCTGTAGATGGGTTCTTTTGTACCATACATTAGATTCCAGGTATAAGTGATATCATATGGTATTTGTCTTTCTCTTTCTGATTCCTTCACTTAGTATGAGTCTCTCGTTCCATCCATGTTGCTGCAAATGGCATTATTTTGTTCTTTTTATCGCTGAGTAGTATTCCATTGTGTATATGTGCCACATCTTCTTAATCCATTCATCTGTCGTTGGACATTTAGGTTGTTTCCATGTCTTGGCTATCGTGAAGAGTGCTGCAGTGGACATAGGGGAGCATGTATGATTCTGAATGCAAGTTTTGTCTGGATATATGCTAGGAGTGGGATTGCTGGATCGAATGGTAGTTCTGTACTTAGTTTTCTGAGGAACCTCCATACTGTTTTCCACAGTGGATGTACCAATTTACATTCCCACCAACAGTGCAGGAGGGTTCCCTCTTCTCCACACCCTCTCCAGCATTTGTTATCTATAGACTTACTAATCATGGCCATTCTGACCAGTGTGAGGTGGTACCTCATTGCAGTTTTGATTTGCATTTCTCTGATAATTAGTGATGTTGAGCATTTTTTCATGTGCCTGTTGGCCATCCATATGTCTTCTTTGGAGAAATGTCTGTTGAGGTCTTCTGCCCATTTTTCAATTGAGTTGTTTGGTTTTTTTGCTGTTGAGTTGTGTGAGTTGTTTGTATATTTTGGAGATTCAGCCCTTGTTGGTTGCATTGTTTGCAACTATTTTCTCCCCTTCTGTAGATTGTGGTTTTTTTTTATGATTTCCTTTGCTGTGCAAAAGCTTTTAATTTTGATTAGGGCCCATTGGTTTATTTTTGTTTTTATTTCTATTGCTTTGGAAGACTGACCTAAGAAGATATTTGTATGGTTGATATCAGGGAATGTTTTGCCTATGTTCTCTTCTAGGAGTTTGATGGTATCTTGTCTTATGTTTAAGTCTAAGCCATTTTGAGTTTGTTTCTGTGCATGGTGTGAGGGTGTGTTCCAGTTTCATTGATTTACATGCGGCTGTCCAGTTTCCCAGTACCACTTGCTGAAGAGACTTTTCCCCATTTTATATTCTTGCATACTTATCAAAGATTAATTGACCATAGTCATCTGGGTTTATTTCTGGGTTCTCTATTCTGTTCCACTGGTCTGTATGTCTGTTTTGGTACCAGTACCACACTGCCTTGATTGTGGCTCTGTAATATTGCCTGAAGTCTGGGAGACTTACGCCTCCTGCTTGGTTTTTGTTCATCAGGGCAATTCTGGGTCTTTTGTGGTTCCATATAAATTTTTGGATTGTTTGTCCTAGTTCTGTGAAAAATGTCATGGATAACTTGATAGGGATTGCATTGAATCTGTAGATTGCTTTGGGTAGTATGGCCATTTTTACAATATTAATTCTTCCAATCCAGGAGCATGGAATATCTTTCCATTTCTTTGAATCCTCTTTAATTTCCTTGATAAATGTTTTATAGTTCTCAGCATATAAGTCTTCTACCTCCTTGGTCAAGTTTACTCCCAGGTATTTAATTTTTGGGGGGTGTGATTTTAAAAGGTATTTTTATATTCCTTTTCTAATATTTTATTGTTAGTATACAGAAATGCAACTGATTTCTGAATGTTAATCTTGTATCCTGCTACTTTGCTGAATTCATTGATCAGTTCAAGTAGTTTTTGTGTTGAGTCCTTAGGGTTTTCTATATATAGTATAATGTCATCTGCATACAGTGACAATTTTACCTCTTCTCTTCCAATTTGGATACCTTGTATTTCTTTTGTTTGTCTGGTTTCTGTGGCTAGGACTTCCAATACTATGTTGAATAAAAGTGGTAAGAGTGGGTGTCTTTGTCTTGTTCCAGATTTTAGTGGGAAGAGTTTCAGCTTCTCTCCATTGAGTATTATATTGGCTGTGGGTTTGTCATAGATGGCTTTTATTACATTAAGGTATGTTTCCTCTATACACACTTTGGTATAAGAGTTTTTTTTTTTTAATCATGAATGGATATTGGATTTTTTAAAAAATGCTTTTTCTGCATCTATTGAGATGATCATGTGGTTTTTGACTTTTCTTTTGTTATTGTGGAGTGTGACGTTGATTGATCTGCATATGTTGAACCACCCTTGTGAACTTGGGATGAATCCCACTTGGTCATGGTGCATGATCTTTTTTATATATTTGTTGGATTCGGTTGGCCAAAATTTTGTTGAGAATTTTCACGTCTATATTCATCAAAGATATTTGCCTATAATTTTCTTTTTTGGTAATATCTTTGGTTTTGGAAAACATTGTTTTGTTTGATTCAATTGGTTTTTTTTAAAACAGGTAGGAGAAGAAAACACATTTATACTCATATATTTACTTGTGTTGATATCTTTACTGACATTTCATTATTTCTTTGTGTGGATTTGAATTACTGCTACATGTTCTTTCCTTTAAGCCTGAGGACTTTCTTTAATATTTCTTGTAGGGCAGGTCTGCCAGCAATGAATTCTTTCATTTTTTGTCTGTCTGGAATGTCTAAATTTCTTGTTTTGGAAGGATAGTTTTGCTGGATATAGAATTTTTGGTTAACAGTCTTTTTTTCTTTCAACATTTTGAACATGTCATCTCCCTGGCTTTTGGCCTCCATGGTGTCAGATGAGAACTCAGCTGTAATCTTGTTGATGATTCCCTGTACATGATGGCTTGTTCTTCTCATACTTCTTTCAAGAGTATTTGTTTTTTCTTCAGTAGCTTAGCTATTATGTGTCTAGGTGTGGATCTCTTTGAATTTATCCTATTTGGAGTTTGTTAATCTCTGATGTGAAGATGAATGTTTTCATCAAATTTTGGAAGATTTTGGTCATTATTTCTTTGGATATTCTTTCTGCCCCTTTTTCTCTTCTCCTTCCAGGACTGTAAGGAAGTAAATGGCAGATATTTTATTATAGTCTCACATGTCTCTGAGGGCTCTGTTCATATTTTTTCCACTTTTTCCCTGTTCATCAGTCTTGATAATCTCAATTAATCTGTCTTTAGGTTCACTGTCTCTTAATTATGTCAGTTCAGAATTAATCCGCCCTCTGGTGGATTTTTCATTTCCATTATTGTACTTCTCAATCCCAGAATTTTTATTAAACAATAATTTCTATCTCTTTGCTGATACTATTTATTGAGACATCATTCTCATGCTTTCTATTATTTCTTTAGACATGGTTTCTTTGAACATATTTATAACACCTGACTTAAATCTCTGCTAATCTCTGAATTCTTCAGAGATGGTTTCTCTTGACTACCCCCCGGCCCCCTCTTTTTTCCCCTCTGTGTATTGGTCATACTGTCCTGTGTCTGTGTGTGTCTTGGGATTTTTGGTTGAAAACCAGATGTTTAAAATGATATACCATGGAAATTCTAGAAATCAAATTGCTCCTCATCCTCCAGTTGAGTGATGTTGAGTGCAATTGAGTGTTGTTGCTTTTGCTGTTGTTACTTCTTCTTCTTGTTGATACTGCTGTTTTTTGGCTGTGTGACCTTCCTGGATGAATTCTTTGCCACATGAGGCCATGAAGTCTCTGCTTGGTTGACTTAGTGGTCAGATAATTGTTGGATGGAGATTTCCTTTAATACCTTGAGCTGATAAGTTTCACAGTCTTTGCAGAGGGAATCTCTGTATGGGTTGGGGTGCACAGTGCTCCAGAAGGCAGTTTACAACTCTGTCTTAGCCTTCACTTCCTGCTTGGGTGGAGTCTCATGCTCATCCAGAAGTGAGAGATTAGGGCCGTTAAAGTATTCACTGGTAATGTGTACCACGCTGTATATGTGTATGGTCTTCTAGATTCCTAGGAATATATCAGAGCTTTTCAAATGCTTTCATTCCCCAGTTTTTCCTTTTTAATTTTTTTTGGTCAGCCTCTTGTTAGCTCTAACTGATAATGCTACTTCAGGCAGCTGCATTGTTAAAAACAATGCTTCTGATTGTTTCAACAAATGCTTTGGGGAATATGGTTCCTCATAGAGCATGCTCTGAGTCAGGTCAAAAAAGACTATCTATGGGAATGGAATCTTTCAAGAGGCTGCCAGGCAGGTCAAATAGTGGCAATTCTCTAGATCTAGGTTTTTTTGGGGAACCTCTTCTGCTGTCTCCCATTGCTGCTGGGGTTCTGTTTTCACAGCTGTTGTGATCACTGGGCTGTTGGTTTTCAAGGCTATTGTGGAGCTAGGGATGGGGAGATGGGACTAGGAAAAGTGTTAAAATACCGTAACACTTACTTTTCTTACTGCAGTTTAGTCATTTTTTTCTTGAATAAACTTCTTGGATTATTGAAAGCCTTTAGTTAATTTCCAGAATTTGAAATAGTTAGTTTTGACACTTTTCCCAGTGCTCTCATTGTGTTTATGGAGGAGCAGATATTTGGAAGTCCTTACTCTGCCATGCTGGAAGTTGGCTGTCTGTCAGTGAAAGTCTGTGACTTCAGTCAGCTTATTATGAATTGGGTTCATCAGAAGTAGCTGGGATCCACCTCTGCGGAAATAAAAGGGCCACACTCAGAGGGAAAAGAGAGACTCTGGATCTGGCCAGGTGAGAGGCTCCAGAATTGACCCAACCCCAGGGCACAGGACCAGCTTTGTTCATCCCAGCCCAGATGTCTCCAGCCCTGGCTGTGACCATCAGCATGAGAATAGCTGGGGCTCTGGGGTCAGAGAGATGAGGGTCATTCTAGCTGGATGACCTGGGGGCAAATCAGTTGACCTCTCTAAGCATGTGTCTTCATCCAGGAAAATGGGGGTGATCCTTCCTAGCAGTTGGGCATACATGGGAAGGTTCTCATTTGCTGCTGCCCTCAGGAAAGGGGACCACGAGGGCTCTTTTTCAGTTTTGAATTTCTTGCAGTGCTTAGCCTAGGTTCAGGCATGTCTTTGGCTTCGGCTCTTTTTCTATGGTACGAATAAAATACAAAGGGCCAGACACTGTGTGCTTTTGGCTAAAATACAAATGGTTATTTACAACAAAGTGGAGATCAATGGATCCCCTACTTAGCCTATTTAGGTGAAGAAATTATGGCACATCTACTTAAAGTTTATGAAGAATTAAAAATGGGGTTTATGAAAAATTTGTATTGGCAATAGCATTTTCATAAAAGCAGAAAAAAAGAAGGCTACATAATTGCTTGTATACAGTTTGCTCTCAGCCATGGAAGATGTATTTAGGAAAAGGCTGGAGGAAATCTAACAAAATTGAGGCTGCCTCTTGACGGGTGAAATGGTGGGTGATTCTTTCTGTAGATTTTTTTTTTTAACTTCGTGATTCTCTTCCACGAGCAAGTATTATTCTTCCATTAGCAATTTACAAAATGGAAAAAATCTCAAAAGTAGGAAGTAAAGTGAAATGGCTGGAAGTCAAGGCAATACATGAAGGAGGATTAGGTCAGTGAGGATTTTTCCAGCTTTTCTTTTGCATCTCGGTGTTTGATCTCTGCCAGGGGAGACGACTTGACCAAGGTCACAAGGCTGAGACATGGAGGAGGTGGCGCCCGACCCTGGTCTCCTCTCATGGTTAGGACAGACATAAAACGTCCTCCTTGGAGATGCCAGTCTGCTCCCCTCGCTGGTGGTGTCTGATGCTGGATGGTGATGGAAATTGGTGGTGACAGATTCAGGAGAGAGTCCACCCCAGTGACTGTCACCCTTGGCTTTTTCGGGAAGGGGATTAAGGGCAGTGCTCTGGGCGGGTGTGATTTTCTCCTTGTGGGGCGGGTACACGGGAGCTTCAGTCAGTGGGTGGTTGCTTGGGGACCCTGTGAGCTTCCATGAAAACTGCACAGCCCTTGGAGAACCATCCAGCCCTCCACCCCACACCAGGCTCAGAAATGGGCTCTAAACCCAGAGCTCAGCTCACGTGAGGGCTGCGGCCCTCAGACCCCAGTCTGGGTTGTTCTATTGTGTCGATTCCAGCACCTGCTCCCAGGATCCTGATTCCATGATTCCTGATTCCAGACCCTGCATTTTGACCAAGGCCTCGGGGAGTCCCTTGAGGGGTCTGGCTGTGCTTTGCAAAACACTGGGTAAGGGAGGCTCAGAGTGGTTTGGTGCCTCAAAGGGAAGGGAGGTGGGATTTTGCAGAGACACGTAGGGGTGGCCTGGGGCTGGCCGAGGGAGAAGGCCACCAACACTGTGACGTGTGTGTGCCTGGCTGGGGCTGTGTGCATCACGCACAGAGCCCACCCTTCAGGGCCGTTGAGAGCATGTGGGGTGTCCTTTCCCCTTGACAGATGGGGAAACTAAGGCTCCGGAGGCTGACTTGCTCCATCACACAGCCCACGTGAGCACCATGAGTCCCTCTTGAGAGCAGCCAGCGTGGGGCTGGACGGCTTTCCCACGGCAGTACTGACCTGGCTCTTCTAGCAGGTTGTTCTGGAGGAACAGTGTCCTGGGGACAGGCTTCTTTGGCCACGCTCACAGCACATGGAAGTTCCCCAGCCAGGGATAGAACCCACGCCATAGCCGTGACTCAAGCCACTGCAGTGGCAGTGCCAGATCCTTAATCGCTGCACCACAGGAGAACTGGGGACAGGTTTTCACTGGGGGGACCGACGGGGATGGGAAGGGGGACAGGTTTCCACTAGCATATGTTGAGGACCTACTACGCGTCACATCATTTCATGTTGACCACAGTGTCCTGAGGAAGTTCGGTAACGGATGGTGATCTTGCATTGTTTTTGGTGTCACTGTAGCAACTTCTATACACCTGGCCCTGTTTTGTCAGAGTCCAGGTTACCCAGCGTAGCCCTCCCAGCCACCCCAGACTGCAGGACCAATTCTCTTTGCTGTGGCAGAAGGGAAACCGGGTCCCAGAGAAGCCAGTGCCCTTCCTGTGACCTGAGCCCAGTGCTTTTCCCTGGTCCCTGGAAGGCCACCTCTCCCTGTGGCCGGCCTCTGGGGGTCTCCAGAGGAGTGCCACGCAGTCAGGAGGGGACCTCATCCAGGGAAGTCACAGAAGCTGAGCCTGTCCTCATTCCCCTGGGGGCTGAGCAGGCCAGAGCCCAGCCTGGCAGTGAGCACAGTCATGTGGGCAGCAGGATGGAGGGCCCTGGCTCCCTGGGCTGAGGCTGAGTCTTCTGTCCTGCACAAGCAGCTCTGGGACACCAAGCGCTAACAAGACAGATACAGGGCAGCTCTCACGGTCCAAGGCCATCCCTCATCCACAGGCAGCTGGGCAGTGTTTTAATTAAAAGGGCTCCATGGCTCTGGCATGATGAACGGAGGACAGCTTCAGTTCGTAAAGGCCTCCTGCAGCTGGGGTGGAGGTGTCTGGGCAGGCTCTTCTCCCTGGGATGGGTGGTAGACAGGTACCTGCTCCTTCCCAGGGGCTGGGCCCAGGGAGGGCTGCCTCATTCACAGCTGTGGGCGGGTCAGGGCTCAGCATGTGAGACCCTGGGGAAGTGACAGCGTCTCCGGGCCTCAGTTCCTTGTACTACACCAAGGCTATGGTAGGCTCGCCCGAGAGCACCTCTGTCTCACATCCTTTGCAGCGTCCAAGGACCGCTGTGCCTGCTGTGACAAGGCAACTGATTTACAGCCTTAGAGCAGCTCCTGGCACAGAGCACCCTCTCCTTGCCACCCTCGTGTTGTCCACGTCATCGCCGTCGTCATCACCCTCATTGCTGTCAGCACTGACTTGGCTTCCCCAGTGCCTAGCACAGTGCCCGACACACAGTGTCACCATTGCTGTCATCATCATCGTCACTGGTGTCACAGGTGTCAGTCTCTTCATCACCATCGTTGCTGTCGTCTCGGCCATCACTGTCGTCATCATCCTCACCATCCTCTTCCTCACTGTCACCCTCCGTCATCATTGTCATCCTCCTCCTCGTTGTCATCACGCGTCTTTCCAGCACCATCCTCCTCTCCCCATTTTCGTCATCACCCTATCACCACCATCCTCCCCGCTCCTTTTTTCCTTTTCATTGTCATCATTGTCACCCTCATCGTCACCACCCTCCTCCTCCTCCTCCACCCTCCTCCTCCTCTTGCTCGCCATCACCGTCATTGTCATCGCTGTCACTGTCCGCCGCCTCCTCATTGTCACCGTGGTCCTCCTCCCCTTCCTCGACATGCTCAATGTCACGGTCGTTACTGTCACGAGGGCTGCCTCCCCCATCCTCATCGCCGCCCTCCCCTTCCTCCCCCTGCTCCCCTGCGTGGTTGCCATCATCCTGCAAACCATCCCCATGGCCGCCCTCCTCTTCTCCCTCCTCCGCGTCGCCCCCTTCATTGTCCTCACCCTCCTGGGCTCTCCGGTGCCCAGCACCGTGCCCAGGACACGGGAGGTGCTCAGGTACCTGTTGGGTGAAGGAGGGATGAAATAAGTTCCCGCAGGTGCCGGGCCCTGGCAAAGCAGGGACTGGAAGCCGCACCGAGGCACGACAGAAGGCGATGGCCCCGCCCTGCACTGTGGCAGCCTATTCCCACGGGGGCAGGCGTCACCCTTGGAGAGTTTTGAGCCACTTGGCCTCTATGGCAGGGCCCCCAGCCTTCCTCTCATCCACGTCAACATGCCCACCTGCCCCTTCGCTGCTTCCCCTCCTTCCTTCCAAGGCCCCGCCCTCTGCCCCCCATGGGGACAGCAGGCATTGCTTTGTCATCGGTGGACAGTCTGACCCCACCCTGGCAGCAAGGTGGCCTTGGGGCCAGAGGTTTTGGGAGGCAGGCTTCTGGGTTCGAATCACCTCTTTACAATGGTGACAGCTGGGTGACCTTGCACGAGTCCCTGGCCTCCTTGCCGAGGGGGCAGGGAAGCCATGGATGAGGTGTTTGGTCCGTGGCCCACTCACAGGTACATTTGGATGCCTGCCTTTCTGACCAGGGGGAGGTCAGGCCCCCAGCTGCACCCCTAGAGCAGTACTGGGCTGGGGCTCCCCCACTGCCACCACCCTGTCCTCAGGGGCTCCTCCTCCCTCTGACCTCTGGGACAAGTCCTGCTCCCTTGGGACTGGCACTTACCCAGTCCTTTGAGGCCACCAGCCTAGGGAGTCAGGACTCCGCACTGTAGGTCCCCTATCCCAAGGCTGAGGGCCAGGGTGAACCCACAGGCAAGCTGCGGAGTCGAGGTGTCCTCGGCTGGCCACATAGCACGGGCAAAGTCCCTGGGGCATAAAGTAGGAGAAAGGAGACTTGGGTGCCTGCGACAAGCTCATTCACAGCATCTGCAAGGTGTCTTGGAAACCAAAAGGCAGAACCAAAGGCCAGAAGGGTCCAGGCACATCAGGGAGGCCCTGGTGTTTCCTGTCTGTCATCTGTGATGCTCACGGCAAGCCGGGGGGAGGTACAGGCTACTTGGCGTCCCGGACAGACCGAGGCACAAGGTGCTGAAGCCTGTTCGCAGAGCCATGCTGACAAGCAGGCAGCCGAGCTGGTGTGGCTTCATGCCGGGGTTTTTCCACTCTGCCTGCAGCCACCTGGGGCTCTGGTTACGTAAGGGAGGGTCTGGGAGCGCCGTGGTCTGGGCTGTGTGTGTGCACACACGAGTGTGCCTGTGCACGCCTGTGCGTGTGTCTTCCCGCAGGTGCCGGCTGCCACCTTTTTAGAAGGAGGTTGACACGGGGTGGGGAGGCTGTGGGGCAGCCGAGGACTGCCCCCATATTAGTCGTGTGTCCTTGGGCAAGTGACTTGGCTGAAATCCTTTCATCCCGCCACTCCGCGAGGCTGGTACTATTGTTACTCTCCATTTTCCAGAAGGAATCCGAGGACAGAGGCTGTGTGCCAAGCATCGCCCCGCGGTTTTCGTCCGCGCTCACAGTTCTGCATGTTCACTATTGCTAATGAGGGAAGGAGCGAGCGGGCTTCTCACGTGCTTCAGCTTTGTCTCACTGCTCTTCTCTTACGCTCCAGAGTGTCTGGGGCCCCAGAGCTGCATGTGTGTATCTGTGTGTGTGTCGTCTGTGTCTGCGCATGTGTATCTTTGCATGTGCGTGTGCATGTATGTATAGGTGTGTGTATGTGGTGTGTGTGCACAGCTGTGCATGGACACCATCAGCATCACAGAGCAGGCTGCACTCTGCAGTCCCAGCCAGGTCCCAGGCCAACCCCCACTGCTAGTGGCATGTCCCCAAGGTCACACGGCTCATCATGTCCCTGAGACGCAGTTTTTTCTCACCTGTGAAATGGACATGACCGTCTCGCCTCGCCTGTCCCGGCAGGTGTGGGAACAGGTCCAGAAGGTCTCTGTGGACTGTGTCTGTCCCCGAGTCGGGGGTCTTCTCGGGATGCTGTTGGACGGCCGGGTCAACAGTGACTGCCTCTGCTCTGAGTGTGGCCTCTGCGGGTGAAAACCATTGTCTCTAAAACCAGCACACTAAAAAGCATCAAGTGCTTGTTGGGAGCTGGGGCGTAGCAGGCACCTCCCCGACATCCCAGCTTCATGCAGCACGAGTCACCACCTCTGTGTCACAGCCCCCTCGGATCAGTAGGGCCTCTGTCCCACACAGCCCCTCAGAACCCGGCTCCTAAGAGTTGGAGGCTCCATCCTGGCCGAGGTCCCGAGTCTTCTCCGTGTTCAGATGGAGCTGGGAGGAGGAGGAAGGGGAGAGGGTGAGCATCATGCAGCCGGGCTTTGGCGATAAGGCCGGAGCCTACTGGCTGGCACCGAGTCCCAGGGCCACGCCTGCCTGCGAGGGATGGTGCGGGCCAGCCTTGTGCCAGGGGCAGGAGGGTGAGCACCAGCGTCTCAGCTAGAACCCACTGGCGTCTGTGGCTTCTTGAGGAAATGAGCAACACTTGAGGCCCTCGGAGATAGAAATGCAGGGTCTCAGGCCCCTAGGACCCTCCCTGGAGCAGGTGCAGGTCAGCCCACCCACGTGAGCCTCTGCCTTGACTTCCGCTCGGCAGGTGTCTAGAAGGCAGAGGCTTTGCATCTGGTCCTTTTCAGCTGTGAAAGCTCCACTCCCATTGTTCCTCCAGCCCTGTCTCCCCACCGGCTTGAATCAGGCTCATTCCTCAATGGAGCAGGCTTGTGACAGGCTGCCCACCTCCACGTGCCTTAGGTCCCATGTGCCCAGAGCGCCTTTGGGAACTCGGAGTAGGGAGAAGGGGACCGCCGCAGACCTGAGGGGGGCAGGGGCTAGGAGGAAAGGGTGGGCTGTGTCTGCACAGGGCCCTGGAGTTGATGCACAGGGTTTTTTTTTTTTGGGGGGGGGGGGTTCTGGGGGGGGAGGGCCTGGGCCCCCACCTGAGTAACTTGGCAGCCCAGACTCTCTCTGATCTTTGCTCTGAGAACTCGTCCCTTCCATGCCCGTCTGGTGAGCTGGCCCGAAAAAAAGCGAATCCGCCTCACACAGAAACAAGCCTGACTTGGAATATTTGGGACTTGGTTTCCCTCCTTCGAAAACCGAGTTGTCAGTTATTCCCGGATGAGTGGGGATTCTCGGGTATTAAACTGGACTTAAAGTTTTCTTATTCTACCAGGAGGCTTCAAAAGTCAGCTCAATTTTATATCGTTTTTCTTATTTTCATTTTTAAAGTTTTATTGAAGTATAGTTATTTCCAAGGCTGCGATCCTTTCTGCTGCACAAGAAAGCGATTCCGTTCTCCGTGTACACACATCCATTCGCTTGCAGATTCTTTTTCCACATAGACAATTACAGAATATTGGGCAGAGTTCTCTGTGCTGTACAGCAGGTTCCAGTGGGCCAGTCATTATCATTTTTCTTGTGAACTTTATTTTTAAATTTAGCTTGTTTTCCCCACATTTCCTTATAGTGTTTTTTGTGGATTTTTTTTTTTTTTGGAGGGGGGGATTATGCTCTGTGGGTAGAGACGAAAGGGGTTTAGGATGAGAGAGAGACAATTGTATCGGGAAGGGCTGGAGGGATCAGGAGGAGACCACGAGCTCCTATCAAGCTCACGGGCCAAGGGGAGGGCTGGGCGCTTTGTTGCAGCATCCCGGCCGCTGAGAGCCGGTGGTTAGGCTGGGTGCCAAGCCCTGACTCTGGGGTGTGTCCAGTTGCCCCCACGTTTCTCCTCCGTGCTGCGCAGACACCACCACTGACTATGCGGAGGGTTCCCTCCCCCAGAGTGAGTGAGGTGATGCATGTGAGACATTTTAGCTCCATTCCTGGCACAGTGTGTGCCCTCAGCGAACAGTGGTTGTGGCCACCGCTATCATCCTGTGACCATTACTGTTACTCTGTTTCGTCAGCACTTCCATGGGTTGGTGGCAACTTCTGAGAAGTTCACCACACCCTGTGTGCCCTCTTGAGAAAGATGAATGGCTTTTCCCTGCCTCCTTGGTGCTGGATGCAGTCCCAGGGGAACCCAGGGCTGGCGGAGGATGCCGCGGAATCCCGGCTTCTGCAGTCATCCGTGTGCCCGCCAGAGGGCGCCCTTGCATTTTGGTCGCTGACTGGAGGGCCCAGACTCTTGAGCAAGTGGGCCTGGAGATACTGAGGACTGGAGGCTTTAACCATCAGCTCAGCCCCTTGAGCACTTTCCTGGGCACATTGTATGTGACCCTCTTCAAAAGCAAACTCGGTGGATGGAGGCCCTCTAGCCTCTTCTGTCGACATGGTTCCATGCCTCTGTGGGTCCAAGCCTGAGATATCTGAGGGCTTGGGGCCTGGGAGGGGCTGTGCCTTGACTTAGTTCTGCTCCTGTTCAGGACAGAGTGGCGACCTTAGAAACTGGGAAGAGTTTGGCTTTAAAAATAATGGCTTTCCCCACTTTTTAGTGAGGTGAAATACACCTAATATAAACCTAACCATCTTAAAGTATGTAAATAATGTTTGCAACCGCCACGCCAGCCTGGCTCCGAGACATCTGCGCCATCCCCAGAGGAAACCCCAGACTCATGGGGAGCAGTCACCCCCCTGTTCTCCCCGCCCTCCTCCAGCCCCAGGAACCCCTAATCTGCTCTCTGTTGCTACACACTTGCCCACTCTGGACATTTCTTGTAAATGGAATCATACATTGTTACCTTGTGTGTCTGGCTTCTTTCATCTGAATAATGTTTCCAAGGCTCAGCCACACGGGAGGCTGTTTTGGAGAGTTCCTCCTTTGAAAACATTTTTTTAATTGAGCTGTAATTGAAACGTAGCATTATATTAGGTTCGGGTGTGTGACGTAATGGTTTGACCCTTGTATATGGTGTGAAATGAGGGCTCTCGTGCTCTGGTTAACATACATCACCACCCACAGTCACCAATTTTTTTTTTCCCATGTGCTAATAATAAGCCTTTAAGATCTGTTCTCCTAGCACCTTTCAAATATGCAATACAGTGTAACTAACAATAGCCAAGGTGCCGGACCTCACCTCCCCAGGACTCATTTCTTCTACACCTGGAAGTTTGTATCTTTGACCCCTTCGCTCATTTTGCCCGCCCCACCCCCACCTCCAGCAACCATCTGTCTGTTCTCTGTATCTATGCGTCTGATTTTTTTATTTCCTTGAGCTTGATATTTTTAAAAAAATTCCCTTTATAAGTGAGATGGTATAGTGTTTGTCTTTCTCTGACTTGCTTCAGTTAGCATAATGTCTGTTTGTATTGTCTCAAATGGCAAGATTTATTTCCTCCTCGCCCATGGCTGAGTAATATTCCACGGTATTTGGACACTGTTTTCTTTTTTTGAAATTATTTTTATTGGCTTATAACATTAGAGGTGTCATGTGGACAGTGTTGCATGTCTACTTCTGTACACAGCAGTGTGCTCGCCACCAAAAGTTTAATTTCTCTCTGTCACCAGACCGCTGACCCCTTTACCGACTGCACCTTCCCCCTCTGGCAACTGCTGCTCTGGTTCTCTGGAGCCATGTGTTTTTTTGTTTGCTTTGTTCATGTATTGTTTTTATTTAACTTTTTATTGAAATGTAGTTGATTTACTGTTATAAGATTCTGTTATATATAGATATGTATGCTTTTCTAGATTCTTTTCCATTATAGGTTATTGGAAGACAGTATAATTCCCTGTGCTATATAACAGGCCCTTGTTGGTTATCCATTTAATATATAGGAGTGTGTATATGTTAATCCCGAACTCCTAATCTATCCCTCCCTGCCTTTGCCCCTTTGGTAACCATAAATTTGTTTTTTATTTCTGTTTTATAAATAAGTTCGTTTGTATCATTTTTTTAGATGCCACATACAAGTGATAATGATATTTGTCTTTGACTTACTTCACTTAGTATGATAACCCCTCTAGGTCCATCCGTGTTGCTGCAAATGGCATTAGTCCATTCTTTTTTATGGCTGAGTAGTATTCCACTCTGTGTGCGTACCACATCTTCTTTATCCATTCATCTCTCAATGGACGAAGGTTGCTTCCAAGTCTTGGCTCTTGTGAATAGTGTTGCTTGAATACTGGGGTGCGTGTATCTTTTCGAATTAGTTTTGTCTGGATATATATGCCCAGGGGTGGGGTTGCTGGATCATATGGCAACTCTGCTTTTAGTTGAGGACCCTTCATACTGTGTTTCATAGCGGTTGCACCAATTTACACTCCCACCAACAGTTCAGGAGGGTTCCCTTTTTTCCACACCTTCGCAGCATTTATTGTTTGTAGATGTTTTGATGATGGCCATTCTGACCGGTGTGAAGGGATACCTTGTTGTAGTTTTGATCTGCATTTCTCTAATAATTCGCAATGTCGAGCCTCTTTTCCTGTGCCTGTTGACTGTCCATATGTCTTCTTTGGAAAAATGTCTGTTTAGATCTTCTGCTCATTTTTTGATTGGGTGGTTGTTGTTGTTTTTTATATTGAGCTGCATGAACTGTTTGTGTGCTTCGGAAATGAATCCCTTGTCAGTCTCATTGTTTGCAAACACTTTCTCTCATTCCGTGGGTTTGTCTTCTTTTCCTTTTGTTGATGGTTTCCCTTGCTGTGCAAAACTTGTACGTTTAATTAGGTCCCATAGGACGTTTTCTTTGTCCATTCATCCACCAGTGGACACTGAGGTTGCTTCCATTTCTTTCTTTCTTTTCTTAAAAGTTGAATAATATCCCATTGTCGGGAGAGACCATATTTTGCTAATCCATTCATCCATCCACGGACATTTGGGCGGTTGTGAATAGTGCTGTATGAACGTGCGTGTACAAGTATTTGCATACCTATTTTAAATTCTTCTGGCTGTACACCCAAGGGTAGAGTTGCTAAAAATAGCCTTTGAAGGGAGGATTTTGTTGTTGCTACTTGGTCTGCACTAAGAGGAGAGAACATGCCTGTGCGAACCGTAAAGTCCCGCTTTTACTTTCCTGCCACCTTCCAAGGGTCACCACCGTCTGCCGTGGTGTCATTTCCTGCCCCCCTCAGGGCCTCCTGATGGATCCGTGCCCCCAGCCGAGGGTCTTCTGATGCCAGCCTCCCAAGGTCCTTGCAGGACCAAAGGAGAAACACACGGGGCTGCCCAGGCTCAGCTTCCTCACCTCTAAGATGAGAATAATAACAGGTGATTGCATATCCCACTGGATCCTCATAACGGGAAGGAAACGGGGCCCGGGAGGGGCAGCCCAGAGCTGGGAAGAGGCCCGGCTGGAGCCCGGACCAAGGTTTCAGGAGCCCCCCCACATGGCATCTGCCAGGCGCTCCCGAGTGATGACACAGAACCGCTGAGAGGGAATGTCTGTTCAGCGCAGCTCGGGGGGTGGGCACCTGCTTGATATGAGTGTGGGTGGGAGTCTCAAGGCCACGGGCCCTGCCCTGACCTGGCACCCCTTGTGCCAGCCTTCCTGCCACCGACCCCCCGAGAGAAGGGCTTGCCGGGCTCTCCCGAGGGGTCCTCGCATGAGACCTCCCCCGAGTCAGGAGGAGAAAGACCCATCGTGAGCTGCTGTTAGTGATCTGTGCCTCCTGAGCTTCCGGGGTTTAAAAAATGTATTGTCAGGTCTCCTTCCCCCCTGAAGACACACGGGGAAAGGAAACCGGAAGGGAACGTTTGGGGAAATTAATGATACTAATAATGATACTAACAATGACATTGATCATGATAATAATACCAATGATAAAATGCCTGTGAGGGAACTGCTTTCTTGAAACCTGCCAGCTTTCCCTCCAGAGAGCACAGTGCCAAACAGGTGACCGTGCATGCCACCAGGCCTCCAGGTGGCTCTGAGAGGGCCCAGGGCTTGGGTCTTGGGATCCCAGACCCTGGACAGAGCCTCAGTGTTCTCATCTGTGAGATGGGGTCAGGGCCCTGTGGGCTGAGTCCCCCAGGGATTGTGGGGAGGGGTCTCTGTCTGCAGGGAAGGGCCAGGCTCGTCTGGCTGTGGCTGGGCCTGGAGCTCGGAGCAGGGCAGGGCTGGCCTCTTTCCACGGGGGCCTTTATCTGTGCATCTGTGAGATGGAGCCAGCAGATGATTCTTGCTGCAAGGACCTCACTGTGACGAGGGAATAGGGGGGAGGCGAGGCCTGGCGGGTCTCTCACTGCCCCCTCCTGCCCCCTCTGCTGCCCCCACCCTCCCTTCCCTCAAGTCCCTTCCTTTTTCCTCCGGGCCTGGAGCATCGGGACCTCTGTGTTAGACAAACAGATGGTCGGTTTTGCCTTATTTTGTTTGGCCTGTGCCATGCTTTAAAATGTTTCATTAGATGCCAATTAGATCCCACGTTTTCAAAATCCGTATTTCCAGCTTCTCTTTAAACATCGGGAAATTGGGCCGCTCTGGCCTGCAGCCACGGTGGTGGGGCCGGGGAGCGGCTGCTCTTTCTGGGGATGGCCCTCTAGCTGGCCACCATCCACCTGCCAGCCCAGGGGACTTCACCTGCCCCCCTCCCCTGGGACAGGCCGGGTGGCCTGTAAGAAAATCTGTGAGGGGCAGGCAGGGCATGTGAATCGCAGAGAACTTTGCTGTCTGTCCCAGAACACTCTTCATTGTTTGTAGTCATGCTAAGGAGGAGGACGTGTTGAGTGTTAATCTGTTGCAATTGATGCACTGGCTGAAGCTGGGAGGTTACCAGGGGACAGACAGGAGCGCCTGAGAAGGGCCGATAGGAGGCTGGGTTCAGACCTAAGCAGGTGGTGGCACGAAGGCTCTTGTTTCTCAGGAGAGCCTCCTCCCTGCTTGGGCTCATCCTCATGGTGCTAAAATGACTGCAGCAGCTCCGGCCATCACACTCTGGTCCCTTTAGGTCTGACAGGAAAGAGCAAAAGGCTCGTTGGTTCAGGGCTTGGCTGGTGACTCGGTCAGTGCTCACAAGAAGCACCCTCTGTCTCCAGGCCTGAAAAGGAGTCCTGCACACTAGCCCAGGACCCCGAGGTGGGACCTGGTGGGACCGGGTTCTGGAGGGTTGCAAGAAGGGTGGCTACAGGGAGTAGCGCTTTCAGCTGGAAGGAGGAATGCAGAAAAGCTTGGTGGACGGTCAAGTGCTGGGAACTGATTAGAAGGCGGGTCTGCTCGTCCGTCCCTGAGAGAGGACGTCCAGGTTTAGTGTCTAGGTGGGTGCCTTTCCCAAGGTCATGGCTGGTAGTGGGTGATGGAACCTGATGTAGTCCTTGGGAATTCTGGTCCTCTTCCCAGGAACCTCCCGAGGACCCCTCCTGCCCACCCCCACGGGATTTTGCTTCTCGGTGTCTGCAGACACCTGGGTTTTACCAGCAGGGGGAGCTCATCCGGGGCTGGAGCCAGGCCAGTGCTGTGGGAGGACAGCTGAGTGGGGAGCCAGCAGGAAAGCGTGGGGGAGCTGAGGGCAGCTCCCTTCTCCGCCCCTCCCTCCGCAAAGCCACCCTGAGTCACTCTTTAATGGGATTTGTGCCTATTTGAATTCCTACAGGCACAAAATCCTTGTGTGTCCTTGATAAATATTTCATCCGCTCCCAGCAGCGCATTTCCTGAGGCCCAGAGGCCTGGGTGGCCTTCTCTGGCCATGGGCTGGAGGCGGTGGCCTCGGAGGCCGCATCTGCAGAGGGAGCAGCAGAGCAACCTTGGGATGGCGGGAGGGCTGCGAACTTGACAGAAGAGAATGAGGCAGGTCTGGAGGCGGGGGTGACCATCTCTGGTCCTTGAGGGTCCAAGTCGGGGCTCAACCCAGGCTGTCCTGATGCCAAGGGCCAGGCTCGCCCCATCTGGGGCAGTGTCTTGGAGGGGAATTCAGAGCGGGCTTGGTCGTTTCTGGCAGAGGGCTCAGGATGGGTTTCAGGGAGAGGCGCTCTGCTGTGGGGGAGGCTTTGCAAACTGTGAAGGGCTGTCAGAGTCTGCAAAGGTCGTTTATGGCCAGCAGTTAAGGAGCCGAGATTCCCAGCTACAGATGGTTCTGGAGCACCGGGAGCAAGGCTGGTCTGCGACCCACGTTGCCCACTTGCCTCGTTCACTTTCCACGATGAAGGGAGCATGCGGGGTGCTCACGGGGTCCTGATGAAATGCTGCCCAGAGCAGGAGCCAGGCCTGGAAACTGCTTGGACTCGGCGGCTGTCGGGTTTCTGAGAAATCCTGTAGGAGCTGGGGCACACAGGGCATCTTGCAGGGTTCATTTGGGGAGCCCCTGACCCAATAGAAATGATTCGTTTTACTGCCCTCCTCCTCTGCCGTGCTCCCTCTGGGAAGATGGAGCCTATTCGTTTTGCTTTATCGTGCAAGCCAGCTGCAGCCGAGAGGTGCAGAGCTCTCATCTGCAGAGCTTCTCCCAGGACAGATCAAAGAGCCCCACTAAGTATATTAAAGGGGCCATGAAAATTGGGCTGGTTGATGCCATGTCTTGGGCAAAGCTGTCCCCAGCCGGGCTGGGCTCAGAGGCCAGTCTGGAGGACGGAGATCACACGCACGGCGATGCAGCCTCCGCATTCCCAGTGCCTGCTCCAGGGGGGGCTCTGGGGTCTCACCTCCCGGGAGCTCACAGTCTGGCCAGAGGCAGCAGAGGGAGGGAGGGAGGGAGGAAAAGACTGCTCCTCCCCCGCTCCCACCCATGGCCAGGCCCCTGGAGGCCACAGCTCTGACTCTTCCTCAGGGCGGGACAGTATCTGAGCTGGGGGAGAAGTGCAGGCAGTGGGAGTGCTGCCCTGGGGGCCGGGAGCAAGTGCAGAGCCAGCCAGCCGAGAGGGTCTGGGTGCGGGCGGGTTTCTGCACGGGTCTGTCACTCCTGGGGCCTGTTGGCTGAGGACCTACATGGGCGCCACTGAGCACTGGAAGGCTGCACCTTGTGTCTGAATGCTGTCCTGGGGGAGGGGGGCTCAGCTTCTGGAGCCTTGGCTGAAAGGTTGCAGAGCCCAAGTCCAAGTGAGGGCACTGTGCTGGATCCTGGGGTGCAGTCAGTGCTCTGGACCTGTCTGAATGGATAACATCAGAACAGCCCCCAGGGAGGCCAGGCTGCGTCCCTTCACTCCCAGAGAAAACCAGTCTTTCAGGACCCACATTGTCACAGAGCCTGAGAACATCAAAGCTTGGTACCCCTCTCCCCTCCTGGGCCTTCTGTCCTGTTCCACTGATCTGTATTTCTCTTTTGGGGCCACTACCATACCGTTTTGAAGACTGTGGCTTTGTAGTATAGCCTGAAATCTGGGCACCTAATTCTTCCCGCTGTTTTTCTTTCTCAGGATCGTGTTGGCTATTCAGTGTCTTTCATGTTTCCATACAAATTAAAAAACTATTCTATGAAAAATGTTCTGTGAAAAACACCATTGGTAATGAGATAGAGACGCACTGAATCTGTAGCCTGCCTTGAGTGGCAGTCATTTGAACAGTATTGATTCTTCCAATGCAAGAACATGGTAGATCTTTCCATCCGTGTCATCTTCAGTTTCTTTTATCGGCATCTTAGTCTGAACAAAGTCCCTGGCCTGTACTCTGAAAACTCTGAGAGTGCTGCCACTGCAGTGAACTCTGGGCTCTCTGCAGGGTGGGAAGGGTGCGTGGGGTTAAAGGGAGGACAAGGCCGGGAAAGGAGGGAGCCGGGCCGAGCATCAGTGCAGAGCTGTCTGTCAGTGTGTCTGGGATGCAGTCGCTGGCACAGGAGGAAGGACCGGCTGGCAGCGGTTGCCCTTACCCCAGGCCCCGTCTCCCTCTGGCCCTCTGACCTCCTGCTGGGGCTGTCCCTTGGATGAACTCAACTGACCCCAAAAGCCCTCGATGTGGCTCCTACAGATGCCATCCAGGAGAGAGGAGGCTGGAGGTGGTACGTCCAGATGGGGAAATTGACGATAACCGGCACAGCCTCCTGTTTCCTGGAAGGCTTGCTGCGGTGGGAGTGATCCCGGGCCCCTGGGGGATCTGTTTACATGGCAGGCCCTGAACTTCAGTAGTGCTTCCGGCCCGCCCTCTCTCAGGCACGTGTCGTGCGAAAGGAGGTCAAAGCTGTGACGGACCCGTGAGAGCGAGCGAGGGGTGTTGACATGATCACGCTCTCTCCTCCTGTGCAAGACAAGCAGGAGGGACCCGGCCTGCGACAGGATGTACAGGCATGCCGCTGTCCCGGCCCTGCGGAGGGAAACTGCTCCGGCTCATCGTTACTGACAGGAAGCGGGTCGGGGCCTGGGTACTGGGTTGTAACCCAGCCAGTGCTGTTCCTGCAGTGTATCTCCCCTGTCCATCGGACCTGTGAGCTAATTTGCCGCCTTATTAAGTTGCCGGCAGTGTGCGGTTCTCCAGGCTCCATCTGGGTGTTCGCTCAGCCGCACAGGTGAGCCATCTAGAGCTGTCATGGGATTCCCACCCCTGCATTTTGTATAAATATAAACCCACTTGTTTACCAAGACGTGTTTCGTTCTTTCCTGAAGACCTGAGGCTCCATCTGGTGCATTTCCCTGCAGGCAGAAGAACGTCCTTTTGTGAGTGGGCCCTGCAGGGCAGCTGGAAACAAGTTTTCTTGAATCTGAAAGTGGATTTTGCCTTCATGCTTCAAGGGTGTTTTCCCTGGATAGACAGTTCGGGGTTCGGCTCTTTTTAAAAAGCTCCTTCCCGCTCTCTTCCCAGCGTCTCTGGCCTCCACTGTCTGTGATTAGAGTTGGTGGTGCTCAGAGGGGTGCGTCTCTAGAAATGATGGATTGTGGGTGCTTTCAAGATTTTCTCCCTGCAGTTTTCAGCAGCCTGATTCTGATGTGTGGTTTTCTTTGTATTTATCTTGCTTGAGGTTTGCTGAGCTTCTTGCATCTGTAAATTTGTGTCTTTCACCAAATTTGGTTACTGTTGCCTATATTTCTTTTTTTTTTTGGTCTCATTCTGTTTTCTTTCTGGAACACCCAAGGACATGGTCTTCCAGGTCTCTGAGGCATTTACAATTTAAGTTTGATCTTTAATCTCTGCCCTTCAGGGTGGATAATTTCCATCACTACCCTGTTGTCCTCCCCTTCTTGCGATGTCCCTGTTTGGTCCTTTCTGGCCCCGACTCCAATGTGGTCCTTCCACTTCTCCTCTTTCATAAGGGTGGGACCTTTCTGAAGGGTCCGAGCTCTGTGCTGGCTCAGTGGGACTGAGGGCCCGAGGAAGAGAAGCACTCCTCAAGGCAAATGTGTGATGTTGTCGTAACAGTATGGCCCCAGGGGCAGGCGGCACAGGTTCATGCCAGAGGGAGGCAGGCAGAATAGAGAGACACCTCCTAGCAGAGAGGCATGGGCTGGAGCAGGGGAAGCTCCCTATGGGGTTCCCTGGTGGCTCAGCAGGTTAAGGGTCCAGCATTGTCCCTGCAGCAGCTTGGGTCATGGTTGTGGTGTGGGTTCAATCCCTGGCCCAGGAACTTCTGCACGCTGTGGGTGTGGCCAAAAAAAAAAAAAAAAAAAGCCCTTGTAAGCCTAAAAATAAAGACAAAACTATTATTTTAGAAAGTAAGCTTCCTATGGGGGTGGAGGGCAGCGGGAGGGGTGCAGGTTCCTCCTGCGTACTAGACCCTGGGCTTGGCACTCTCTGATCCCCGCGGATGGGTGCCACAACCCCATCTCAGAATTCCTGTCACCCCACATAGCAGGCGAGGAAACCCAGGCTGAGAGAGGTTGTCCAGGACCCAAGGTAATCATGCAAGCTGCTTCAGTGCTCAAGGGAACCCCAGGAAGCCTTACTGGATGGGGCAGGATTTGAGAGGTTGGACGCCGTGTTGGCCTCTAAGTTCTCAGGCCCTGTACTGCCCACAAGCCAGGTTTCTCTCTGGGTGGGGTTAGTCTTGGAACTTGAACTCAAACTAGGTTCCTTGTGCGGGATGGCGCAGACCCTGTTCTGGCTCTAACATGATCACTGACCGGCTGGGTGACCCTGGCAGGTAACTTGACCTTTTTCCAGCACCACTGGTCCTCGTCTTGGATGCGAAGACGTGCAGGCTCGGCTTTGCACAGCTAGCCTGGGGACCAGCGATGCCCTGTGAAGTCATGTGAAGCCGTCCCGAAAGCCTTCCGCACACGAGGTCTTCAGGGGTTATCTGTCCCCTTGATTCTGACAAGGCCACGTTGACGCCGGGGCACAAATGTTAAAGAGCTGCCGATGTGCTGGGCGTGCTCCAGGTGTGGGGTAGATACAGCAGGGGACAGACAGGGAAAAGTCTCTGCCCTCGTGCAGGTTATGCCCCACTTGGCAGCGACCTCTCCCAAGTCCTGACCTCTGCTTTTCCACCTCATTCTTGGGGCCTGAAAACTCTGGGTTCAAATCCCAACTCTGAAGACATGAAGCTACCTTGCAGTTGAGTAAACCCCTCAGTTTTCTCGCCAGTGGTGTCCGATGCAGTTTGCCTATTTTATAGGGTCATCGTGAGGCTAGAAAGAGGTGGCAGATGACAAGGAGTCTGCACAGACAAGTTGGGGCTCACCGATCCTGGGGCAGGAGGCATGGGGTCTCAGGACCACACTGAGCTTTCCGGCAGCACCCTGGAGCATGTGGAAAGTGGGGTTCTTTCTGTCCTTCCCTGCACACAGGACGGCCTCTAGCAGTTGGGTCATCCCCTGCCCCCAGTGGTCCAGGTTTGCCTTCTGCGGAGGCCTGACCCTGGAGGAGGGGCCCGGGACCTGTGCTTCCGCAGCTTGCCGCCCACCTGGCCGCCTAACCTGGCCTTAGACCGAGATGTAAAATCGTGATGGTCAAAAGCAGCAGCAGCAGCAGCAGCAGCAGCAAGGAAACAGCAGTGAACATTCTTTGACGGGTCACGCTCAGCGTTGATCCAGGGTGGGCATATTTAACTTCCTCCCTGGGCCTGGCTACTTTTGCCGTTGTATTATTAGTGAAGATGCTGCTTTTTAAAAAGAAAAAAAAAAAAAACGAAAGACTTTGGTGTCGCCCTAAGAACAGGGAAATGACCCCAAACGCCTCCTCTGCCTGCCCCCACTTAAATACCCACACCACCTCTCCCACCCCAAACTCGGCCATGTCTTCACCGATTCTCCCCTGTGCCTCACCCAAGTGCCCCTCGGGGGGGTGGGCGGGCCCCCAGCCCCCCGGCCTCACTGCCTCTCCCGGTTTTCTCACCTCCTCCCGCAGGGTACGGGCACGCCGCCCCCGGGACGGACGCGGGCAAGGCCTTCTGCATGTTCTACGCGGTGCTGGGCATCCCGCTGACGCTGGTCATGTTCCAGAGCCTGGGCGAGCGGATGAACACGTTCGTGCGCTACCTGCTGAAGCGCATCAAGAGGTGCTGCGGCGTGCGCAACACGGACGTGTCCATGGAGAACATGGTGACCGTGGGCTTCTTCTCCTGCATGGGGACGCTGTGCATCGGCGCGGCCGCCTTCTCCCAGTGCGAGGAGTGGAGCTTCTTCCACGCCTACTACTACTGCTTCATCACGTTGACTACCATCGGCTTCGGGGACTACGTGGCGCTGCAGACCAAGGGCGCGCTCCAGAAGAAGCCGCTCTACGTGGCCTTCAGCTTTATGTACATCCTGGTGGGCCTGACGGTCATCGGGGCCTTCCTCAACCTGGTGGTCCTCAGGTTCCTGACCATGAACAGCGAGGACGAGCGGCGGGACGCCGAGGAGAGGGCGTCGCTGGCCGGCAACCGCAGCAGCATGGTCATCCACCTGGCCGAGGAGGCGCGGCAGGGCCGGCCCCGGTTCAAGGCGGACGTGGCGGACCTGCAGTCCGTGTGCTCCTGCACCTGCTACCGCCCGCAGGACTGCGGCGGCCGCTCGGCCGCGCACCGGAACTCCTTCAGCGCCAAGCTCGCCCCGCACTACTTCCACTCCGTCTCGCACAAGATCGAAGAGATCTCCCCGAGCACATTGAAAAACAGCCTCTTCCCATCCCCCATCAGCTCCATCTCCCCCGGGCTGCACAGCTTTACCGACAACCACAGGCTGATGCGGAGGCGGAAGTCCATCTAGGGGTCTGGGGGCGGGGGAGATGCAAACAGAAGTCCTTTGTCGTGTTTGACCCGAGGTCTCATTAGCCCCACGTGTCTTTCCTCCTCCCGTATTTATTTGTGACAAGGATCCTTTATCAGGATGGTGATGTCGTCATGTTTTCTTTCTCTCCTTCCTTCGTTTCTGGTGTCATTTCTTCCCCACCTTCCAGCGAGACGGAGCAGAGGCCAAAGGGAAAAGAACGCCCGCCTTCCTCTGAAACTCGCATCCGAGCATGAAGCATGGATTTCTTCCTTCTTCCCAGCAAAGTATGCCTTACATTTCTCCCCCACCTGCCCCATCTCTGGGGCGGCTTTCCCAGGACAGGTGTGAGACCCAGACAAGGAGACAGAGCCGAGGATACCCGATCCAGAGGGGCACACCCGGCGGCGAGCCTGGAGCGCCCACCCGCAGGGCTGCCTCCGACCCAACTCCTTCCTCCTTCCTCCCCAAGCAGCGGGTGGCTGGCTGTGCGTGCTCTTGAGTGTGTGTGAATGAGTGCACTGTGTGTGTGTGCGCGCGCGTTTGCACCCACCATGTGACAAAATGGAAAGTATCAGGTATTCATCTTTCTTTTCCATCACACAGTTTTGGTAATGGCCTGCCCTTGGCTGCTTGAGAAGAAAACCCACGAGGTTTTTGATTCATCATCTTGCCGAATCAAGCATGTGCCATAAGCAGTCTTTACCCCAAATGTGTCACGACCACATTTTTTAAATGCTAGGTTCTAAATTATATTAACTTCTTTTTAGGGGGTGGGTGGGCAAAACCACATGGGTCCTTTTCGCTTCGCCGGTTCACGAACCGTTTAACGAGCATGCGCCGTGTTATCCTGGTATGCGTTTACCAACACAAGCGAACAAAACTAGCAAGGGAATAACCCAAAGCCAATAACGATATTCATTTCTTAGAGACATTTTTAATTTTACCATCTCCAGTTCCAGCAATTTTCCATGTAACTGGAAATGTCAGGGGAAACTGGAAAATTGTTGCAACCCCAGGGTTTCTATTTTATTATTTCCCTCTTATTTATGTGATGATGCTTGGGCAGCCTCTGTGTACATGCATAAGAGTTGCCGTTTGGGATGCTCGGAGGAGGATGGCTCTTACCAAGTGGATGTGGTTTCTTTTCCTTATTAAAGCAAAGGACAGGGCAGGCCTCATCTTAAAGAGGAGATCTAATTCTTTTAAGAAAGCGTGTCTCTAACTGCCTTTGATTTTTTTAAAAAAGGGAATGCTGACGTTGGTCTCAGGATGGTTTAGAGGCAGGGCGCTGTGTCTTGGCCTGCTGGGAACTTGCCAATCTCAGGGGATGATTTTTTTCTGACTACTGGAGAAATTCTTCCCCACTAAGACTAGGAGATGACCCCCCAAGAGGAAGGCCTGCTAATCTCCCGGGGCCCGGATAGGCTATAGGATAAGGCTCATTACTCCTGTCCTCCAAGGGGTCTCCAAAGAAAAGTCTGGCCTCCAAGTTCACGGGGGAGGCGGGGGTGGGGTGGACGTTCATTGTCCCATCATTGGTCTTGCTGCCATTTCTAAGAGCCAGCCAGCCTCGCACTGCTTTCTCGTAAACTGGAAGTTCAAGGCTTTTGGATGCAAATGCTGCTCAGAAGGAGCAGTGGAAACCCCAGTGGGATCTTCTGGAACGGGAGAGCTGCTCCCTGGAAAGAGCAGACCTACAGGTTTCCTAAGAGCCGGCCCAAGTGCACCTGTCCCAAGCATTTGGGCCCCTGGACGGAGCAGAGCCCTCAAGGGTCCTCTGGAAAGGCGGGCACGCTAATGTTACACCCCGCAGTGAAAGAGGCCCCTTTGGCCTGGACAAGGGCCTGTGGAAGGGGTCTGGGAACCTCAGCATCTCTGGGCCAAAGTGGACAGTTGTCAATCCTCAAATTCGCATTAACTCTTTTAAGATTTAAAAAAAATTTTTTTTTAGGGCTCTGAAATCTATCTGGAGAATAGAAGTAGTTGCTTTTTAATTGTTTTCTCTCTTGGAATAGCTTGTTGGCTCTGGGGGTCGGAGTGCAACAGTCCTAACACCTGTTTGCAGAGCGCCTCCTGCTCTGGAGGTGGCGGCTTGGGGTGAGGGTGGGGTTTCTTGTGAAAACCTATGTACGACTTGCCCTCCCGTGAGGGAGTGTGTGATCATCTTTATCTATAAAAGAAATGGAGGCACCAAAGGTGAGGGGGTGACCTGGTCCATGTCAGAGAGCTGGTCCTTGACAGATCCGAGACCCCGAGGGGTCCAGGAAGCTGACTCACCACCGCCACAGCCTCCTCAGTCAGCCCCCAGATGAGGGAACCCGCTTCTTTCTCCACAGCTGCGTGCACCTGGGCCGTGGAGTCAGCTAGAGAAACACCTTTCATTCACCACTGGGTCCCCCAGTGTGCACGGGTTCTAAAGTGGCCTGCTTCTGCTTGAATGCTTCCAGGGACAGGGAGCTCCTCCCTTCACAGGGCAATTTAGAAAACATCCATCCTACCATCCTTGATCCAACAGAGCCAGCTCTGTGGAAATAGAAATTATGGGGTGACGCCTTTCCTGTTGGTGGGCTGACCACCAACTTAAGCGTCAGAAGAAACTTGGAATCTGTCTCGGTTCCGTATCCCTCCCCTTCCTTCTGCCCCATGCTCCCAGCTCAGCCCGTTACGGGCACTTACCGTCTTCTCTTCTGAAGGTCAACCATCCGTGTTTGTGCTCTGAGGGTCCGTAACAGGTGACCCTCACCTGGCCTGCTGCCGCGCAATGTCCATCTTTTCTTCAGACGGCCCGTCTCTCCCCTCCCACGCTCACTGGCCGAGTCCACTAGGTGCATCCAGGGAGATGCTCTGATGGGGGCGCTGAGTCAGGGGTGCTCCAGGGTTCTCCTCTCTTGAGTAAGCAGCCCTGGGGCGCCACCTCTTCAAGCCCGGCCCCCTGCCCTGGGATCCTCAGAAGCCAGGGGGTGGTGGAGTCCAGGTCACCTCTCTGAGGTCCTTCATCTTCAGAGGAGGAAGTGGAACATGGATCTGAGGTCCCATCGCCAGAACCTCGGTCTTCCCACTTGTTTCCCCTTCTGCCCCTTTCCTGGCTGCTTTGTCACTGCTGTCACTCACACACCTCCAAACAGCCCTCGCTGCCAGACTTCTTAGCATCTCAGCCACAGGGCTCTCGCCCCCACCCTCCACCCCAGTACCCAGTGATGTCCTCCTTTCAGCCCAGGTTCCCGCGTCTTCCTCGTTTGGCCACGCTGCTCAGGGAGGGGAGGAAATCACACCAGCCTGTTTGGATTTGGGCTTCACCTTCTGTTAGAAGCTGAGCAAGAGTCGCATTGCACCCGAATCACAGAGGGTGGCCTGCCACCCAGTCCCTGGTGGGGTTGAGAAGCAAGAGCCCATGTACATCCTTAATGAGATTTAGACTCTCACTTGGATGCTTGCCAGCCAGGCGATCACAATCCATCCCCTCCATCAAAGGCAGAAAGAAGGTGGGCAATAGTATTAATTATGTCAACAGCTCTGGGGGCCATGCTTTCTAGAAACCATCTCATTTTAGTCTTTCTGACACCCATCCTGGGCAGAAGGTACGATCACACCATTGGCTTGCTAGACTCTTTACATAGGTGTGAACCAACCTGTTTGGATTTTGAAATACTCAGTCCCAGATCTGGGATCAGAGCTCTTCTCTTCCATCCACACCACTCTGTCCTGAAACTCAGGCAGCAGCAGCCTCTTAAACACAGAGGGCTGCCTGGCGCTCTAAATTTAAACACAGTCTCTGAAGCACCTGCTGTGCTTCTCTTGTGCCTCATCGGTTGGGAACAGGGTGCCTGCCCTTCAGAGTGATCGCAGCAGATGGGTTGCAGCCAAGGAATCCCCACTGGGTCTCGAATCCTTCCAGGAAAAGAAGCAAGTGGACGTAGACTGCCACCCAGGACATCTGGCTTTGCAGGTGCTTGTTAAACTCCCTCATAAAAAAGGCAGAGTTGACTGCATAGTCTCGGCTCACCATTGAGGCTTGGCCCCCAGGGCCTCGATTAGGAGACGATCTGGACAGCGCCTCGGAAACTCACAGATAAGGCCAGGCAGGCCCTTTCTCGCTGTCTCCAAACCTGAAAGCTTTGTGGGTTGTGATTCCTAGTGAGTCACTAGCACTGGACGCTGGAGAGAAGAACGGTTTAGAGGCATAGGTTGTCTGTGCTCATTGAATTAGAAAGGGAAGAGAGGCAAAAATGATTAGAGGAGGAAAACCGTCCGTCACAGGGTTTTGGCCCTATGCCATTATGCAGTCTTTTTTATAATAGGATCTAATCAGGGTACCTGTTAAGGATGTCCACAGAGGCACGAGGTCTGAGGCCTCTCTCCATTCTCTCGGTGGGATGGGTGCCATCTTCCATCAAATCCCCTGGCGGATGGCGTCTTCACTCTGAAAGGGGTGGGAAGGCCTCCCAGGCGAGGAAGGAGTGGCAAGACAGGGACGGGCCCTCACCTCCTGCTCTCCTGGAAGTCCCCTCCCCTCCCTGGGCCCCTGTGGCTTCCCCCTCCACACAGTGGGACAATTTGGGAGCATTTAGCATGAACTCACTTGATGAATGAAGACATTTGGCCTGATATTCTGGTCACAGCTAAGGGTTGAGCCACAAAAATGAAAACCCAAAAATCACGTTGTTTGGCCCAGGCCTGGGAGCTGGCATGATGAGCGGGGACAGGCAGAGGCAGTGGTTACGGTGCAAACCAAGCCACCATGCAGGCTGAGCTCCCCAAAGCCCACGCACAAGCCCACCTTATGTGGCTATTTCTTGAGCACAACTTAGTACAGGCTGCTCTTTCAGAGGCTGTGGAGTCTCATCCTCATCACCCTCCCCCCAAAAAACCTTTCTGATGTGAACATTCCAGATTTACCGAAAAGTTAAAAGCATAGCATGATGAGCTTCGTGTGCCTTTTCTCCAGACTCACCAACCTTCGGTACGTTGCTGCGTCGGCTTAATCCTGGCTCACCCTCCCCACCCCCCCAGTCACAGTCCGAGAGGTTTGGAGGCAGTGACTTCAGCCACTTGGAGGTGGTTCAGCCAAAGAAGGAGAAAGGGGGATCCTGTGCATCTCCCAGGAACAGGAGCTCTCTCTTTGGTGGCAGTGCCATTATCTCCCTTAAGAATACAAGTATCTAAGATGCAACCCACACTCACCTATCCCCGCTTGTCCCAAACTGTCCCCCAGGGCTTTTTTTTTCCTCTGTGAATCTAAGAGACATTCCAAGATTGCATCTCACATCACTGGCCCAATTCCCCGGGTTGGAGACATTTTTCTTCCCTTTTTTTTGTTTCATGACGTTGCCATTTTGGAGTCTGGGCCAGTTGCCTTGTAGGCTGAGCTGCAGTCCGCCCGTTTCCCTGGGGTTAAGGGATTTAGACAAGAAACGGAGGCGACACTGCGATGAATGTACTTGAGCAAGCCGGCTTTCTGGAGACCTCTGACTCCCTCTTTCGAGGCAGATAAACAAGGCATCTTCAGTGCTGTTCTCCTCAATTAGAGGCACTAGCTGAAGCTTCAGGAATGGGTCCAGGAGCCTCTGGACACCAGATTGCATTGCTAGAGCTGAACAAGGCTGGCTCTGCTGTCTCCGACTTCTCACATGGATCTCCTTTCTGCGCTGAGTATCTGCCGTCTTTCCCCAAACACCTGTGGGGATGATCTGGCTATAAATAGACAGAAAGCACAGAGACGTTCCTTCATCAATTGTAAAGGGCTGGCAGGTGGAACCCAGTAGGGTGGTTGGAAGGATGCCTGTAACCTGGTGGGGTATGCGGGCACCCAGTCGGGTCTCGATGAGAAGTAACGATTGCCAAGCCCTCCCCATCATTGATCCTGAAACACGGACTTGGCTGCTGCGGCACTACTGTCAGCCATGAAGGGCTGAATCTGTGACCTCGTTTTGAGATGTTGGTTTGCACTGGCACGTTCCACGGCATGGCCTTCTCCGTTCCGGTCACATAGAGCAATGCACCTGCCGTGGCTCAAAACCTTTTATTTTGATCAAGAAAATATGTCCATGTGGATTCCTGCCTCTCAGCCTTTGCCCTTGCTGTTCCTGCTGTCCAGAAGGCTCCCCGCTCATCTCCAGTGTGGAGGTGGGAACATCTCATGGGTCCTTTACAAGCTCCTCCTGACTATTTGCCCCATGCAGGACTCGGTGATGCCCTCCTCTGGGGCCCCCAGTCCTTCTTTCTATCATCTATGAGCATGCTGGGGAGCAAACCTCCGACGGCCCTGGCAGTGGGAGCTGTGGGTGCCCGGCAGCACCCACAGAGGGGAATAAAGACAATTTGGCTTCCGGCACCTTGCCTAAATGGCCATTTGTCCCTGTCTTCAAGGCGTGTCTTAACTTTAGGGCAGGCATTTGTTCTATCCCAGGAAACTGGTGCACATTCTTCAGATGAAAACCATCACCCCACCAATTTGCCCAGGAGGCAGGTGGTTGGCATGTCACCACACACCAGGGTCACACTTGTGACATTTCACCTCGCAATGGGTAAGCCCTGTGCTGCCAGTGTCGCTAGAATCCAGGTCAGCACTGTTTTCTCGTGGGAGTATTTCTCGGAGAGGCCAAGTGGAGTGGGAACGGGCACAGCGAGTGACAGGACCCCCAACCTCAGCTCTGCACCTGCCCCGCTCACTCTGGGCTCTGAGACAGGCCATGGCACAGTCCTTTTGCCCCAGTGGAGTGGCTTCTGCCATTCACAGGCAGGTGGTAGCCTCTTTGAGCCTCAGTTTTCCCATCTTTAAGTTGGGGATTACAAGATATACCCCGCTGCACAGAGTGGCTACAAGAGCAGCATGTGATGGCATTTTCCGGGCATCTACCCTGAGCCAAGTGCTGACCTAGAGTTCTTACAGTGTTTGCTTTGCTTTTCTTCCTTCCTTGTCTTTTTAGGTCTGCACCCACAGCATATGGAAGTTCCCAGGCTAGGGGTCAAATTGGAGCTGTAGCTGCCAGCCTATGCTACAGGTCACAGCAATGCTGGATCCTTAACCCACTGAGTTGGGGCCACAGATCCAACTCGCATCCTCATGGGAGCTAGTTGGGTTCTTAACCTACTGAGCCATGGATGGGAACTCCAGTGTTTGCATTTCTTGTAAAGGCCAGCCCGAGCCTACTGCAAGGAGACTTCTGGGCATTTGACATAAAGTCCAGTTCTGGAGAGGCAGTGATTGTCGGTGGAGGAACTCGGGCAGGGCTTCACGGAGGAGTTGGCTTCTGGTCATCTCTGGGAAGAGCCTTGAAGCGGGGAGTGGACGCTGTTTTAGGCGGAGGCACAGGTGTGTGGATGTGCAGGGAGCAGAGGTTTTTTATCCAGTGGTCCATAGTCCCCTGCTGCCGAGGCACACCTGACAGAAGAGGCAGTGAACTGTCAGTGCCCTTCACGAGCGGGTCACATCCTAGTCATCCAGGCCATGCTTGTGCTCAGGAACCTCCATGGCTCCCTAGTGGTTTATTTCGAGGTTCTTTAACAACCATAGCCTGAGTCTTGGGCTCCCTACGGAGGGACTACCCATCCTAGTCCTCCTCCTCCAACAGAAGTCAAAATAGATCCCAGAGTCTCACCCGACTTGAATCCCGTGGTGTCCTGTCATTCAGGTAGTTTTTTTTCTTCCCTCTTCTTTAGGATGTTAGCTCTAATTTGCGTGTGGAAATATTTCTGGATGAGATCTCCTAGGTCTTTCACTTTAGCATCCTGGGGGCTTGTTCTGATGACATCTTCTAATAGCTTGACCAAAGATTACCATGAAACTAATACAAGGAAAGTGTTGTCTAGTTCCTGGCCTTTGTCATCATGGAGCATTTGCCATTTCCTGATGGACTCTCTGGACAATAGGTTTTGTGACCAGGAATCAGGATTGGAGGGAAGGAAGGGGATACATTTGAGGGCGAGGTACCTTTTTTTTGGGAAGTTGTTACTCTTCCCATCTTCCCGCGTTCACTCTTGGGTCCTAACTCCAGCCTCTGCAGAGACTCCAGTCCAGTTTCCTGGAGACCTTTACCATAGAGCAAGCACCAGTACCGCTCCATCCTGAAGCGGGGGGTGGGGGGTGTCTTGTGAAGTTTAGCCAGAAGCCTTGGCCACCAAAAACATAAAACCTCAGCTTTGCCTCTTCCAGCCCCTCAGCAAGGGGAGGTGGGGACCTCAGGGGCCTTTGTAAGTGCCCCCTGCAAGGGCTTCCCATCCTCCTTTGTAATCTGACCAAGTGGCCTTGTGCAAGTCACTTCCTTTCTTCTTCTACAGAGGATGAACTGACCAGGGGACAGGAAGATGTCTGCTGGACAGGTGCTGCTGGCAAGATGAAAGGAGATGTGTGTCATTCCTCACCAGGCTCTTGTCTGACATTCCCCAGGGGGTGGGTTTGGAGGCAGGATGGCCAACTTCTCCCAGCATGGGGCTCCTCTCTCCTGGGGATATCACATTTTCTAGGAGGCCTTGTTCCATAGCCCTCCTTACACCAAAGAATCACGTCTTTACCCAGCTCCTCTGGCCCTGCTCCCAGTCCCCAGTGGACCAAATGCTTGGTGATGGTGTGGGTGGGACATTTCCCAATGAACCAAAGCCTACCTTTTCTTGACCTGAGAGGACAAATCAGCCACTCTTGTGCACTGCCTGGTGGCTCTGAGGGGCCCCCTCTGTGCACGATTGCCTGCTGATTCAATCATCCAGTGATTGTTTACAGAGCATTTGGGCACCTGCCATTAAGCCGGCCTCAGTGAGAGGCCACCGTGGTGAACTGGACGGTCAAGTTTCCCGGCCTTTTAGGGCTAAACTTCCAATGGACCACATGCCTCTAAGATGGATGAGGTCTAGAAACCATCAGATGAGCAGGTCTTGGAACCAGAACGTGGTTCAGCAATCACTGCATTTTCTTGAGCTGAATTTTCAGAGTTGGGTAGAAAAATAAAAATTCACTGAAAGGAAAAAGCACGTTTTGTGGGAACCCAATGAAGCAGAACCCACAATTAACAAGATTTCTCTAATTTGATGGCTCCTCAGAGAAGAACGCAATCCCGAAAAAGGCTAATTACATATTAGTTGATTTGGCCCCCAAATAGCATTTTGACAGCCCTTTGGAGCTGAAGGGACCTCCAGAGGCCATGGCGGCCGGCCCTTTGCTTTATCAGAAGTCTCCACGGAATAGATGATGTGTTAGATGAGGTGAAACCTTTGGCATTATTGAGCAAAATTTAAGTAGGAAAGCAGACTAACCCCAGCTGGAAGGTCTGTGGCTCTCGTATATCCATAATCGCTGACCAGAAGGCTTGCAATTAAACAGACAAGAGGAGTCAGAGGCAGCACTCTCCGAGAAGATGGGCAGATTTTAAACCACTGAACTGATTAACAAGGAGGAAGAACTTCTAGTCTATTCCCAGCAGGCCAGGAAATTGCTGATGCTCCCTCAAAGAGGCACGCTGTTTAGCTTCAGCCAACTGTGTATCCTTGTACCACCAAACATTAAAAATTGAAGAAGTGTCATTTGTGACCCTAGGCATAGAAGAAGTTAAGCTTGAACTTGTTTCAAACTCACACCCATTAAAGTGATTGGCGCACATGCCCGGGGGTTCATTCTGGGGGCGGGGCAGAGAGATGTGATCTTGCATTCGTTTGGGGCACTGACTGGGTATCTTTGGGTCTCTGGATTTTTTTTTCTTTTCTTTTTTTTTTGGCATGGCTGGACATTCTCATGACTGTGGGGGAAGAGGACCTGGGTTTGCTCTGACGGCGATGCTGCTGCCTGAAGGCCTCCAGAACATTCCCCGGGAGTGAGGGAAATCAGGAAGTTTCTACCCGGAGCTGGGTCAGCCTGGCCACACTCCAGGAAGATGGAGTGGTTTGTCCCAAACTCCTGACAGGGACCTCCCTCCCCATGTTGCGGGGTGTTTGGGGTTTGGACGACAGGCCCGGCTGTGGTCAAGGCATGGACCTTGGGGGGGGAAGCTGCACCAGCTTTGGAAAACCAGTGATTCCAACTGGCCCACAGTGAACCAAATTCGGAGAAGCCTACTGTTCCTGTTCCTGTTTGTTTTCCTTTTGTTTCTCTTCTCTGGCCTTCTCCACCTGTGGAGAGGGTGCCTTCACAAATGGCCTTAGAATGCCGTTCTGAAGTTTAACAGAATGAGACAACTATCAAATGAATATCAGAGGTATTTATTATCGCAGCTTATCTGAAGAATGAAAAAAAAAAAACAAAAACAAACTATCACCAATGTTTACAAGTCCAAGTAGACATCCAGCCCGTGTAAAATATGTAATTTATGCAAAGGGATTGCATTTTTTTTTGTAACGAATGCACTAAGCAACCCTGTATATATTTTACAATGTCTTTACAGAAAAAGAAAGAATCATTTACTGTAGTGTTGTAAAATAATGCACTTTTCTAATTTTTTCATTAAAATCTCTATGGCACGTTTGCAAATGTGTCTTGGTCTTCCTCCACTACGCAGGGGGTGGCGGACAGCCACTTTGGTCCAAGCTCTCCCCACCGTTATGCTGAATTCAGAAATCTTTCCAAAGCAAAGTGGACAGTCAAAATTGGGCATCAGTTTTGTCACTGGTCTCCCTCATGGCAGGCAGACCCACTAAGAAGTCTTGCACCCCCAAAACCCTGGAAAGGACCTCAAATCACCTGAGACCTGATTTCTCAATTTTTGTGTTTTTGGCTGAGGAATTTGAGTTCAAAACATGAGCCAACAATTTTTACCCTTTGCCACCTGTCTGTGAGTGTGAGGAGAAAAGAAGAGACAAAAGGCAGATAGAAATGCTCGGAACTACTGCTGCATCAAAGGTAAAATCTGCTCCTGGCTGCTAGCTGCCAGGAGGCGGAGATAGCTACCCCAGCTGCTGGAATGTTCGGGGCTTCTGACTTCACTTGTGTTCCAGAGGGCTGGGCGCCAGGGAACTCTGTCTGGGGGTGCCCGGCTCAGAGCTTGGGGTGGGGGTAGTTCTCCAATTTCACAGTCACCCAGAGGCTCCTGAAAACACAGGTTGCCGGGCTGACCCTCAGTGTGGGTCCAGGATGGGGCCAAGACTGTGTCTCTAACAAGGCCTCAGGGGCCCAGATGCTGCTGGGGTGGGACCACACTTTGGGGACTGACTTCTCCATACTGTCCCCACTCTGAGATTAAGGGGAGATTCTGGACCAAAGCACATCTTGTGTGCAAGAGGAACCCCTCAAAGCCAGACTCCTTTCTACCTGTCTCGTAGGAAATGCTCTCATTCATGGGGTGCCTCTTGGCTCTGATCCCCCCTGCCCCCGGCCAGGCTCACACAGGGAACAGGTGTGACCTGCTAAGAACCTTGACTCTTAATGACTGGCCCCATGTCACTGCAGTTTGTCCCCTGATAGAACACCTTGTTTCAGGAGCTGAGTCTTCTAAGCCAGGGGATGGACACCTTTCACCATAAAAAGCCAGGTAGTCCCCGTTGTAGACTTACTGGAACCCCCAACTCTGCTGCAGCGCAGCAAAGCAGCCAGAGATAATACGTACATGAATGGGCACCGCTGTGTCCAATACACCTATATTTCTGGAGACTGAAATTGGATTTTCCAGCATTTTCATGGGTCGCAAAATAATGTTTTCCTCTTTGGCTCCCCCCCCCCCCCATTTATTAATGTAAAAGTCATTCTTAGCTGATGAGCCGCAGAGACTGTGGGCCAGGCGTGGCCTGAAGACCGCAGCTGGCAGACCCCTGTCCTAAGCGCTCCTCCAGGTGGGGACCCACTTCTTCCTCCCCTGGCCTTTGAGCTCCTTGCTGTTATGACCACTCAGTGTTTTCATCTGAGCCAGGGTTTCTCACAATAGCGGCAAGGGCTAAAAATCAGTGCGCGGGCCAGGGGAGCCTTTATTTTTCCCACCATTTAAGGACACCCGTCCTTGGGAGGGTTTGAAGCTTATTGGTCCAGCCAGCCTTCCCTGGCCCTGTGTCTGTTTCCCTTCCTCCCTCAGGTCTGTTTACCTTCCCCACCTCCACCTGGACATCAAATGCCAGTGAAGACGCTGCCAGAAACCCATTAAGGGCCAGATGCGTGTCCCCACCCTCCAGGAGACCAGGGCCACTGTCCCAGATGCTGCCACTTCTCAGAGAGCCTGTCACATGGGGTCTCGTCGTCCTGCCTCCAGGAGGCTCCCAAGAAGATGGCAAGGCAGTGCCTGGCCAAGGATTTTACAAGACAGACGTGTTGACATTTTAGAGATGAAAGTCTCTGCCCTCTGTGAGCTTCAGTGTGGGCTCTCAGGACACAGGTGGTCCTAGATGGGAAAACAGTTGGTGTGGGCTCTTCCTGCTCTCCCACCCCCCTCCCTCCCCCCCACTCCTGTTACACGTTTTGCACATCTATTTGCTGTGTGTCCTCCTGGCCTCCACGAGGGTGCAGGGATTTTCACCTGTTTTAGTCCCTGCTGCATATCAGCACCTAGGACAGCACCTCACATCCACTAGTACTTAAGTGTTTGCTGAATGCCTACAAGATTGAATAAAGTCAGAACCAGAGCCCACCCATGCCCTGCAGAGCTGGGCGGGGCTCCTGGTGACCCTCCCATTCTTCCTGTATTCCCCCCACCCTGTCATTGGCCTCCAGGCATGGGTCAGGCCCAGGACAGGTTCACAGCCCAGAGAGGGATTGGGGAGGTTAGAGGGACATCCAGCCAGAGGCTTGGCCCTGGAGCCCATATGAGAAGCTGAATGGGAGCTGCGGTAGTTCACATAGGCCACAGCATAGGGCACCTGGGTGCCCAGCAGGCAGCCTTGGGAAGGGACTGTCCTGGCACTTTGAATGGGGTCCAAGGGGCTCCAAGAACATGGATGGGGGACCCGGGGCAGGACTCTCTGGAAGGCAGTTTCTATCCTCAGTGACTGAGGACAGTGCTTCCTAAGACTCCTCTGGGCTTTCTGGAATCTTCTGGAGGGATAATACGGGCTCCTCTCTTGTCTTTCCTATTATTTTAGCCATGCCCCACCCGGCTCAGGGGATGCCTAGGACAGTGGCAGCTCAGGAGGGTCTCTGGAGTCCTGGCAAGGAAGTGGAGATTCCTATTTTCTTGTGCCCTGCCTGGAGCTCTGATGCAACCGAACCCTCAGGTTCTAACACCCACTTCAGTGTTTCCTCCTCGGGGTCCCCGCACTCGCCATTAGTCAGGACATAGGGATTGTCGTGCAGCTCCCTGCCTGTCGCAGGGGCAGGATGTCAACCTTGGAGCTTGTTCAGAGGACCTGCTTTAGCAACCTAGCATCACTGTTACCATCATTAGGCACCTAAACAATTTTAGTAGCTATTTAAATTAGGTTTCAATATGCTTTTCTCTTACTGCAGCGTGTGGTTAGACTCTCCCCAGGTTTGCTGGCTCTGTGCGAGATGGCCTGACATTCCATACAGGCATACACCACAGTCACTTGGAGGTCCCGGAAGAGGACCTCAAGGACAGAAAAGCAGTTTCACTCCCGAGCAGCTGAAACCAAGGGGACAAAGGGGCCCTGAGACTCCTGATTGGGGCCACAGTAGGAAGAACATGCGGTTCTGAAGATTTTTTCCTGCCTTTTGCCACAAATGAAAAACCCTGTCATCAAAAGCCATGAGGGCAGAAGTTCCAGACTTGAGGGCTGGTTTTCAGTGGAGCTGCTTCTCAGTGTAGCCAGCTCTGTGCCCTGCTCCAGGATGAGTAGTAGCTGGAACTTCGTTTTACGATGATGAGCAAGTCTTCTAAACCGTCTGGATAAGTCAGCCCTGCCCTTCCCTCTTCCTGTGACCGTGAGTACCTCCCTTGTCTGCATGTGGGCCGGGGGAGGCTGAAACCGTCCCCCAAAACTGAGCTCCTCCACCAAGTCTATGATTAACCTCCCCATCTAAAATGTTCTTCCTTTTCTGGGGTCTTATTAGCCTCGAGAAGGAAGAGAGCCAAAGGAAGGGGATCCTGAAACTGAGCAGGATGGGGTGGGGTCCCTCCAGGTACGGCAGCCCTTCTGTGTCCCCCGTTTCTTGTTGGCAGGAAGAAGGTTTCAGGCGCCTGTTCCAAAGGGCAGATTCAACAGTCACTATTTAGGGGAGTGAGGGAAGCCAGTAAGAAACAGTAGGGCAAGTCTGATCCTATTCCCGCCTGGCCCTGCTTCCTTCCTGGGGGGATGTGGAGAACGGTTTGATACATATCCGACTTCTACAGGAACTAAGGCTCCACCCAGGGGGAGGATGGTAACTTCCGGCTGAGCACAAGCACATGGACCCCACACCTGTTGGAACCAGGAGGCCAATGACCAGGATTCCCGGACCACCACCCTGTTACCTCCCTGCCAACCAATCAGAGGAGGGCCGCCCGCCCTGCAGACCCCTCTCAATTGCTGCCTATAAAGTCCCTTCCCTGGAACTCGCTGGGGAGCTTGGGTCTCGAGCACAAGCCTTTGTTCTTGTTTGGCCCTGCAACGTAACTTTCCAAACTTTGATGTTTCACTTTGTTTGGCCTCGTGATGTGTCAGGCACATGAACTTGGGTTTGACGACAACATTAATAGGAGCACGGTAGCTCCTCTTAACTGAGCAGTTACTATGATAATCTTGTGCTGGGCGTCCTGAGCACTTCTCGGGGGGGTTCAGAACCATCTTTATTCGTATCCCTCTTAGTCTATTTTAAAAAGGTGGCAACAAGTACTATTTTTAAGAGCAATTTTAGGTTCCCAGCAAAATGAAGAGGAAGGCACAGAGAGTGCCACCCGCCCCAACCCAGCCCCTGAGCCCCAGAATTTCCCCATCATCAACCTCCTGCCCTTTCTCCTGGCTGCTGACAGAAGCTGATCAATTTCAATGAGCTGGTGCAAGTGACCAGAGGCAAATTCTATGCCAGGAATCTTCTATTTTCCCCTCCAGGTCTCTCTCCACCTTTCCCACCTGGCTCTGTGACCATGCAAACGGACCTGTGTGGCTTCCATTTAGACTTGGCCAATGGGGAGTCAGGAGGTTGGAGGGCAGGGAAGTGGGAACGTTTATTCCCTCTGTTTGCCTCGTGAAGATTCAGGGCTCTGGGTGTTCCCTACACCGGGGTCCCAGCTTTTGCTGGTGGTCCTCTCTGCACAGCTTTGGCCCCCTGGCTGAGCTGGCCTCTCCCCCTGGCCCAGGGGGACATGGTGCCCTGCGTTTGCACTCTCCTTTATGGCTTCCTGATACTCTTTTTTTAAAAAATGGTTCCATCATTAAACTATTCAAGTCACCCAATGTGGGGGTGTCATCTATCTTCTGGCAGACCTGCCAGCCACCCACACTGTGAGTGCTACCCCTAGACTGCCAGCCTAAGCGGACAGAGTATCATGGTAGGAACATCTCAGCCTGAGAGCTGAGTCCGTGGCTCAGCCCAGGCGACAGTCTTAGGGAGGCTCACTTAGGCCATCCAGGAAAACAGCCCAACTGCTTAGCATAGGAGTGATTAGGTCAGGAGGAGAGCCCTTCTGAATGGGATTAGCGCCCTTATTAAATAGAGGCCCCAGGGAGCTCCCTCTCCCCTTTGCCACGTGAGGACACAGTGGAAACACAGTTGTCTCCAAACCAGGGGTCAGATACCAGATGCCAAATCTGCTGGAGCCTAGGTCCTGGCATCCGACCTCCAGAATTATGATATAAACTTGCACAGTCTGTGAGCCCCCGTGCCTGGGGCATCTGTGACAGCCTGAACGGACACGTGTGGCCCACCCAACAGGAGCTCATCCTCCACAGGAAGCAAGTCAGGATGCGTGTTTCTTTTCCTTTCTTTGGTTTAAATTTGTTAGATTTGGCCAGCACCCTAGGAAAGTGCACCATCCCACGTATACAGCTTTGCCGAGCCACTATAGACAGACCCGTCCCTGCCACCTAAGCCCCAAGTCCAGACACAGAATGTGACAGGCGCCACGGAAGCTGCCCTCACTCCTCCCAGGGACACCACTCTCCCCACTTCTGATTTTTTTTAGCATTTTAAAGAAGTAGAATCCTAAGGAGTTCCCATCTTGGCTCAGCGGAAACGAATCTGACTGGGAACCACGGGGCTGCGGATTCAATCCCTGGCCTCGCTCAGTGGGTTAAGGATTCAGCATTGCTGTGAGCTGTGGTGTAGGTTGCAGACGTGGCTCGGATCTGGCGTTGCTGTGACTGTGGTGTAGGCCAGCAGCTGTAGCTCCGATTCGACCCCTAGCCTGGGAACTATGCCACAGGTGTGGCTCTGAAAAAAAAGACAAAAAAGGAGAATCCTAAGTATCGCTCACAGTTTTCCAGAGTCCCACCCACATTTGCCGAACGCCTGAAGCCCAGCATGAGCCTCTGGTTTCCCTAGCACTCAGGCCACCTCTACCTCCCTGACGCCAGAGGGACAGAGCTCCTGGGAGTCGGGGTAGTTCCGAGGAACAGAATCACAGGGATGGGGTCAGTGCCGATGCTCTGGTCTAACTGGATTTTGAGTCACTGATGATTCTGTCGCTCAGCATTTAATAGGGGATCAGCTGTTCACGGGGGTGGCTGAGCCACAGTGCAAATTCCTTTCACAGCTCTGGGGTCCCTTGTGTTAAATCAGGGCTACAGCCAAGCGGTGACTTAGACTCGCAGTTACCTGGTTTTTCACCTTGGCAGTCAGGGCTGATCTTGTTGGGAAGGTGAACTTTGAGCAAAGGCTCTAGGGACCCACAGATGGGTGGAGGCTGTGCTCTAGCAAAGGGACCAGATAGAGCGGAGGCCACGTGGCTGGCGTGTTCTAGGCCATGGGCTGCTCTCATTCATCTCTTTAGATGTGCTTCTTCTGCCTGCCTCGCTGCCAGTCCCCCAGGGCCAAGCAGGCTCAGGCACGCCCCTGTCTTTCTCTTGGGCTCAGCTGAGGACTTCAGCAGGTGGCATCTCGAGGGTTGACATTCCTAGAATCATGCATCCAAAGAACATTGTCTGCTGGTTCTCCCCTCTTCCGTGGACCTGGGTTACCGACGGTGGGGGATGTGACCTGCACCTAAGGATGTGTCACTGGATTCCTCCCTTGCAGGGCGATGGCTGAAAATGGAGTGACCACTTCACACTGGGGGCCTTGGGATGGAGCTGGCCTGCCTGCTTCGTGGGGTCATAGGTGCGGTGGGGAGGGCACATGTGCAGCCCACAGCCACCCCCCTTCCCTCCGCCCCATGCTCCCAGATGCCCACGGTCTGCCATCCTATGCCTGATGGGGGTGCCAGTTCCCTCTGATGACGGCCTGGAGAAGTGTCCCAAAGGTGGGGTGCTCACCAGTGACGTGTGCGATTCGTGAAGGTATGAGAGCCCCCGCCCCCAGTGCTCTAGCTGCGCACTAACCTCCCAGTGTTCAGGATAGCCAGCCAACACAGCTCTGGGCTGAAGGGCCAGGACACAGCTTACGTGGGCTCTTTCCTCTCCCTGGTCCCCTGAGAAGTACAGCATACCCTTCAGGGGGTAACAGGGCCAGTTTTCCCTGGGAAAACACCCTGCTCACTCTCTGCCCATACAGCCCATCCCACTCCTAGTTTCAGCCCTAGGATCAGAACGCTGCTTTTCTCTACTTCTTGGCCAGCCCTTCTTTTACGGCTCCTCTGCCAGGGTCCTCCGCCCCTGGGGCCTGGGTTTGATATGAGGCAAGCTCAGTGAGGGGGGAGGGGAAAGGAAGGTGTGTATTCACTGCTCGGAGCAGATGGTGCTGGCTCGCACAACCACTCTGCAAACCACGAGGTCCCCACAGAACCATCAGGGAAGCAAGTCGGCTTGCTGGGCCTCCCGTGTTGCCCTGTTGCTATGGCAACGCCCCAGTGCAGCACCAGGAATAGATGGTTTTTAAGGGGGCAGGGGTCTTGTAAAAAGTATTAGCAGCCGAGGGGGACAGGGTTTTCCCTCAAGGGCTTCTCTGAGTGGGCATAGGGGCCTGGGCTGCCCCCCTCTCTGCCCGCTTTCACCCCGTCCTGCCAGCAAGCAGCTCTTCTTTTCATTCTTGAGACATGGAGGGCAGGTGGCAGTGCTGGATTCGATGTAGGAGTGAGACATAAAGCACAGGGCCCAAGACCCATTGATCCCCGAGTCCTGGAGGCAGAGCCCATATGCCTGGCCACACAGCCTCCACAGTTAAAGACAGAGCCCAGAGCCTGGGGTCAGATGTGCCTGGGTCTCCACTTCCTGCTGAGCGAGGCCCAGGCAAGTCCCTTAACCTCTCAAAGGCTCCATGCTCTCAGAGCCAGATGTCAGCCAGAGAAGCAGAACCAGGAGGAGATATGCGTGAAGAGATTTATTGCAAGGAGTTGGTCTACATGACTCTGATGCCTGGCTCGGTGAGTCTGGAGTCCACAGGGCAGACCCTCGGGAAGGGCAGGCTGGACTTCTCCAGCACGGGCTGAAGCTGCTGCCCACCTGAAGACGGGGAATTTTTTTGTCAACCAGAGGCGCCTCAGCTCGGCTTTAAGGCTTTTTGTTGGAGTGAAGAAGGCCCATCCAGATGATCTAGAATGCTTTTTCTTACTTGAGGTCAACTTATTATGGCCTTTAATCACATCTACAAAATACCTTCCCAGCAACACTTAGGTCAGTGGAGTAACTGGGGACTGCAGCCAGGTTGACACAAAATGAGACCATGACGGGGGTGGGGGGGCTCCCTAATAAAATGAGGCTGGTGGGCTTTGGGGGGAGCTTACTACATGATTTACATGCGGTATCTCATTCAGGCCCAATACCAGCTAGTGACCAAAGCAATGACAGCAGCCAGCCTTGGTGGAATGTCACTATATGCCAGGCATGGGCGGTTCCTATTTAATCTCAAAATGAGCCTACCTGGCAGGTACCATCTTGATTCTCATGGACCAAAGAAGTTACTGAAACCCAAGTCTAAGATCTATAGGATCCCAAAACTGAAGACACTTTTTTTTTTTAAGGTCTTTTTACAGCTGCACCTGCAGCATATGGAAGTTCCCGGGCTAGGGGCCGAATTGGAGTCGTAGTGCCACAGCAATGCAGGATCTGAGCTGCATTTGTGACCTACCCCGCAGCTCGTGGAAACACTGGATCCTTAACCCTCTGAGCGAGGGCAGGGATGGAACCCACATCCTCATGGATGCTAGTCGGATTCTTAACCTGCTGAGCCACAACAGGAACTCCCAGAAAGGCACATTTTAAACCAGGTACTATGCTGGCCCCTGAGGGGATTGCACTCAGTGTGATAAGCATGAAGGAATACTTTGTGTTTGCTCATTCTCGCCTCATTCCTCAAACAGGTGGCAAGCCCTCCCTGCACACTTTATCTGTCCTTTCATCTTGCCCTCCCTGCCCCCCAGAGAGCGGGTGTCATTATCCTTCTGTGGTCATTGCTGCACAGAGACTGCAGGTAAGGTGAGGAGTCAAACTGAGGTCTGTGTGACTCTGAGGGCGTGGCTCTTGGCTGCTCGGTGTGGATGGAGGAAGCACCTGGTTTGGGCCTGGGGCTCTTGAACTCAAGCTCTGGGATGCCTTCCTTCTGGCTGTGTGTGTGCTGTGCAGATCTATTCTCTGCCTGCCCTGCTCTGTGGCCCAGGAGGCTGACCCCGTGAACTTCAGCATCCAGGTTGCCTCTGGCTTCGGGAGTTGGTCCTACACTGGCAGGACATGGTAAGGAGAGAAGATGTTAGGATCGATCTACACTAACCTTGACCTCTCGCTGCCTTGCCATGGAAGAGGAGTGGCCTGTCTCTCTCTGGACTCTGGCAAGACCCCTCCCCTTTTCCCCAGAATGAAAAGGCTTCCCCCAGTGCCTAGGCGGGCCTCACCATCCCTTGCTGGTTCACCCACCTCTGCCCTCATCTCCGTCAACATTACCCTTCAATACCCTCCTCCAAGGAAGCTCTCTGGGAGCTCCCTTCATCCTCCTGCTGGAGCCTTAACTGACCAGTAGGTCTGGAAACTGCTAGGGGACAGCTGACCTTGGAAGATGGTAGCCGGTGTCTGCAGGAAGTGAGGTAGGGGACTGCCGGGCCACTCCAACCTCTGCAAAAGGGCAACATGCTTATGAGCCTTTGATGGGATCAGCTGGGTCAGACCTCGGGGTGTGTGAGGCAGTCGGTCCAGTGCCAAAGTCACCCCAATTTGCCTGGGCCACTCCTGCTTTTAATGTTAGATGTCCCTTTCTCAGACTCCACAGTCCAGGCAGGTGGGGACAGGTGGTCACCCTTGAGCTAGGTCGCAGTGCTGTTGCCATGCAGGATGCTCACTTGCCTCGACACTCAGGGAGATGCCCAAACTCAGCCCCAGGAGCCCTGGTCTGGGCCCCATGGAGGAACAAGTGCAGCTCAACCTGCAGGGGGTGGCCCGGGGGAAGGGGTGGCTAGGCAGGTCCTCGAGTCAGCCCCACGTAACCGGGGAGCCTGCACGTGCCACTTTCTTCGGTGAGTCTCTGAGGCCTGGCTGGCTCTAACTGCTTGGCAGATTGAACCCCCGGGGCCCCGCATAACTACTGAATATTTAATAATAATTAGCAGACAATGAGATAAGTGCTTCACCTCTGTACCTCTCACTGTAGGGTCTGTAATCCCCCGGGCATGCTTCATTGCTATAACAACAATGTCAACCTACAAGTCACCTCCTCTTAAAGTCTTGACTGGGAGGGATGAGAAGTTTGATCAGTGAGGCCAGGCAGGGGGTGGGGCTTCATTGGCCCCATTTGCACCTTTTTCCTTTGCCTGGACCTCCCCGCCTCACTCATGATAAGCCTCGTGCCTACCCTCTCTGGCTCAGCAAACAACCCAGCCAGTGCCTACTCCATTCCAGGCATCCTCAGGAGCTGGGAAGGCAGCCCTGAGCCAGGCCAGTGGAGCCAAGCAGTAGCTCCAGAGTTTGCCTTGTCACCCTCCCGTTGTCTCCAGGTGGACCAGAGCCATCAGAACGATGTCACATGGAGAAACCCCTCCTCAGCGCTCCTGCCCTGCGGCCTGGGGATGACTTTGAGGACTTTCTCAAACTGATCCCACAACCAATGTGACAAATCTCAGGAGGGAGGCAGTGATCAGTCTGCTCTGAATCAAATCAGAGCCTCTCAAGGCTAGCAGTGCCCACCTTGCCTGGTTGATCACAACTCCCCACCACCAGGACACTGTGGTCCTAAGCCACTGAGGAGCCATGAGGACGTTCTGGGCAGAGGAAGGCCAGTGTCTGAATTATTTGCCAGGGACGGCAAAACCCTGCAAGTCCTGCACAGCCTCGAAATCACGCCTCCTGGCTTGGCGCTCCAGCCCCAGTCGCCTAATCCTGGTGTCCTCAGAGCACCTGTGCATCCCTCTGACTCAGCACTGAGCCCTGCTCTTTGGTCTGCATGCAAGGCCCCCTCCTGGGGTCTGGTCAGTGCTCATCCTTGGGGTCTCAGAGGTGCTTCCTGGGCCCTACCCCCTCCACTCCCTCAATGCAAACTCTTTCTCTTGTAGGCTCTCGTAATGCCCTGGACGTTCCTGTCATCACACTTGTGAAAACTTGTAAGAAGATAGTAACCAAACAATTGGACTAAACATGCTCCCCGCTCCCCAACTCAGAGCAGAACCTACAACACTGTCCCGGCTGTGTCTTCTGGTCTAACATCAGGGCACGCATCACACGGCAAGTTCTCAATCAGCGTTGACGGATGTAAACGAATAAAGCAGGACTTCCTCTTGGAAGAGAAATACAGGCGTTTGGGGAATCATCTTCTATGCAGAGTGGGTTTTCCTCTCTCTTGCTTCATCCACCCTGAAACCTCTTTCCGTGTAAACACTTGCATAGCACTTTCTATGTGTCAGACACTCTTCTAAGTGCTTTACATATGTTATTGCTTAATGGTCACCACTCTATGAGGTGAATACTGTTCTTCCCAACTGACATGGGAGGAGACTGGGGCACAGAAAGCTTAAGCAACTAAGACTCCAGACACAATCCCAGTGGGAACAGACGGTAAGTACTTTCTTTAGTCTTCAAGTCAGTGATGGTAAAAATGGAGAGAAGGCTCTTGCGTGCAGGCAAAGTCAAACCCCAAACTTTTGGGTACCTGACTTCTGCAGAAGTTCAGGTGTCTTCTTAGGCATCAATCTTTTTTGGGGGCGGGAAGAAAGCACTGGATGGCAGGTCTTGTGTGTTTATATTTGGTAGAAATATATCATCATAAGCCTTAAGTTTCTTCGACTTTATCTTACTTAAAATTTGGTTGAAATCATAGACTACAAAATTCATCCACCAGTTAATGACAATACCTTTTAAAAATAACTTATAATGAAGCTGTTCACACAAGTGCTGTGAAGAATACACAACACTGGTGGTTAGCCAGCCATCAGCTTTAGTTTGCAAAGAAAGAGAAGAGTCAGCAAGTATTGAAATAATAGTGTTTATAAATATTTAAATTTAAGCTTAACTTGCTCTATATTTGTCATCATAAAATTCTGAAGAGAAAAAGAGTTACAATCTAGAATTCTATGCCAAGTAAAACTATCATATGTGATGATAGCATATAAAGATGCTTTCTGAGAAAGTGGGTCCTGGATATTCCTGATGATGACAGTAGGTCTCTTGGTGATGGCAGTTACTAAGTGCTGCCCTTGATCACCCCCCTCTAGTTCATACCAACTACTTGGTACGCAGCAGCCACCCTGGATCTTCCCTCTCTTTCTAATGTGTTTCATCTCGTTTCCTCTACCCCACGTCTCCTACAGATGCCATTGTTTCGTTGGAGCATACCCTCCAGGAGCTTTCTGCAAAGTGCTTGCATGGGGGTGTAAATTCTTGGAAAAAAATTTCTGTAAAAAAAATCACCTCTCATTTTTTAATAGTTTGAGCAGGAATAGAATTGTAGTTAGGAAAGAGAAAATTTTCAAATCCTTAAAGTACTTGCTCTAGAATTGTGTCTCCTAGTATTGATGTTGGTAAGGCTAAAGACATTCCGATATCTGATCACTCAATGTGAGGCTTTTTCCCTTCTGGAAGTAAAGTATGGTTCTTTAGTTTCATGATAATGTGTAGGGGTTGGTATGCAGGGAACTTTGAAAGCCCTTTAAGCCTTGAAAGTCATGTCCTTCATGTCTGAAAAAAACATTTTCAAAAACTTATTCTTTATTCCCTCTTGTCTGGTTTCCCTTTTTGGAATTCTTATTTTTCACATCTTACATATCTCTTAGGATGGTCTTTTAATATTCTCCTATTTTACCTTCTATCATTCATCTCTTTGTTCTTTGCTTGCTTCCTGGAGAGTTCCTCAAAAACTGTTCTGCAGCCTTCCTATTTAGCTTTTCATGTCTGCTTTTATTTTCAAATTCCAAGAGTTCTTTTTTTGGTTCTCTAACATTTTCCCCTAAAAAATTGCATCCTGTCTCATGTCATAGATACAGTGTGTCTGAGGACACTAAGCCCCCCCCCCACCTTTCTTCCTGCTTTGTCTCAATTATTTCAACTTTGTCTAACATAAAAAGCAGAGGCCAAAATAAGCAGGAAAAAGCATTTTCCTCAGATTTCCTTTGGTTGTCTGCTTATGTCCAGGAATGAGAAACAATGGAACTGATGGGGTCTCTGAGCACAGGGTGGAACTTGGTGGAACTTCAACGTAAGGTGATCTAGCAGGACATTTTTGTGGGGAGGAATCCCTAATTTTGGTCATCATTCCCAGAGAACTCTTCCCAACTTCTGTCTGAAGTCTGGAGGTTGAGTTGCTAGTGGTTTAGAGCCAAGAAAGGAAAAGAATTGGAATGTCTCACTGTTCATCATGCACGGGACCAGTAATGGCCTGGTTTTCTAGGAATACTTTTGCCCCCAACTGCCCAGGTATCCTCTAGATTAGAGATGCTGTTTTACAGACTCCAATGAATAAACCGACGGTCATCTTGCAGACAGAGGAAGGAAAGCTGTGATGGGGATGAGTGCGAAGGAGTTCTAAGGCAAACGCTTTTAAATAGCTGCCATTGAACCCTCCTCCTTTTAGCTTCCCTTTTCACCCTCCACCTCTAGAAGTACCTGACACTATCAATTCCTGAGCCCTTCGAGGACGCTGCGCAGAACACCCCGTTGGCTCTTGGCTGTCCCTGCTCCCCAGCTGGTACTCGAATTTCTGAGGGAGGCCGTGATGAGGACACAGATCCCACTTGCTCTCCTGTTACTGAAGTTTATGGCTGGCCACTGCTCTTTTCTTCCTATTCTTTGGGATTTAGAGATTAAAAATTCCTTTTCCTGCAGGCTTAGTGGAGATTGAAGAGAGAAGAAAACCAGATATGTTTGCACAATATGCCCTCTTTAGGAGAGGAAGAATGTTTCTGGAAAAAGATCCTCAGAACGCATTTCTCTTGCCCGTCTCTGCCCACAGCCAGCTGGGTGACTTGTCTGGGGCCTTTCCTCTCTCTGGGCCAGCCTCTGGCCTCTTTGGATGGGGAGATGAACATTGGAGCACTCTGAATCTCTCACAATCCATAGGCTGTGTAGTATAGGCTGCTGTCCCTGGACAGGAATCAGGACCATGGGGGCTTGTGGAGGAAGAGAAGGGACAACTGAGGGGCTTTAGAAAACATGCATGTTAAGGAGAGAAAACAGCAGGAGCTGTTTGTGCCTGAGGGTTGAAATTGTCCTGGTGTGCTAAAGCTCGTGGTATGATGTCAGCACATGATGAGTAAAGCTTTCTAAATAAGGCCTCCTAATGAGGCTAAGCTCAGGGATAGCCAAGCTGAAAAACCCAGAGCTCTGCAAGGCTCTCCCATGTCCTTGTGGGGCAATGGAGGTCGGCAGGGGTGGCATCTTCCTCCCACACTGAGACAGCACGGGCTAAGGGGCTGTGTAAACGGAGACCTCCTGGAAGTTGACCACAAAGAGAGGTTTGCAAGAGGTTATTGGAGGACAATGTCTGTGACAGATAAAGCAGGGAGGAGGCAGGATTGGGCAGAGGAAACCACCTGATCACAAGAGGATCTGTCAAGATCTCAGTCAGCTTGAGCAGGAGCTCCAGGGCAAAAGTGGCTCCTTAGAGGAGTCTGTGTTAGACAGACATGGCCAGGCCCTGAACCCCCCCATTGTGCAGTCCCAGCAGCTGCCTAGGGAGAGTGCAGACAGATCAAAAGTTGAAATGGATCCTAAAAACACTAACAGCTGGAAGCTGCCAGGGAACAGCACTCTTTACAGCTGAATGGCAAGTTCTTTCTTGAAGGGAGAGCTGGGGCTCATGGGGCTGGGAGAGAGGAGTCACCAGGAGCGAGCTGCACAATCCTCTCTTCCCTGCTTGCTCATCTGAGCAGGAGAGCAAGGCTCCCCAAAGTCCTGCATGTTCACATTTTCAGGGCTGGGACAGCACAGTGCAAAGACTCAAGGACCGTTCCGTGAGGGTGAGGAGAATATTCTTCTCTGTCTGCTGATCCTGTATCACAGTGCTAGTCTTTCTCCTCAGGACCATGTTCAAGACAGCTTTCCTGGAGGCCCTGGAAATAACAGCCTAGGAGAGATTTCTTGGGGTTCTGCCAAGGAAACGAGGCATGGCCTGGAATGGGAAGGGTCTCAGGCAATCGATGGTCATTGTGCTAATTTCCAATGGCCAAACGAACTGTGTGCCAGGCACCTTGTATCCATATATGTCTATCACTCTATATCAATATCTGTATCTCTATTTGTCATCTCCATTTTACGTGTCATCTCTGTGATTCTCACAATAAAAATGATACCCACTCACTCCTACCATTTCACAGACAAGGAAACTAAGGGTCATATAGATGAGTCAATACATGCTGAGATGATGCTTGCAGGATGAGCCAGAGGCACCTGAAGAGAAGGGGCTGGGTGGGGCTGTCTGGGTAGATACAGAAGATAGACTAGCAAGGCGCCTGAAGGTTGCTGGAGAGCGAAAGGTCTGGGGAGCCAGTAGGGCTCTGTAGATTGTGTGTGTGTGGGGGGGGGGGCTTGGACTCAATGACATCTGTAGGCGGCACTGGTGATTGCACAGGGCACATTTCAGCACTGCCATGGTGGACAGCTCCATGCAGGTTCCCTGCCAGCTTCAGGTAAGATGATCCCCTGCTTTTTCTGAAGCCAGAGAAGGCTGCTCAGAGTCACATGAAGGCACAGGTTAGCACAGAGTCGTCAGTATCCCTGAGAAGCAACCAGAACTAGTGGGGATGGCAGCAGATGGGCAAGGTCCCATGCCGAGTCCTCTGTGACCATGTGGTTTATGGGGGTCTGCTGTGCCTGACATAACTCATGGATGGCAGGGAGGGAACTTCCCTTGGGATTGGCAGAATCCCAATTTTAATTTCTTGAATAGACAGTTCATTCACACAGTTCAAAATTCAAAAAGTACAAAAGAGGATTCGGTGAAAATTTCCTCTCCTACTCCTGTTCTCCATTTATCAAGTCCCCAGCCACACAGCCAGCCAATTTAGCCAGTTTCTTACACATCCTTCTGGAGATAAGGCATTTAAATTTTTCTTAGAAAATTAAACTTTTTTTTCCACAGTGAAAATATATTGCTTATTTAATGAGGATAAGCAAACAGAACCCAAGAGAATAAAATTATCCATAATCCTACCTTAGAAAAAAATTCACTATGCACACTGGGTATATAACTGTCCAAATGTGTTTCCTATTCAAAAATATATGAACTCTGTACATATGGATAGAAAAATAACTTTGGTATAAAAATATGAAACAACTGTATAAAAATATAAAGTTAAATAACTTTGCAAAAGCAAGACAGGAAACCCAGAAGTTGAAGAGTAAAAGACATTTGATAAAATATTTAAAATTTTGAACAATAAGTACTATACAGTCAAAAGACAAAATAGCCTGAGGAAGTGTTTGTCTTTCTATTACCAGTTTAATGGGTGGGAGTCTTTATAACCCATTTGGAAGATAAGAGTTCACATTTTTAATTTTCATGCAGCACATTTTTCTGTCCTGCTCAGGAAGGCCTCCATCACACAGGCTTATTACAATTTTTCCTAAATGTTCTTTTAGGAGTTTTATTATGTACATTTGTTATTACTTAAATCTTTACATTTATTGCTTTATGTTTGTACATTTCAATTTTAATCCACCTGGTATTCATTCTTATATATGGCATGACTTAGGGGGTCTGGCTTTGCTTTCTTCCAAATGGGAAGCCAATTATATCAGCAACAATTTACAAAGTAGATAGTTATTTTTCCATTGAATTGAAATGCAGCCTTTACCATAGAGTGAGTTCTCCAAGGCACACAAATCAGTACAGCAGAATTTTCAAAAGAACGGTAAGATCATGATTCTCATACAGATGTAAAGATGAAACATTGAGTATTTTGTTTAACCAACTGAGGAAACTGATGAGGTGTTATGACCAGTGCCAAGGAAGATGCGAGAACACATTTGTAGATCAGAAATGTTGAGGAAGATAGACAAGAGCAGCAGAAACGGATTTTTTTTTTAAGGGGGAGGCGTGGAGGATTCACTTGCACTTCAGTCAGAATTGCTTTATGTTTTTATTAGTTATCTCCCATTTACGGAGTGGTCAGAGAGCTTCCACAAAGTCAGAACCACACTGGGAAGAAAGTGCTACAGGTACCCCATCATTCTCCATTGAAGCATAATTTTTTTTTCCCTGTCTCCCCCGTGTTAGTCAAAGTTAAACTTAAATTCTCGATTGCAGAGTAAGGTTGGTCTAAGTTTTGGCTTGTTTCTGTATATTATATACATGTCATTGACCACATAGGCCCAAGTCCGTTTTTCTAGAAGTTTTCATGAGGAACTTCAGATTGGACTTTTATCTAAGGAGCTGGCATGAACTTTAAAGAATGTAAAGAGGTCTAAGGAGCAAAAGTACCCTCACCCCTGCTGCCTTGGGACAAACCTGCTCTTCCTTATGAAGCAGAAGCACCTGCCTAGCTGTTATCTCACTGAAACCATTGGTCCTGAGTAGACACTCAAGAGTATAATTAATTAATTAATTATAGGATTTAAAAACAGTAGTTGCTTCTATTTCCCAGAGAAAACTAGAGAGAGTACTTGAGAACGGTGTGCTGCACACCAGAACTTCAGCCGACTATCAGAGCGCATGGAAACACAAAACACTTTTGACAACCCCTCACCTTCCACATACAACTTAGCAAAATGAACCTATTTTTAAGAGACCCTAAAGTCTAGTCATCCTGAAGTGCATAAAAATAAGGAGCAGAACCAGAGAAGCCAAAATGCTGCTTTGTAATTAATGTTTCACAACTCTATTTCACTTAGAATTCATCCAATAAGTATCATGAATTAACTCAATTTAATATCAGTTCAAGGTTTTAAGTTACCTAAAGATCGTGGAAATTAGTTTCAAGCCGACACACTACCAAACTGTGTTGAGATTCAAGTTTATCGTAAGAAATGACTTAATTTAGTTCCTTGGATCAGTAAACCTGAATCCGTTTAGGAAGAACATACCCAAGTAAAATAAAAGCATATGCTTGCATCCTACTTAACACTGAGGAATGAGAGACGAGGGCACTGACAAATCAGAAGATACAGTTCTGTTTGCGTAGAACTGAAAACATTGATCTTACTCGCCAAAGATGTAGGCTAAGATTTATGAGCTTGAACTCTTAAAATACTTGAGTTGACGTCTCAAAAATAACCATGCAGATATAACATGGATGCCATAAAATTCAGTTTTAAGCGTAAAGTTCAAATTCGAGGGGTATTTTTATACGTTGTACAAAACGGTCCCTGCAGTCTCATTTTAGAATATGTTTCCATCACCCCTGAAAGCCCTCACTCCCAGCAGCCTAGTCAACCACTCATCTACTTGGTCTCCATTGATTTGCCCCTGAGGGACTGTCCATACACCTGGGAACGCAGAGCACGTCTTGTGTGTCTGGCTTCCCTTATCCAGCACAGTGGTTTCTAGGCTCATCTGTGTCGTGGCATGGCTCACTACTTCCTTCCATCTTACTGCTGTCTGGATAGACCATATTTTGTATGTATTCCTCAGGAGATGAGCATCTGGGTGGGCCTCACTTTGGGGCTATTGTAAATCAGGCTGCTGTGAACATTTGGGTTTATAGTTCTGTGGTTATAGCCTCTGTAAATAAAGATATGTCTCTTTTTCAAATGCTTGTTCTGAGCATTGAGTTTGTATATCTTATGCTTGCTAAGAGCTGTGAAAATACTAATTTTGGGTGGGTCGTCTTTACAATGTCTAATAAACACATACATGGGAAAATATTAAGGGAATTGTCATTAAAATACAGAACAAGTAGAGGTTTCTACTTAATCCTAACTCACCCATAATTATTAGGAATTACTGCTGAGTTGTAGGAAAGGCCAATTTGGTAGCAATTGATATAATGTTTTAATCTCATTTATCATGTAATTCACTACTTTCACAGGTTAGATTTCCCAAGGTTTGTATTCTCAGGCTAAAACCAACTTGGTCACTGTCTATAGATGTTGCAGGTTGGGTTCCATGGAAACAGGTACATTGACGGAGAGTTATATGCAACAGCTCTGAGGGAGAGAAGAAAGCAGAGGGGAACAGAAGGGAGAGCTGAACTTCTAACCCCAGAACTGATTGATGCATCATCAGAGTTGGGTTGAGGCAAGGTGGCTAAGCCCTTGTACCTACTGCATCCGCCAGGCAGTGGAGATAACCTCAGACCCTGGGGAGATACTCTGCCCAGTAAGGTCAATATCCAGGGAGGGGCTCAGCTGAGAGCTAACAGCCACTGACACCTCCACCCACTGGGAGTAATTCCACCAGCAAAAGGGGTGAGTACCCTGTATCATCAACTACAGCTGATATATTGATATGCCGGTAGGTTCCATCATTTGCATTTATAGTCATAAGCTGTATTTTTGGTTCTATTTTAATTAGATTTGGATAAAGTTTACATCAGTGATAGAAAATTAAATGGTGAGCCTTTTCATCTGACTCTGGTATTGAGAGTCCTAAACGGGCTCACCTGGGAGACTGGGTGTGACCAGAGAGGCCCAAGGAGCAGACCCTGGGCCTGACACTTAAAGGCCAGGTCAAGGACGGGGATGCAGTGAAGGAGATGGAGAAGAGGCAGGTGGGGTGGGAGGAAACCATGAGAGTGGTGCTGAGTTCTAGATGCTCCACCACAGCTGTCATTTGACTTTTCCCACTTAAGATGAGTATTGGCGGCGGGGGGGGGAGCCCTTCTCCACTGCAGGTGTTTCCTTCTAGGTGGGAAGAGTTCAATTAATGTTACCTCCTGGCTTTGTCCCACCTCTTCCTTTTGCATCCCAGAGTGAGCGTCATTTGACCGGCTGGTAAATGGGCTTGCCTTGCTCAGTCTCTCCCTTCCCTCTCCTGGGTTCCAGCCTACCAGTGAGAACAGCAGTCCCCTAGCTCCTTCTGGCCAGGCCTGGGCCCTGCATGTTGGTGATGGGGTGGATGTGATTGCTTATCTCGGCGCTCACTTAGCCAGCCTTTTGGCTCTTCTGAGAGGTTACAACTTCCAGCTTTGCTTTTGCCAATTATGTGATATATAAAATATATTTATCAACAAGCTAATACATTGGAGCTCCATCTGCCACTCCTTTATAGGTTCTCTACGTGTGTTCTGAAACCAGCGGGGAGTGGGAGGGCCAGGGCATTTATCAAGTGTGCTTTTGAGAAGTTTAGTTTGCTTTTCCTACTCTTATGATGAAACACAAACTTCAAGCTTTTGTCATAATGGGATCCAGATCACGTCTTAGATTGCAAGTTCCTGTTACTAAGCTAGTCTAACATTCCATTCTCCGAACTATGGATAGAGTTAAACTCCATTCTCATATCAGGGCTATCTAGACTTAGCTTGTATACATGTGGAGTTAATGTTTCCATACAAACATGATCACATGTGGTCTTTGCAATGGTACTCTGAGTTAGATGCTATGATTACTCAAACTATAGCAACATTTAACTGGCTTAAACAGTGTCAGTTCTTTTACGCCACCACTTCCCTTTTTTGGGGGGTGGGGAGCTCGAAGGGACGTAAACTTCTAAGGCCACACGTAAGTGAATTCTTCTTGCCTTCATGTGTAACAGCCAGAATTAAAAACACTACACAGTATTTCAGGAGAATCCCGCATTAGGAAATATAAAGTGATTTAAACTCATTAAAAAACAAACGCCCATCTCTCAGATTGGGCTGCAAAGAAATTCGGCTCTATGGGGCATAACGAAAACTCACATAAGCTTGTTTATCCTTCCATCTTTAAATTTGTTTTCATTTCAGGATGATACAAACAGGTGGCATGGAGATATTGATTTCAGACACAGTGTGAAAATGGAATGAAGGGCTATTTTATATTGATAAATGGTCCAGTTCAGAATGGAGAGAAAATAGTTTGCTAATATGTTCAGTATATAGGCCCCCAGTAATAGATTCAAAGTTCTAAGGATATCTAATTATGTTCAGATGTGATTGCTTTTTCCTAAATCCTGCTCAAATGACCAGTCTAATAGAGCAGTGAAAGTTATTTAGTGCTAGCATATTCCTGGGAGGAGTCCAATGGAAACAGCAGGACTCCCTGAAGAACAAGTGCTGAGAAGGACTCGCTTTTTGTCTGTCTTCGCATCTACATGGACCGAGGTCCTTTACAGATATTTGAAAGACTTAAGATCAAAATAATTAGTCTCAACAAAAAGCAAATATTCTCCAGTGAAGGGAGTTACTAAGGGAAACTGGGGAGAATAAGAAACAAGCCTCAGATGTCAAGACTGCTCAGGGAAAATTATAAAAGAAAGGATAGGCAATGTATTTATGAAGATTCTTTTGGCTGTGAGTGAAAAACAAAACCATACTTTAGCTTTGTGGTCCAGTTATCTAATGCTGTGCAACAAACCATCCAAATTCTTAGTGACTCAAAACAATTCATTATTATCTTTCATGGTTCTATGGCTATTCCTTGCTTGGGCATGCTAGTGTGATTGTACTTGTATTTGTGTAGTTGTAGTGTGTGTGTGTGTGTGTGTGTGTGTATATTAGAGAGGGATTGACTTCAAGGAATTGGCTTATGTAACTATGGAGGCTGGGGAGTAGACCTGCCCACTGGAGACCCAGTGAAGAACTGATATTGCAGTTCAAGTCCAAAGCTTGTCTTCTGGCTGAATTCCCTCTTGTTCGGGGGAGGTCAGTCTTTTGTTCTCTTCAGGCCTTCAGCTGGTTAGGTGAGGCCCACCCCCATGGTGGAGGGCAATCTGATTTACTCAAAAGTCCACCAAGTTAAATGCTAATCTCATCCAAAAAAAAAAAAAAAAAAAAACTCCTACAGAGACATCCAAATAATGTTGGGCCAAATATCTAGGGACAGAGGCTCAGCCAAGTCAACGTGTAAAAAATCAATCCTCAGGGTAGACCAGCATCTTGGAAAATCAGGCAAGAGCTGATGTTGCAGCCTTGAGTCCAAAGGCTGAAAATGCAGGCAGAACTTGTATGCTTCAGTCTGAAATCAGAATTCCTTCTTTTTGGGAGACCTCGACTTTGCTCTTAAGACCTTCAACTGATTGGATGAGGCCCAGCCCTGTTATGAAGAGTACTCTGCTTTATATTCTGAGTCTTCTGATTTAATTCGTCACATCTAAAAATGCCCTATGGCAATATCTAGGCTGGAGACTGACCAAATAACTAACTGGGCACTGCAGCTTAGCCACGTAAGGTTTATCATCACACAGGGTCTGAAGGCTCCACTGAGCTCTATGTTCTAAGGTGCCTCACCCACATGGTTGGCAGTTGATGCTGGCTTAGTGGGTTCTCAGCTATCCACTGGAATGGGCACATGACCTCTTCATGGAGTTTGCCTGGGTTCTCAAAAGCAGTGTCTCAAGGGTGAGTGATCCAAGAGACATGCTTCTTTCATCAAAGGATTAATATCAGAGCTATCTTTTCCATATTTGGTTTGCCTTGAGTTTATGTCAATGACATTCTTGCTCTGCTTTCATGGTCCCAATGCTGGAGACACCAGAGGACACGAATTTCTGCACAGAACCGTTTTGACTGATCCCTCGGAACTGGAGGTGGGCTAGGGCAATCTTAAAAGCAGGAAATGCAGAGCGGCCTCTTTTTTCCTGCACCGTCTAAATGCCCAGCTGCAGTGTTCTCTTGTGTCCTGGAATTTGTGTACTAGCTGGACCAGAATGGGCTCTTGTGAATGGCTAGAGGAGCTGACCACAGCTAAGACCCAAGGAGTCTGCTTAGTTTTTCTTCTCATAGGAGCCTTTGTCTACGAGAGGTAGCAGGTGCCCTTTTCTTAGCTAGGTTTACACCTGTTATTTAAAGAAGTTAATAGCATTTTGGTATTCCTATGTGAGACATTTATCAAGAAGTAAAGATCGGTGTGCTAACTTTTGCGTTAACTTTTGCGTGCTAGAGGGAAAAGCGGATTCTGTGAGGGAGGCACACAGAGGGTCTCCAGGGCATTCGTAATGTTTTAACCTGGACAGTAGATATGTGTATACTCAACAAAAAAATAAGGCAAATACCCCTATAGGTTGTAAACACCCTTCTCCATGGATTCTTCATTCTTAAACTCGTCTACAAAACAAGATCTACCTGCGTTACTATCAAGAGAAACTTGTGAAAATGACAGAAAGGCTTTCTATGGGTGGTTGGCTCATGTTTTCTACCCCTTGGTGAATCTTTTTTTTTAAAAAAACTTTTGCTACAAAAGCATCTGCTTCCACTAGCTTTTCAAATTTGTCCCAAAGTTGCAAGTATAATTTCCGTTAGCTTTTCAAACTAGCTGTCTTCAAGTTGCAAAGTAATTTAATAAGCTCCCCTAGAGTTGCAAATATAACCAAAGATGCAGAAATACAAGAATATCTTCCTCTTTAAATCTGGTTCCTCTATGCATAGATTCACATGTGCTTTTACATAAGTGCCTAAATCGGATGACACACATCATAGAGAGTGTTCTGGGCAGAGCAACAGTGCAACAGGGGGCTTCGGGAGGTAACCACGTGGCTGAGGCTTAGCTGGTATGGGGAGAAGTAACAGGAGATGACATCGGGGAAGAAAGTGGGGCCCAGAGTCCCCAGAGCTCTGTAGGGAAGGATCTGGGGTTTTATCCTAAGGGCTGTGGAGGTCACAGAAGAATGTATCAGTAGATACAAATGTGCCTCATTATGTGTGGTGGCTGCGTGGTACTTATTTATGATAGAGTATTTGATCAAAATCCTATTAATGGAGATTTAAGCTGGTCCGTTTTGGTCATCTTAAACAATAGCATATTGAGCACCTGGGTGAATTTAAGACATAAGATAAATTCCTTGAATTGTGTTGGTGGGTCAGATCATGCATATTTTAAGTGGTCACATTTTAACAGACTGGAAACCACACTGGCAGAAGTGTCAATTTACTCCATTTTTCTGGAGGTGATCAGCCTCGCCTGGTCATTTTTGTTTCTGGCGCTCAGCAGCATTCTTTTCCTCCAACTTTGATTCTCCTTATTTTCCAGGTCTGGTGCCTGGAATCTACATTTTTTGGGGCCCTTTCCACAGGGTACTGGTTTAGCCTCTGTCATGGAGGGCTCCTCCGCCAAAAGCTGCAAAGTGTCCCTAAAGCAAAAGGCATCATTTTCCTCCAGGAAAGAGGCAGCAAAGGCACAGCCTTGTCTGACCTTGAGTTTTGCAGCGGCCTCTGGCGGTGGGGGCTCCTCACTGCTGACAGTCTAAGCCTTCAAGGGTCCTTGCTAGTCCTGCCCTGGAGGCAGGAGCAACTTCCAGGTTCTCTGGAGGAAAACCTGAGAGCTAGCACTGGCCCTCCCTAAATCTCCTTCCTCCAAGCTTTCCCAGATGTTTTATCAACACCTAACGTCCCATTTTAAATCCCCACCTTCTTGAAATGCCAAGAGTAGTTTCTGGTTTCCCGGCTGAATCCTGGGAGATCCCTTTGTCTTTCTTGGGTTAGGGATGAGGTTATCTTTTCACAGGCTTATTTGCATTGTTTTTATTAAAGCTTGCAGGTGTAATTTGCTCTTATTTGGGGATTTAAAGTTTTCTTTTTTTTTGCCTTTTCTAGGGCTGCTCCCACGGCATATGGAGGTTCCCAGGCTAGGGGTCTAATCAGAGCTGTACCTGCCAGCCTACGCCATAGCAATGCGGGATCTGAGCCATGTCTGTGACCTACACCACAGCTCCTGGCAACACCGGATCCTTAACCCACCTGAGCAAGGCCAGGGATCAAACCTGCAACCTCATGGTTCCTAGTCAGATTCATTAATCGCTGAGCCATGACGGGGACTCCTTTTCTTACTGATTTGTAAGTGCTTTTTAAAGTTAGGCATTTTTGCTTGGCGCATGAGTTTAAAATTTTGGGGGGAGATTGATTTGTTTAAGTTTTAACTAAAAATTGTCTTAACACCCTCAGAGCTTAGCATAATCAAAGACTTGAAAGGAACCTGGGGTTTTAACCCCCACTGGGTGATGTTGGACTAGCTAACCCTCTACACTGGGGCATGGGGGTGGGGATTCCCGGGCATCATGGGTGGCTGAGCATCATCTGGCCTCTACCCACGAGTTGGCAGTGACGATCCTCTCCCTGACCCTGTTTGACAACCAAGATGGTCTCTAGACATTGCTAGGTGTTGAACATTAGAGATCCCACGACCCCACGTAATTCATCCATCCTTTTCCGATTGTGTCCCATCCCAGCTGACCACAGGGAGGGGACCAGTAGCATCATCTCCGACACGCCAGGGGTTGTCACCACCCACTCACCGTCAATAATGGGGCCCCTCTTGTAAACTGGCCAGTGAGGGACCCAATTCTAGCATTCAGTTAATTAAACTTTATTGCTCTGGTGGCTTACTTAACCAAAGCAAAGTCTAAGCCTGTAAATGCCACAAGGTCACAAAATCGAAAACTGAGGACAACCAATCAGACTGACAATAGGCTTCAAGCTATAGCCCATCAGTTTCCTTTCTTTGCTTCTGCACCTTCTCTGTACGTGTGCCTTTCCCCAGCTCCTCTTGGCCAAGTGCCTCAACCACTTCTGGTTTGGTGCTGCCCGATTCAAGTCAATTTTTGTTCACCCACCTAAACCTTTAAAATTTGTGTCTCAGTTTACCTTTTAACACTAGGTTTCCTGTCTGAGCATCTGCCTCTTAAGGCTACTTCCAGTAACAACTGTCTTCATTAAGGTCCTCCTAGAAGCAGATCCTGAGGCAAGGATTCAAGTGCAAGTTCCTTGCCTTGCTATGTCTCTCATGTCCCCATTCTCTCACCAGCACCTCCTGGATCCTCTTCCAAACCAGCAGTAGAGTATCAAGTCAGTTAGCACCGCGGGAACCAGAGATGGATGCCACTGGAGGACTCTGGGGACCAGCCAGGGCATGTCACTTAGGATTATCCCACCTCAGATGAGAGGGAGGGGGCTTTGCACAACTTTGTCAGCCCCCGGCTGGGGTGGCTTCCAGGGGGTGCAGACTCTTAGGCATGCAGTTCTGCATGTGTGCACGCAGAGCAGGCTCCAGTGGCCAGAAAAAGTTATAGGATGAAGAGGGGGAGATGTTGGCCCTCCCACGTGCACCACAACAGGAAGGCCCATAGGGGCACCGAAAGCACCTGCCACAGGGAATTATCAGGGTCTTCATCACCACTGGAGACGAGGGCTCCATGTAGAGCATACTGTATGAGGCATGGAATAGGGGAGTGTAATCCTACAATAGCCTATTACTCTTTGGCCAAATGGGGACTTCCTTGCCATCCTGGGTCTGTGGCTGCATCAGAAGAGACATCGGCTCCCACAGTATTTGTGTGGCAGCAGCAGAAGTCCTGGGGCAGAAAGCAAGACAGATGCAGTGCCGTGACGAGGAAACATCACACGACACTTGCGTGATTACGGCAGCCATGCTGGAGCATAAAGGTGGGCATCAAAGAGCGCTCATTACACACAGCAACATCTACTTCTTTCCAGGTCTTTAGATCCCATCTTCTACATTTTTAAAGGACGTTCTGGCATCTTGACTTCACTTAACATAGGCTGACCTTGAACTTGTGTTTAAACAATTTTATGCCTAACCACTTAAGATAACACATTAGATCTGAATCTTTATAAGTACTCTTTTTGCTGGTAATTTTGGACCAATGCAATTTTACACTTCTTCTCTGGTCTGAACCCTTAGGATCTATTTCCACACACATACCTAGATTTGGGCTGATAGAACCGCCAATTAAATTGCAATCCTGACAGTGTGTAAATTCTTGCTTCCCATTTTCAACCTGTCTCCTGGATGTGTTTGGCTCTAACTGTGGTTACTGATGTGGAGAGAACGAGGGCTGGTGGAGGTAGGCTTTGGAGGGATGCAGAGCCCTCCGCAAGGTAACCTCCGCAGGTGAAGTGGGTATGGGAGCAATGGGACAGGGGAGGTATGAGTTCCTGAGACCAGGGAGGAGAAGCTACTCTCTCCTTTGACAGACATGAAAGTCAGTGGGAGCCGGAAGGTCATGATATCCTGAAAGGTGGAATGGGGTGCTTGAATGAGTCGGACTTTCAGAGATCAAGAGCCCTGATGGGGGTAGAAAGCTCAGTTTTCTTTTACCTCCTGAAGAACCAAAGTTTGGGTTTATTAGAATATCAAACATTGACCCTCCACAGAACAAGCTCTTCCATTCTGACACTACCGTATACTGAAAATGCAGAGGCTTGAACTTGCCGTTTTTGCTGTGGTCCTTCTCGTACAGTCAGGAGTAATCAGGCCACTTCATCTTTTGGTGTCAAATACCATATAATTCATGGTATAGGAAAACAAAGAACCACCATAAGTATTTCAAGGCAGAAATAATCTAATTCAGATTTTATTGGAACTGATGAGCAAAAATGGGCGGGGCCAGGTCTAATGTTTGGGTTCTCTGCTGCAGGGTCAGAGAGCAATTGCTACCCAGAATTTGGATCCTTACAGCAATCATCACCAACTTCACAGGCCTGAGGCAGGACAACAGGGGATGGAGGATGTGGCTTAAGCTTGCATTTGGCAGGCGCATGCATTCAAAGTGAAGAAATGGATTCTGTTTCAGCTTCGCTTTTCTGGGCTTACGTGAGAATTTCTCACTAGCAGAATACAAACTACATCTAGGACCCTGGAGGTAAGGGTCTAGAGAAACAGAGGGACTTAGACCTCCAACCCCCAGGGCACAGGGGAGAATAGAATAAAACTCTGGCTTGTATGTAAACCAGAGTTTTGTTCCAGAGTTTATTCTTTCCCCAAAACAGCCGCCAATACAAAAAAGCAAATGTTACTGGAGTTGTTGGCTTTAAAAATGTAGAGGTTCTGAAATGGTGAGAGGGGAAGAAAAATCCCGATTATGGTGAGGGGATAGGATAAAAAATAGTTTTTACTAAAGAAATGATTTGGGACATTGATTTGTTCAAATACATGTAGAGATAATTGAGTTGAAATCGGTGTTCAGCATTTGCAAAGTTTTGAAAGTAATTGTTTGGAAAGCTGCCTTCTCAACAATCAATTATTATACTTAATTGAAGACATAAAATTTCTATTGCTAAATTTGTCAGCTGCTTATTTTAGAGTCTCCTATTTATAGTGTTTGTATCTCGGCCAAGTTGAATGTTTGGTAAATCTTAAGAGTTTAACTATTTACTCAGAAAAAAAATCATTGATTAATGGTTTTCAAGTGTCCTAGAGCAAAACTGAATTATTGAATATTGGGTATTCAATGTAAAGTATTTAACTTTTCATTAAATGTTAACTTCCCTTTTAGGGAAAGAAATTTTTAAATAAAACCACCAAGCTAGAATGACTTGTGTGGGAGTTCATCAAAAGATAAAGCTTTGGGCTCAGCATAAAACCAAACAAATATACATGAACCCCTATGTTATTGCAGCACTACTCACAATAGGCAAGACGTGGAAACAACCTAAATGTCCAATGACAGGTGAATGGCTTAAGAAGATGTGGTACATATACATAATGGACTACTACTCAGCCACAAAAAGGAAATAATGCCATTTGCAGCAACATGGATGCAACTAGAGACTCTCATACTAAGTGAAGGAAGTCAGAAAGAGAAAGACAAACACCATATGATATCACTTATATCTGGAATCTAATATATGGCACAAATGAACCTATCTACGGAAAAGACACAAACTCATAGACATGGAGAACAGGCTTGTGGTTGCTGAGGGGGAGTAGGAGGGACTGGGAGTTTGGGGTTAGTAGATGCAGACTATTGCATTTGGAGTGGATAAGCAATGAGATCCTGCTTTACAGCCCAAGGAACTATATCCAGTCACTTGTGATGGAACATGATGGAGGAGAATGTGAAAATTCTGTATTAAAAACTGGGTCACTTTCCTATACAGCAGAAACGGACAGACCATTATAAATCAAATATAGGAGTTCCCATCGTGGTGCAGTGGTTAACGAATCCGACTAGGAACCATGAGGTTGCGGGTTCGATCCCTGCCCTTGCTCAGTGGGTTAAGGATCCGGCGTTGCCGTGAGCTGTGGTGTAGGTTGCAGACGCGGCTCGGATCCCGCGTTGCTGTGGCTCTGGCGTAGGCCGGTGGCTACAGCTCCGATTCGACCCCTAGCCTGGGAACCTCCACATGCCATGGGAGCGGCCCAAAGAAATAGCAAAAAAGACAAAAAAATAAAAAAATCAAATATAATTTTTAAGAAACAGACCAAAAAACCCCAAGGAAGAATGTTAAGACTTTAAACTTTTTTGAGGCAATAATCTCAGTAGAAACGGAAGGAGTTAGCCGGTCCAGTTCCTTATGTTTTAGGAGTTCTGTAATAGTTACTAAATACCACAAATTTATGCAAACAATTAGAAAGTGCCTTCCCTCCCCATATCACTTCCTTACTCCCTTGTCAGCAATTCCACACACTGGAACCCCTAACTGAGAATCTGCTTTTCTCAAGCCAATTTAGGGGGAACCCAGCCAAGACCAGGGAGAAACACAACTCCATTGAAACATAGCTAAGTATTTGGTCCTGGCCATTGATGCCTTTTGCCTTAATTAGAGGTTATTTTTTCAAATGTCACACATTGTGAAGGGACAACGAGACAGGGAGAGCTATGGAAAAATTGCTTCCGCTCAGGAGTATCATCACAACTCAGGCTTGGTCGCCAGTAGATTAGAACTGGGTTGGTCACTAGCCGTGGAGGAAGCAAACTTGGAGCAGTAAGGAAGGGACCCGGACTCAGCTAAGAGCCAAGTTTACCCAAAATCTGAATAGAGGAGGCAAAGGGAAGCTACAGTTTATGAAGGGAAGGCGTTCAGGCAAATCAAAGCCACCCTACTCGACTTCGTTAACGCCTTTTGTCCTGACAGCTCTGATGAGTCTCTTCCCACTAGACCATCCATGAGGGCTGGAGCCTTGTCTGTCTTGTTCACTGATGCATCCCTGATGTCTGGAACAGAGCCTGATACATCGAGGCATCCTCCTTTGGTCAACAAAGAGGAGAATCTAGAGGTCAGTTGGGTAGACAACCGCAAGATGAAAATGGAGCCCCTCGGGAAGGAACGTTCTAGAATCAGCATCAAGGTGAAGAGGGATGTAGTGCTGCTGTGTTCCCACCTCTGGGAAAGTGGAATTAACTCACTTCCGGGAGGAAGCCTGTGCACCAGCAGAGAACGTGTCCCTTCAGCCCATGACAAACACACTGCTTTCAAAGGCCCCACCTGGGAAGGAGAAGAGCACCTAGTGGGCCCCTAGTGACACAGCATTTGGCAACAGCCATGTGGCTTACCCAGTGACTACGGAAGTTAATGATGAAGGCTCTGGGCAAGAGCATCCAGGGACAGCACTTCCGGCATCCTTTATCATACGTATCACCTATGCAAGGCGTCAACCCGGTGACAATCAGTGTCTGCTTAGTGACCCTAGCCCATTCATTCCACCTGTTGGTAGCTGGAGACACCTTCCTTATTCTGAGTGGAAGCCTGCATTGCTGTAAGTGCCCACAGATCCTAGTCCTGACCTGGTAACCAATAACAACCCATCTCATATTGGATAGTCTCCTTTATGAATAGCCTTGTAGTCCCTAAACCCTCAAGACTGAGCAGTCCTGGTGCAAGGTAGTCCTTAGAGGGAATAGTTCCAGAACACTGAATTATATTCACGCCTGAAGCCAAATGGGCCATTCTTTATTCGATACCTCGGTGGCCAGAAAGCCAATTACCATTGCCTTGTTCATGATTCTCGTGCCGGCTGACACATGGGCTTCAAGAATGAGTACATAAAGGATGAGCAATGAGAGCCTGCTGTGTGGCACTGGGAACTGTCTAGTCACTTAGGATGAAGCATGATAACGTGCAAAAATAGAATGTTTATATGTATATGTGACTGGGTCACTTTGCTGTACAGTAGAGGAAAAAATTGGGGAAATAATTTTTTAAAAAAAGAACACATAGATATGAGACCACCTTACAATTTAGGTGTTCCTGGCATTGACCCTAGGGTCCTGTTTTCATTCATTTTCCCCAATGCCTCATTTCGTCAGTGAACACATCCGTCATAGTGGCAGAGTCCACCCTCAGAGCCAAGCATTGTCACTCCCTGAAATGGTAGGTGTGTACACTCAGCCATCCACCCTGGAGACAAATGACTTATGTCAACCTTAGGGGTCAGTTATGCCCACGGACACTCCAAGATAGCATCCTAACTATACTACGCAGACCTCAGAAAGACATGGAATTAAATTTGCCCGGAACATACCAGAGACACACATGCTCTGTTGATAAGTGGCCTTAGATCTTAAGGGTTCAAAGTCAAAATGTTTTTAATTTGGGGTGAGACTGGATTATCGACTTATTGATATAAGACCAAAAATGTCACCTATTGAACACTTCAGAATGCCAGAACATTGTTTTGTTTCTGTCAAGAGTCACAGAATTAGCGCTGTTTTTTGTTGGTAGAGTTACGAGGGAAAGACTGCCACAGCTTGGCAGAGGATTCCACATCCTGTGGCTCGAGAACCACAGTTTTGACTGGTTTGATCTTCCCACGTCACTCCTGCAGACACTGACAACTCTAGTATGATAGCTGCAGAGACAGTGAAACCGGAACAGGAGCTGGCTTGGGACTATGATAGAATTTTTAGAAAGGTCTTCCCATTAAGCGACAAGCAAGGGTTTAGACTGCGGTATTTTCTGCTCCGGGAGCGTGCTTTAGTGAAGAGCAGTATCATCCGTTACGTAAGAACACCACCACACCACATTCTCTCTAAGACTTGGACTTAAAGAGATGCACCAGAAAATGGTCCATTATTTCAGGTTTTCAAAGTATACAGAACCTCACAGCATTCTGGCAACAAGGATGACGTCTTGGGGTTTTATCAGATCCCACGTCATTTAGGAGATGTGGTGCCAGATTACCAGTTTTGTGGCAAATCTGGGACCATAGCTCAGTTCCACTGATCCCCAGTATCAGGTAACAGAAGCCTAATCAGAAGGCCCTAGACTCGATTCCTTCCCTGCTGGTAGCTGGTTGTGTTACTTTGAGCAAGTGAAGCTCCAAGGCCACGTGCCGCCTTCCAAAGCGGGATGGGGAGTGTGACCCGCTTTGACGGTCCCACACAGAGCCCCTTTCCCAGCTGGGACCACGGTACCCCAGTCATCTTGAGTCACACTGAAACATCGTTCCTGGCTAAGAGAAAGATGGACTAACAATTTATCTTGTCAAATCATGTCTTAATGGACCAGTATCTTCTATTTAATTCCATTGGCAAACACTGATTCTGAAGTTGCCGTTTAATTTTCACAACAGTATCGTCCGTCTAGTACCCAGTCAGTACTTCATGAAACACATTCAGGAAGTTTAACTGCATGTTTCCTGGAGTCAAAGACTATAACAGCCTCCTGTGTTTCTGCTGAGGCCCCATCGGCGTCTTGAATCCCAGGCACAGTTAATGCCGTTTTATTACTGAAGTGGGGACTAGAGACAATGGCTTCCCTTTTGTTTATTTACTGCTTTGGAGAAGAGCGGGCATCAAGAATTTCCGCCACATCTGATGGCCAGCATCCTGCCTCTCACAACCCCACAGGACATTTGCCACGAGAGAGGTTTATTTGGATCAAGCCAGTGATACTCTGCGTTTGTGACCGGTCAATAAAGCAGCATCTACGCCCATCACCATTTCAATCCTCAGAGGCCACAAGAGCTCGTGAATTCGATAATGACATCCCTAGGACCGGGACGGCTCTCTGTGGGCATGCAATGGCAGCTGTTTTCCTCATTATGGAGCCTTTAATTAAAGGCCATTCTTTATCTCCCCATGTGGATCAATATGACGGCTTATATTGAGCAAAGGGTCACACGAGACTTGGCTGACTCTGACGACTGCCAGGTGAAACGGAAATCAATGGGGAGGAGTTCCACAGAGCATCAGGAAGGGCTTCAGTGCGTGGTTCTCCCGCATGTGCACAGGGCTCCACCCTCCAGTGCTGAGCAACCCTCCGCGCTCCCTCCCACCTGACACCGGTTTCCATGGTGACGTAGAGTCCCTGGGCTGCTGTTAGGGCTCAGCCATCTCTTCCCTGCCCTGTACTTTTGTGTCCACGACCTAAGCCTCACCCTGGCTTCTTGAGCTGGGGGAGAGTGAGTTTCCAAGATCCTTTTCTGAAGGACAAAGGGAGGTCAAAGGAAAGAAGGGCTCTTTGAAGGAGCCTGGTTTGGGTAGGACCTCCCCATGGTCTCCTTCTGGGTCTCACCTGACAACGAAGCCTGTCAAGCCCCCCCATCCCCTTAGGGACTGAGCCCCTGGCCAGGAGCCCTCTCTGCCGAGGGGCGCCCTTTGCCTGCTTCCTCTGCCTTTTCCTTCCTCCTCCAATTATCTGGAATGACGAGCATCTGGGCCTAGGGCCCCTTTCTTGCCGGTTGCAAGTTCATGGGTAACTGGGGATAAGGAATCCTGGGCTTTTGAGGATTTCCAGAGGGTGGGTACAGCAATTCCTCTGGTCAGGTGGAAGGGAGGCACCTGAGACACTTCTGTTTCCTCCGTCTTATTTCATTTTCTTAGGGCCACACCTGTGGCACATGGAAGCTCCTGGACTAGGGGTAGACTCAGAGCTGCAGCTGCTGGCCTATGCCACAGCCATGCCAGATCCAAGCCATGTCTGTGACCTACACCAGAGCTCATGGCAATGCCAGATCCTTAACCCCCTGAGTGAGGCCAGGGATCAAATCTGCATCCTCAGACACTATGTCAGGTTCTTAACTGACTGAACCACAATGGGAACTCCTGTCTTATTTCAAATGAGAAAACTCCCCAGTATTAGTTTTCATGGCACATTTGGGATCTAGGTAAATAAGAGGTGTCACCTTTGGAAACTTGCTGGGGGTAGAGCTAGGGTTTCAGAGAAAGGAGCAATAGTGTCAGCTGAAAGTAAGTATGCAAATGGCTACTTACACTGTGGGGCCCCGTGCAAATGAAAGGGGCAGGCTCTCTCACTATCAAGAGTTTTAAGGAGGTGAGAGAAAAGCATTAAACCAAGTGCAGGGCTCTTCTGAGCACAGCGCCTGGGTGACTTTCCAGGCCCCATACCCACGAAGCTGGACCTGATTAAGAGACGTAGTGTGGGGGTGGACATTTGAACTGGGCCTGAACCATGGCAGTGGCATAGAGACATGTCGCCATAAGGTCATTTTCCACATGAAAGTATCTTGATCTTTTGCTAAATATTGAGCTTTAGGAATTACCTTGATCTGTGCCTACTTCTAGATAGAACATAGGTCATAACTCTTGTGGAGATCAGAAAAGCTTCCCCCCAAGTCTCCGGTGCAGGTCTCAGAACCACAGAAGCAGCGAGGACTAGATAAACTAGATTCCAGAGAGGGGGAAACTGTGGGGGTGAGTTGTTTATAGCCAGCCGCATTTTGCTGCTGGCACTTGTCAGTGTTGGGAATGGGCCAAGGATCTGATTGGCCCTGGTGGAGGGCTCTGCTGGGAAAAAGAGTGTTATTGATTATACAGGGCTGTCATGACAAGTTGGAAACTTGAAGGGCTTTGAGTGTGTGGCCATTTTTCCCAGGAGACATCTCCTAGGTCTCAGGGCTGCACAGAAGGCTGGGACATGGGCGGAGAGCTTATCAACAGCAGAGTCAAACCATCAGCCGTCTTGCCAGGCTTAGGACGCGGGTGATCCGGGGAAGGGGCACAGCCCAAGCCTACAGCTCCATCTGCTCTCAAGACTTTTTGCAGCTGTTGAGGCTGGGGTTCTCTGATGGGCAGAGTAAGATCTCCAAGTTCCTTCACGGCGAAAGAAAGACCTCCCAAGCTCCCAACCAAAGCCCAGAAATAAGGACGACCCAGAGTCCTGCTCAAAGTGCCCCTCAGCCTGCATCAGCTCCGTCTTGGGTACGGCATTAGAGGACAGTATCCTCCATCCATGCCCCCAACGGGGAGGTCATCCTTTCTGGCAGGAGGGCTTAAGTTTTCTTATTCACAACGCCCATTGTTAGATATGCAAAGCTGAGAATAGAGCCAGGAATCAAGAAGAAAATTACCTAAGCAGACTTGGCTATCCAGATATTACTCTCTGGAGTATGTCACGGCCCCTCCAGGACCCTGCCCTCTTCCCCTCTTACGAGCATAAGATATGTGACAAGGAGTTAGCAAGAAAAGGGAAGCTAGGCACCAAACCCTCTCACTAGTTTCAAAAATCCTGGGTTATTTTAGCAAATCAGATCCAATGATATATAAAAATAATTCAGTGTGATCAAAGAGGTTTTCCCCTAGGAATAAAAGAGCTATTTTAAACACAAAAGTACAAAAACTCAGTAAAATTCATCACATTAACAAAAGGGAAAAAAGTCATAGGATATCAGGATAGAAGCAGAAACCACAGGACACAAGTCACAATACCTTGTAAATAAAACAGCTTCAGCAAACAAGGAATGAGAAAACCCTTTGGTAAATATTGTACTTTAATGGTGAAACACTGAAAACGTTTCTTTGGAGCTTGGGAAAACGCCTGATATCACTGCTTTCCCTGATTATACTGGGAGTATAATGCAACAGAAAGATGTTGAAAACCTAAGGATTCTAAAGAAAACAAACTTATGCGTAGATGATCTGATTTTATATGTATAAAATAGAGCTATAATCTGTTAAATACTCTTTAACAAATCACTGAATGTGAGGTTAATACTTTTAAAAAAATCAGTTTCATTTCCATACTCAAAAGTAGCAGAAAAAAGGATAAAGTTGAGTACATAGGTATGTTTAGTGCTGCAGTTAATTTTGAAAATTCACTTGTGTGTATGTGCATTTTTCTGAATGTATTTTTGAAATAAAGATTTTTTTAGTGAAAATAGAATTGTCACCAGCAGACCTGCACTATGGGAAATAAACAACTGGGTTTGTTTTGTTTTTGTTATTGAGTTGTATAGATTCTTTACATATTTTGGATGTTAACCTCTTATCAGATGTGATTTACAGATATTTTCTCCTATTCTGTAGGTTGTCTTTTCATTTTGCTGGTTGTTTTTGATGTGCCTGAAAAAGCAACCTAGGATATGGGCAGAAGAACTGAATAGACATTTTTTTCCCCAAGCAGACAAACAGATGGCCAACAGATACATGATAAGATGCTCAACATCACTCATCAAGGAAATGCAAATCAAGACCACAAGGAGATATCATCACCTTACACTTGTCAGAATGGCTTTCAAAAAAGAAATAAGCATTGGTAAGGATGTGGAGAAAAAGGAACCCTTGTGCATTATAGCTGAGAATGTAAACTGGTGCACCCACTATGGAAAACAGTAGGGAGCTTCCCAAAAAATAAAATAAAATCCCCGTATGATCCAGCTATCCCCCTTCTGGGTATACAACCAAAGGAAATGAAAAACTCTTAAATATCTGCACCCTCAAGTTTATTGTAGCATAATTCACAATAGCCAAGACATGGAAAACAACCTATGTGTCTGCTATGGGCTAATGGGAGAAGATTGGTGTGTGTATATACACAACAGAATATCATTCAGCCGTGGGAAAGTCCTGTCATTTGTGGCAACATGGATGGACCTTGAGGGTTCTCATCCTAAGAGAAATAAGTCAGAAGAAAATAAATACTGTATGATATCACTTGTAAGTGGAATCTAAAAAAGCCAGACTCGTATAAACAGTGGAAGGGTGGTTGCTAAAGGCTGGGGGACACGGGGAGATGATGGTCAAAGGGGACCAACTTCCAGTTGAAAGATGACTACGTGGTGGGGATCTAGGGCCCAGTGCTGTGATTCTAGGTAATATTATATACGTGAAAGTCGTTAAAAGTAGATCTTAAATTTTCTGACTATAAAAAAAATATTGTGTAAAATGAAGATACTAGCTAGCAGTGCAGTGGTAGTCATTGCACAATATATGAGTTATCACCTCAGCACGTTGTACCCTTGGAACTCACAATGCCAATTCTACCTCCGAAGCTAACAAAGGTCATTCAGAAGCAAATGGTTGCAGATGAAGTGTGAACAAATGAATGAAGAATGACAAGAATAAATATTGACTAATAATGAGAGGTTTAAATATGCATTGAAATGACAAAATACAGCATTAAAGTCAGGACTGGGTTATTGTTGCTCTAGTAATCTAGCTGCCTCATGTTTTCTGGGAAAAGAGATAAGAGTCATGATTTATTAGATTCTGATATTTTCAGCATTGCTGAAATTCCCAAGGTAACTCCTAAAAGACTTAACATTTTTTGAGCTCGAAGGAGAAACAAGGAAAAAGTAAAAAAAAAAAAACCTAAAGAAAGTGAGAAAGAATTGGAACTTAGAACGTGTGGGACAAACAGCACAAACGTGTTAGAATTATCAGTAATTGACAATCATTAAGTTTAAATGAAATAAATGCTCCAGTTAAAAGGAAGCTATGGCCTGGATTAAAAAAAGAACGCACAAAAGGCATCTTCTACTGGCTCTCCAGATCCAGTCTCTGTGCTATTTCACCCTGTTGCCAATCCCAGGATCCAGCCCACTGATAGCCAGATAGCCAGACAGACCCCAGAGGGGAGGGGAGACCAAGCACAAATCAAAGAAAGGGATGGATGTGTGGTTCAGGCACTTGAAGCCTGGTCCCTCAGTGATGTTGCAGTGATTGACTCTGTCTTCCTTCAAAAGAAAGGTCTGAGATGAGCACTTTGAAGCCGTAGTTCATCTGAGAACTAGTTCCAGAAAGCTGAGGTGAGGAACCAATAGGAAAGGCCAAAATAGGGCAGCACTAAGGGGTTAGTTCACTGCTGTTGGAAACAGGACCTCTCAGCCTATAGGATGCCTTTTGGAATCAGTGATCGAGCAAGGAGTCAGGAGATTTTATCTACTGGCTCCAGTTGCCCCTTGTGTGAAGGTTACCCCCAGCGAGGTTAATACCCCTGTTTGTCTGAACTGGAAGGTCTCCTGGTCTCCAGGCAAGAAGGTACTGAGGCAGAAGAGTGTAAGTGCACTTGATGAGGGGTTGGCCTGTGTGGGAGGAGCTGTCCAACACAGACTGTGCTGAAACTTGAGTTGGGCTGAGGGTTGTGACAGGAGGTATCTGTCACAGTAGGGGTGCTGAGTAACAAACTGCTGTTTCCATGGTTTCACATTCAGCTCCATGACCTAGCTTACTGGGGTGGGAGACTACAGGAAAGGATAAATGTAGGCATTAAGGCCGAAGGAGGGATGAAGCCGAAGGAACCAGAAGGAAACAGACCCCTGTGACTTAAAAGGCTTGACCATGAGTCACAATAAGTTCTTGAACACTTGAAAGGAGGAAACGTACCCAATGGGTAAGAGAGGGAGCAGATGTGCCCAGAGCGTAGTGGCTAACACGGGTAAGCAGGGATTTTTAGATGACTCCAACCCACTCTCTGGCCCTGCACAATTTCTCGGATGGAAGGAATAACACATTGAAAGCTAGTTATCAGAGAGGGACCAAGAAGGGTCCTTTGCTTAAAGCTGACAGAGGTAGAGAGCAGGGAGTAAAATCACTCAATGTGAAACTCTGCAGAAAGATCAGTACAGGTCTTTCTGTATTTTCTTGGAGACAGATTTTTTCCCCCAGATTTTGTAATGTATTTTGAACATTTCTAAAGCAGCAAGCTATCAAGCTAACAGAACCCAAAAGGTAAGTCTTCCTATAACACGTTTATCCCAACTGACATCGGAAGTGTAGCATGATTGCTACTTACACCTGGGCACCTAACGTGTACCCATGAGAGTTCAGTCTGTGCACCTGACCAGATCCAGCCAAGGGACCCAATGTAGGCTTTGTCTGCAGTGCCCAGCCAGGAATCAAGTCACAGGACTCCTCCCTTTCCTAGTCACAACCTCAGAGTCTTCTCCTGGTCTTGAGCTGGATTCCCCAGCAAGCATTCAAGAAATCAATTGCTTCCTGGAACACTACCCAGCAGATCCCCAAGAGAACAGGTCTGGAGCCCTTCTAGGTTCTCAAGCTTTCTGAAGTGCCACTAGACTGGGCCCCAACCAGACTTCACCAGGGCTGGACGCAGTGGTCAACCAGGCTCTTTCTATGGATCTGGCCAACTATCCTGGTGGAATCCTGGGAGCTGGGTCGTGGAGAGTGAGGTGCTGTGGAGATCCAAAACCCCTTGAGGCAGTGCCTTTTGAAGATTGGGCAGGACTCATTGACACTCCAGATAAAAAGGTTTCCCAGCATCCTGAAGACCTCAGACATGATGCTCTGTCTCTCCAGGGTCTAATCAAGTCTGAGAAACACTTTTCCCACGTCCCCCTGGGTCTCTTCCTCCTTGGATGAGAGGGACTTAAGCTGGCATGGGTGTGAGGCAGGGGTCATCCTCAAGCTTTCCTGGAGCTTGGGGACACAAGAAGGGCAGTGGAGTACCAATGATGCAGTAGGAAGCAGGAATGCCCGCTATGGCTGGTGAATCCAGGCTTCCAGATTGCAGCTCATGTTCTACTGGGAGTTGATAAGATGGTTAGTGAGAACGCTGGGAACATCTTAATAGCTTTATGTTCTGTTTTTATTAAGCATTTTATGTATTTGAAATAGGAGTTCTTATAGCCGATGATATAATAGCTGTATCTGGAATTATAACTTCAAATACTGTTAAATAAAACAGCAATTTTAAATAAATGGGATATCACTTGCTCTTTTATATTACAAAGGACACATTCCTCTCCTACACCCACGTCAGCACAAAGGAACCCATCAGAAATTGAAAGCAGGTGGGAGGTGATTAAAAGAGAAAGCGTGAGTTTGTCTTCCACTTGGTCTCTCTTTGTGACTATCATTTTTCCCCATCAGCTTCCATCAGGAAAGAAGGTTAGTGCCAAATTCGGGGCCTTATAGGAAGAGACAACCAGCCTTTCAAAGGTCAGAAGCATCCTGAGGTCCTCTCCCCCGTCTTGGTATCCACATACATGGGAGATGAAAGAAGAAAGCCTAGAGGTCAGGTTAGCCTGAACTCAAGGAGTCTGTGACTTCCCAAGTGCCCAAGGGTGATTCTTCCCTCCAGACCAGACTGCCCTGTCCACTCCACCTTCAGGGCAGTGGCCAGATATAGCCCCAGAGCGGTGTGATCGGGTAAAGCAGCGCCCCGTGGGGTGGGGGCAGTTTTTCAGGAACTCTGTTGTGATTCGTGGACACCAGCCTTCTCAGAGCTGCTGCCCCATCTGGTGAGCTACTTTGCCTGGACACAGGCACTTTTACAGCATTTTAGTTGGAGGAGAAGCTGGCCTAGGTGGGAAGGTTGTTCCAGGAGCAGCTAAGGCCGTGCCCAGGGCACATTGGTAGAGAAGTCCTCCCATCCTGGAAGCTGGCAGAGGCATCCTCACGTAGGGATGGATTTCTGCTCCTGCATCAGTACTCCCGACCTTTTCCCACCACGCACACAAGCTCGCCTCCGCCTCACCTGGCAGGGTTTTCCTTGGGGCCTCCTTCCCACCGTCCAGGCCGGTGGTTGCTGTACCCCAGAAAGGAACCTTGGCCATGGCAAAATTAGAGCTGGGGGGCTGCTCCTGGCCTCACCAGACCATCTTGCAGCGTGTGACTGCGAGAAAATGATTTGTGGCCAGAAACACCGCCAGGCCTCTTTCCTACCATGCCTGAATCAGATGCCCAGCATAACAGAACCTGAATGCCCTGTGTCGGCATCCAGCAAGGACACCGCACAAACTCCTGGGCACACTTAGTGCTGTTTGGGACCTAAAACTGGTTCCTCTGCAGGCCTGCAGGACAAAGACCTTTAATCAAACTCCAGAAGCCTTTTCACCTCCGGGCATCGGTTGGCATTGGAGGTAGAATTTCCACTTGTTGCTTTGGAGCAGCAAATCAATTTTCTGTCAGGGTGACCTTTTATCCTTGAAGGAGACCTAAAGTAGTGGAGGTCACAGACCCTGTTTGATTTATTTTGGGAGAAGGTTCCAGCTGAGAAGGAATCCAGCTCTGTGGGCACTTGGTGCTTGTTATGACATTGGGGGGGGGGGGCGGGGGGAAGCACCTCTTGCTCAAAAGCCGCCATCAAATACAAACGTGGTGGGTGGGGGTGGGAAGTGTCTGTGGCAAAAACTTGGTTTCATGTTTGACATCAGAGGCCAAACGAGCTCTGGTGACAACATGGTAACATGGGTCCAGAGTCCCCAGAGAACAGGACAGCCAGTGACAGAGAAAAGATCTTTGCTCCTTTCTTGCAGCATTCAGAGATGCTTCAGTCCAGCAGCTTCCTCGGTGGACTGGACTTTTAGAACCATTTTCTGCACAGCCAGTCACCTCTGATTCATGTCACAATGTGCCCAATGTCTGAGGCCCGAGTTGGGAATGGATCATCTTCCAGAGGACAAGTTGCTAACTTGTGGACAATTTTTTCTAAAATGTGGGCTTCCCTGTGTCCTCTCTGAGGTGCCTATAGCCTCCAAGATGACAGCAGAGGGAGGCATTGGTCCACTTCTAACAGAATCTGGTGGCAGAAGAGGACTTGAGCTGCAGGTAAGTGTAGTGGGCTACACCCTAGAGGTTAGGACACCAATGATACCCCAACCATCCTCAAACACGTACCATAAAAAGCAACCATGAGTGAATTAATGTGGACCATACATGACTAGGGACCCCTAACCATAGTTCAAAACTATAAGGAACGAGATTCCACTTGGTGCAGCATGTAGAGAAACCAGCTCTTAGTACGGAGAACACAGATTCTTCCAAGTGTTGGGTACATAAGAGCCTATGACAGACTTTGACCACCTCCCCAGCCCATGCAGTGTCTTACCGTATGACCTGCAACCTTGGGCACATGAAGGTCACAGGTCTCTAACCAGCAACATTCTTGTACCAAAATTGACATGAACCACAACTTGCCTGCAGACGGAGGTGTGATGCTTAGACCTCCCTTCAAGGGCAAGTCAAGAATGAACTTGGCACTCAGTTATGAATGCAGGGCCTTTAGGAGATGCTGTAGCTTTTGAGCTGAGGCCATGTTCTTCCCAATGACCACACATGATGGGGTGCTAAGGCCTGACCTCTTCTGCCACACAGAAGACTTCTGTATGGGGCAATCCTTGCTCTTGAGCTCCAACCTGATCATCTGAGACTTTGTCATACCTGCATTGCCTCTGAAGCCCTCCCTGTCCACCCCTGCCTTTTTCTCTATCGCTTATAGGTGTTAAGCCAACAAGCCTCTTCCACACCTAACTCCATCACAACATCTGCTTTCTGGAAGCCTTAACAGACCATCTTGGTATCAACTGTGTCTAGGAAAGTAGCAGGAAGGAAGGGGTCTGGGGACCAGATCACTCGGTGCCCATCAGGGAACAGGGAATTATTCCGAGTTGTAAGGAGACATGGGAAGTCCATGGCATAAAGCAGTGCTCTGTTCCTAACACCTTCATTGGTTGTGACTTGGGAGGATGTCCCTGTGGAAGGGACCTCCTGGCTGGTGCAGGGACTTGGGGAGTACAGTGGGGGTGTGGGAGGGGCCAGCACGTGAAGATAGCAGAATCCACTGGGTGGACGGAAGGGCTGAGGGCAGTTCAACCATGTGTGAAGGCCAGTGTCTCTTTAGTGCTTCACAAAGAGGACCTTATTTCCTACAGTGGGAGAGGAGAAAGAGCTGAAGACCGACGCAAGGGTTGGTAGCAAGATCTGATAAGCTGTGGAGCCCTGTGAGTGCTCAACAGAGGCAGGTCTTCTGTGTCAAATGTAGCACGAGGATATCTGGTAGATGTCCTTGGTGTTGGCTCCCTCGACCCTCCTGAGCCCTCGGAGCCTAAGGAGGAGTCCCCGTATCAGCTGACACTCCCTTCAGTGCCCTACAGCTCACACATCGGAAGATATGAAACACTTCTCTGCAAGAAACATGGGACCCAATAGGTGCCACTTCCTCTCCTGTCTGCCAAGCAGATAACTAGGGTTAAGTTATAGTGTAGCTTAGCCATGAATGTGCTGGGCCAGGGAACAGGATAGGAACCAGACTCCAGATGAGCAAGGGTCAGCATGAGTGGCAGGAGCTGAGAAAACAGTCATGGAACTGGGATTTAAGGTGTCTGATCAAGGGACCCAGAGTCAGTCTGGATAAGGGAGTTTAAGGGTACTGGGGCCTCATTCAGGGTGAAGGACTTAACCCTGGGCAAGGGCCCCAGGGGATGGGACATACTTCTTGCATAAAAGGCTGGAGAGAGCAGAGATGAGATGCCTGAGTTGCTGCAGGAAGTGGCAGAAGGAGGGACTGTGAGGGGAGACGGTACACGTGAGGCCAGGATAACCCAGAGGGGCTTGTGTGTCAGAGGTCTTGTCTTTCAGGAAGGCCACTGGGGATGCTCCGTGAGAGAGGTGCCTTTGCAGACCAGGGCTGTTGACCGTGGAGGTTCCTCAGTGGGACTGATCAACCCCAAAAGCAACAGAGGCCCGGTGGCACTTCCTCCAGAATCCAGAGCCTCCAGGGTAGGCAGCTGTGTGTATATGTTACACACACACAGAACGCCGACCCACTGTTGTCCCTCATTAGAAAGCATGCACGGACCCACAGGCGACAATTCAGTTGCTATCAATGCAGCCGTGATTCCTGCCTGATCTGGTTTTCACATCAACGTATAGGAGTGCATATAGATTACAGATAACAATCTCTGCCTCTCGTGTTCATGTCCACCGTGGCAGAACCGCTGAACAACCCGTAGAGAAAGCAGCTCCAGCCAGTCCTTGATGTGAAGGAATAAGGTAGTGACACTTGCTACAACACGGATGAACATGGAGAATGTCCAGGGAAAGAACCGAGACACACAAGGCCAGTCGTACAGTTTCTAGTCACATGACCATCTGGTCTCATGATGGCCAAGAATAGATAGCTTTACAGTCTTTGCCTAGAGATAGTGGGGGACTTGGGGGATAAGCAGCGACTGCTAATGGGTACAGAATTTCTCTTTGGGGTAATGATTGTACATTGGTGGGAGTGGTTACATAACTGTCAATAGACAAAATCCTTCAATTGCATACTTTAAAGGGGTGGATCTTATGGTCTGAGAGTTACATCTCAGATTTGTTAAATACATGTTAACTGGTTTTTATCCAGCAGCCACAGGAGACATGGTGCAGTGGACACATGAACAGAGGTTATGGGGCAGGGATAGAGGCTACCGAAGAGCCCAGGGGCAGGGCAGCCCACCCATCCAGGCCAACTAGTTCCTGCTCCGATTGTCCACCCTGCAAGCAGTGGAGACCAGTCTCGAGCCCCAGACATGGCACCGTCCCTTAGGAAGACAGCCTGCCCACTTGGTGTCATACACTATTAGGTGGGTTCTTTCCTTCCTGGAGCAGCTAGTGACATTCTCATGTCGATGGGCCTATATTCCAGATGTGGACTTCCCCTTCTACTCTTAGAACCTCAAGCAGGAATCACTTTTGGAGGGAGTTAATGCCTGACTCGTGGTATGAGCTGATATATCACAGCATGACTAGAGGAGCCACCTTACAATGAAAGATGAAGGTGAGACCCTGAGATCCAGTGGTTGCATCAGATACTGCACCTTTCAGAGCAGGCTCTACCTGTTAGCTATGGCACAGCCTCCTAATGGCACATCTGTAGAGCCAGAGCAGAGGTGGCCCCCTGCCAGGATGGGCACTGCAGTGAAACAGATGCCTCTATGATGTTATGTTCCCAGGAGGAGGAACACAGGGTTTCAGGAACAAGAAGAGACCCCCATTTGCCTTAGTTCCCAATGACCCACTGGGGAACCCAGTCTAACCCCACGGAGCCAAATGTTGAAGGGGCAGGATGCACAAAATTATGATCCTCAGAGCACACTGCAGCCAAAAGTTTCCTTTGACACCCCCCCCAAGTTACAGATGTTTTCTGGGTACTTTGGGACTTCCTGCATCCAGGAACAGGTCACCATCTTGGTAAGAATACCGGCTCCGAGTGGTATAGGGTTTCTGTGACAACGCAGCAGAGTGGAGGACGGACGGCACCGAGTGGTCACCCTGGACATATCTTGGTCCTCTTTTACCCAAAAGTGCATGGACAAGGATAGCAACACCAGGCTGAGAAGGGATAGTTATCAGAGATTCAGACCCCCTCAGGAATGACTGAGAGTCACACCATTGACTAAGTCACTAAGACCAGGAGAAGCATTAGCTGAGGACAGAATTTAGGATGGGCAGAGGAGGAGCACGAATATGAGGTCAGTTGTAGCTCAAAACCAACTGCAGTGACGAGGTCTAGGCCCCTCCTCCAACCTCTAAGTCTGCCCACCAGAGGCTAGGGAAGCTGCTTCCCTACACATGTGGAGAAGTATGTGCCTTGGGTCTTAAGGATATTCACTTTCAAGGAGGACTTGTCTGACAACCTCCAGTGGTCGGTGTTTTTTCAGAACTCATCTCAGCTTCTGAGTTGAGGGTCTGCTCTTCCTGGGCAGCCTCCGCCAATGAATGAGCAGCTTTACTCACCACAGGATTTCTGTGTGGCAGTTCACAACCTGGAGTTCTCCATGTGGTTGATTAGAATGGCCAGATCTGTATTGCGGCTAGACCTGGCGAGGGTGAGGATGAGAGAACAAGGGATGTGACACAATGCACCGTCTCTGGAGCCCCCCTATCACAAGCATCTCGGGTTGCTGAAAGCTGATGCAGGCTTGGCTCAGCAGGTTGGTTCACCAGGAGCAGGAGGGTCACAAAGGGACGGTGTCTCTTTCATGGACTACTCAAAAGTACAGTGGAGTACTTATCAGCCTGCTCCCTCTCATCTCGACCTGTTGGTCAAGGTTTATCCCATGTGGAGGTGAACCTCAGGCTTCAGGCACCTCTTGGTTCTTCTTAGGATCCCAGATACCATACCCCATGTCATCATTTTTCAACCAGGTCTGAAAGTACATCAACCTGGAACAGGCAAAGCAATAAGGAGAGGTTTGAAAAGTCCCAGAGTGTCTGCCAGGTTACACCAACATACATCCCAAAACACTGTCAAGTCTTGTAAATGGAATGTGTCCATGTTGGAATCAATGACTGCCCACAAAGAATGCGTCTCTTCACAAGGGGAAGATCAATCCCACTTCCTACAGTGACCAACTGACGTGCTCAGAGCACAGCTACGCCTGTGGGGTTAGCATTAATCAGTCCACACTCCCTGGTATGTGATTCCAGAATGCTCATGGGGTGGTCATAAAAGGCGCCACTTGAAGATTCACTCCTTCACGAGATGCCTCAGAGGTAGTGGAAGGGGGATAGAACCCCGACCCAGGGGGAACAGAGTTCCCTATGGATGTGGAAGAGAAAGCCCTATTTCATACTTAGATTAGCATCATTCAAGCCAAAGTCCCGTTTTAAAGGTAAAAAAACTCCTTTAAAAGAAAGTCTTTAAGGTACACAACAAAATTGAAAGCTTCAGATTTCCTGGGTGCCTCATCCCTGCCCCTAGCACGCACAGCCTTCCCATTAAACGTCCCACACCAGACTAGGTATTTTGATATTTGGAATATCTGGTGAACTTAAATTGACACATTATCACCCAGAGTCTATGTTTATTTACCCTAGGGTTCACCGTTAGGGCTGTACAGTTGTGTTCAAACAGCTGTAAGATGACAGGTACCTATCACTGGCGTACACAGTATTTTCACTGCTCCCCAAATCCCGTGTTCCTCCTAGTCTCCGTTTTTATTTCCTCTGAGCAGTGTCTCGGAACCAACGTCCGCTGGTCTCTGTCCGGAGGTCTTTGACCCTGAGAATCTTGTGTGTAGCACTCTTCTTGTCCAAGGTCAGGGTGCCTGGTATGCGGATTGTTCCAGGGCAAGTGTCGGGAAGCCCTGCCCTCCACTGGTAGCAGGACAATCATTGAACACATGCTCCCCCAAAGGGTCTTCTGTCAGTGATCACGGAGGACTCTGCCCTCTGCTGAGCGCCGTGTGGGTATTCTGAGGCACATGTCCTTCTCTGTGGGCTCTGCCACTGTCAGTACTGGTGAGCTACAGGAAAGAACGTGCCTTAGGTAACACGTCCTTGGGTATGTCATCAGGAGACGAAATCTACTCACTGGCAACTTGCACCCTTGATGTTTCTGTCTATAAAGAGGCACCACAGGAAAGCATCTGAGTGCTGGGATGCCCGAGAAGACATCTCTTAGTAAATGGAAGCACCTCTCCTGTTCTCTAAGAAACACCGTTATACATTCTTCCAATGCTGCATTACACCCAGATTTCCATTTATGGGACAGATCGGCATTCTTCCATGGGTCAGATAGGGTAGACATTTTTGCTACTAGGTGGCATAAGCCTTCTGATTTCTTAAATTAGACCTGTACCCTTCCCCCCTTGAGTCCCTAGGAAAGAGAGTGAGGTCATGCCTACTTCTGCCCCTGGAGGTTTCTGGACTTATGGGTTCTTCCTATTGAGATAGAACAGAGCTCTTCTACAAAATAGCGTACATTCTGAATCCTGAAGGATGGCACCCACCCTTACAGGGCATTCCCTGAGCTGGTGCCTCAGCTGTACATAGAACAGGCTATTACTTGGCTTACTTGGGACAACTTTCTGTGGTTGAAAAGCAGATGACATGCTTTGGTTTAGAACCATGGGAACCTACAGTGGGACGGTCTCATGATGGTTTAACATGAGCTCCGCAATACTCCCATTCATATCTCCAACGCGCTAGGGTCTAGCTTGACGCTATGGCCCAAGTGTCAGGAATGCTTGTCCCACAGCTCAGACCTGCTTCAAAGCCCATTCCTGCTCTCAGCTCTACACAAAGCTGGTGGCCTCTGTCATGTCACCCAGTATACAAGTTGGGACAATATACCTAGATTTGGGGAGTGACCTCTAGAATCCCAACAAGCCTAGCAGGCACTGTGATTCTTTGCCCCCACCCCTCCTTTCTTGTCATCTTTTCCAGGGCCACACCCATGGCACATGGAGGTTCCCAGGCTAGGGGTCTAATTGGAGCTGTAGCGACTGGCCTACACCACACCCACAGCAACACGGATCTAAGCCACGTCTGTGACCTACACCACAGCTCACAGCAATGCCGGATCTTTAACCCACTGAGTGAGGCCAGGGATCGAACCTTCAACCTCATGGTTCCTAGTTGGATTCGCTAACCACTGAGCCACAACGGGGACTCATCTTTGCCATTTTTGATGCGAGATACCACAATTTGCCTTTTCCTTGCAGAGACGTCCCAGCGTGTCTTGACCTCTCGATTCTAAAGTCATTGCCGAAAGGGCAAGTTCCCCAAATCCTTATAAAATTTATCTCCCACCACCTGAAGTGCATTACGTCTTATCAAACCCTCTCACATCCTAGCCCCCTCTTAGTCATCATGCATGATCAGTATGACGTTGTCGTGGTAATGGATCTCTTGTTCTGCAAGATGCTCAGTCATTTCAGTCTTTTGAACTAGAATATAAACAGGGCAGGGAAGTTTACCTAGTCCTGGGAGAAAGCTGAAGCACTCTGTTGAATGCTCTGAATGGCAAAGTGCTTTGATCCTTTTGCCCTATTGGGATGTAAATTAACGCATCTGCCAAATCAATGGGCATATTGTGCACAGCTGATGCACCTGAGTGCAATACCTGCTCTACTAAAGATGCTATGCTCATCACAGCAGATTCGATAGGGACTTCTTTGTTGAGCTCATGGTGGTCTATAATCATTCCGTGGAATCTCTCCAACTTCTGCAGAGGCAAGACAAGTGAACGAACTTGGGATGCAATAGGACGACAACCACTCCTGCCCTCAGTATCCATGAGGGTGGCATGAATCTTTGCCAGGATCCTGGAATGCACTATTGTTCAGGGCTTGTTATTTTTGCTGGGGGAAGGGGCAGCTAAAGAAGCTTCCACTTGGTCTTGCCCCCAATAGCAGCTTGTTTCACAGGTCAAGGACAATGTGATGGTCACCCCACATCAAGGTCATTCCCGATTGTGTATCCAGGGATGGGAGAAAAGGCCCCCAGGTGTGTTAGGAGATGTCATGGACCCAGAGAAAACCGGACCTTGTCCAAAGCCTGTTTAAAACCTGGCCCCAAATGCCTCCATTTAATCAGGAGCCATGATGAAGGCAGAGATTTCTGGATATCAGTGTCATCTTATTTTGTATCTGAATAGTCCTGGAAGTGGCTTGGTTTTCTTAGAGTATTGTCTAAAGTAAACGGCCGTAAGTCTTGTGAAAGACTTGGTCAAATCACAATATATACTTGTGTTGTGGGTTCTTTCTTTGGGTCTCTGGCTACTTCTTCAGTCAGGGGTTCTAGGTCTAAAACCATCTTAGGTCCGGGAGTTGGGCAAAAGATTTTAGTTCTACTACAGTGATTACTCTATCTCCCGCTCTAAATTCTCATTCCCTTTTAATCCTATACATGGGTTAAAAATAGATACATTCAGCCAAGAAATGTACTATTTAGGACCTGACATGTTCTGTTAAGTCATCTCCTCTCTTCTTTGAGGGTCATGGCCTCTTGGCTACAATCTTCACCTCCCCAACCATTAAGTGGCTGGTGCGGCCATCTATTGCCTGTATTGGGGTGGTGGACATGTGGGATAAGCCCCATGGCTGATCAGCGATCCAAGTTTTGTCAATGCGTCTGCCATCAGCCCTGTCCTGCAGGGCAGCCACCACTGCACTGAAAGATGCTGTGCCCTTCTCGCCAATACATTTCTGGTGGCCTTCATGAAGCTGTGTCATCCAGGCCGTTGCAAGGGCATAATCATCTGCTCATCTTCTGGCCTCACTAGTCACACTCCTCCGTGGCCCAATTCCCTGGACCCCTTCCATCATTTTCTGTCTGCTAGGGCAACTCAAGCCACTTTCACTTAGAAGCCTGGGAAAGCCCTTGCTGAACAAGGGGCCATGTCAATGAGTTGCTGCTGATCCCCGAGTTCTTAGAGTTTATCCCAAGGAAGTGTCCAAGTCAACAGTTCTCCCTTCTCATTTTAATTCAAGCCCCTTTGCAACCTGCTCCCACATGTACTATCCTAGCTCCTGTGGGCACATGCTAGCTTTTTGCAGAGACCAGCTCTGGAGCCTTTGCCTCATCTTCTCCTGGACCCAAGCAGTGAGAATTTGGTCACCTCCCATCCGAAGGACAGGGCCTGGCAATGAAATTCCAACACTTCTCATTAGTATGAACCTGAGACTTGTCCTGCCTTCCCAGGCCAGGCAGGTAAGAATCAGTGCTGTGTTCCAGGAAAGCCCACTGTGACTTCTCCAGGGCATGCATGTTGGCTTCTGAGCTCGGCTGTACATCCAGACCAAAAGATGCCCAGGAGCAAGAATTAAGGACTTCTGGGTCTGCTCCACTGGGGAAGAGGTGATCCCCTGGGCAGAGCCCTCGCTTTACGAACCTGGGAGCCCTGTGCTATGAGGTTTGCTTTCTTGGCAGGTGAGGCTCTTGGCTTTTTGTAGCCATGGGCAGAAGCGCTCATCTGATGTGCATTATGGGCACAGGGGAGGGACTTGGAGCCTCAGGAACGGAGAATCTGTAGCCAGACCAGCCATTTACACTGCTTCCCCTCCCTCCCTGGCCCAGAGGCCGACCCCAGCTCACCTCCTCTCCCTGCAGATAACGTTTGTGCTCTGTCTAGTTTTGGCTATGTTGGGGGCATCCTGACCCCACCCAGAAGCCTGCTCTTGCTCTTGGGTTAGGGTCTGAGAACTTGGCTCTGGAATGTGCCAGGGCTACAGAGTACCTCAGTCTTGTATGTCTCAGTCCTACTTCGCAGGACTACGGAGGATGTACAGCAGGCATTTCAGAAGACCTAACAGGATTCCCTCGTTAGGGCTGAACACCACCTTGGAGGTGAAAGCTCTGATCCATTTCCGTCACCAGTTCTGGGTTACTCCAAGTCGAGACCCCTTGGAACTCTCTCCCAGTCATGAAAAAACAGGTCCCCCATGATTGGCCCAAACCACCCCTCCTCTCACCATCATCCCTACCCTTACATGGTGACTGCTTTCTTTCAACATGAATCAGAACAATGGGGAAAAAGGCACAGACACAGGAGCCCCATGAGAGTTTAGGGAGTTAGGTGGAGGCATCATGGTGGCAGAGAGAGCACTTCAGCCAGGCTGGTGGAGCACTTCCCCCAGGTCCTCGTGCCCAGAGCCCTGTGTGGCCACACGGCTGCTCACTCGCTGCTGTCACCTTCAAAAGTGCTTCTTTCGTTGCTCTGCTTTTTCAGTGTAGAATTTTTGTCATGTGACACATACCATTTTCCACCGGAACATACACAACTTCTCTAGCACTGTATCAAGCTTTCCTTTTTGCTGCCTATTCTAGGCATAATCACATCTGCTAAATGTTTTACAGGAAAGTGGCAAATGAAGACAATAGGAAGTGACAGGGATTTGACATTCTGGCCATAATGAACCTATAATACTCATTTTCTTCTATTTCACATTATACCAATCTGCAATTTTGTTTGATTTTGCAAAGAATGTTGTGATACATTGATATGTTCTGAGCAAATACTCTTAACTTAAACTCTTTCCAAGACAAAACTTCACTTGACTCCCAGGTAGTAAGTGAATCCTAGAGACTGGTTTAGGTTGCTTTCTGTTTCGTAGTTGACTTAAGTAATTTAAGGCTTACGTGTACACCTGACTAAGGTGTGGTTTAGGGGAGTGACTGCCTGCAAGTTGTGAGAATTAAGACATACTGTCCATAGCATACTCACTAAATGGATTCTCTTCACATACTCTTAGCCATAATATCTACAGTGATTGATAATTTACTTCTATACAAATTGCAGTTTCCCTCTTTCCAGAAAAATGCAGGTAGTGATGTATGGCTTAAAACAATTGGTTGGATAAACCAACTCTAATAGAAAGCAAAAGTCATTAAAAAAAATGGTTGAAAAAGAGGGACCAAGAGGATGATTTTGCAGTGTTTCTATAGGTGAATCAGGGTTAAAATGCATAGGAGTTAACATGTTGTTAGGTTTGACTTTGGGGGTTTGCCTTTCCCCCTTAGTATTATGAAGAGGGTCAAACACCCAGCAAAGTTGCAACTTTTACAGTGACCCACCCCTTAGTTACTAGGGTTAACATTTCACTATGTATTCAATAATTCCTCAATGCATTTCAAAGTGGATTATAGGCATCAGCTTTTTTTACCTTACTTAATTTGCCCACTCTAGTTCAATATTTCACTTTTTCCCCTTGAAGTACAAGCCCCATGATGTATCAGAGACAACAGGCTCTAAACAGTCAGCTGTGCTAAGCCCCCCATCAGCAACCCAGGACTTGATACCTAGAGTTCCAGCCTGAAGTAACTGGTCAGCACCTGGGCAGGTAATCTGCCTAATAGATGCTGTTGGTCCCCCAGAAGGAAGGTGACCTTAGACAGTGTATTTTGTTCCTTGTCGATGCCTTTCTGCCTGTAAAATGCTCGCATTTTTGTCCAGCTTTATAGAGCTTCTGTCAATAGATAGGATGCTGCCCGATTCATGAATCATTGAATAAAGCCAGTGAGACCTTTAAAAACTTATTCAGTTTTGTTACCAGAGGAAGTCACTCTGATCTTAAGTATGCCGTTCAGTTTGCTTTGGTAAACTCATGCACCAGTAACCCAGATCCTTATCACAATACAGAAGTCACTGGCCCCCCGACCCACCAAAAAAAATTCCCTAATATCCCTTTCCCTTCAATCCTCTTTCCCATTCTGAGACAGTGGCTGTTTGGATTTTTTCCACTATAGTCTTACATGCTTCTTAGAACTCTACATAACCTAAGTCATTGACTATGCTCTTTGCGCAGATTAAGTGCCTCCATCTTATAAATCCAGATGTCACGTAAAGTCTGAGTTTCCAGCTTGTAATAAAAATGGATCGATCCGGCACTACTGTTTGAATCTATGTACAGTAAGAATAGCTTTGGGTCGAGAAGCCATTTCCCATTTACAACAGGACACGAACAATTGCATATTGACTAGAGGTTACCCAGGGGCTCTCCCTCGATCTAAACCCTCTGCCTGGCTTCAGAAGTGGATGAAGAGTGTAATCTCTACACTGAGGAAAGGAAGACAGAAATCCCGCAACACACACGTTGTCCTGTTTCTCAGGTTACGGGCAGGTACATGAGCCAGCACAGAGGTATGTGTGCCAAGAGGAAAGCTATAAGGTATGGGTCTAGGTAACACTACCCCAGGGCTTAGCAGGCTATAGGATTCGGTTATCCACTCTGGAGTTTACCTCTACTAAAACGTCAGGAGGCAGGAGAGTTGGGCCAGATTTCTGGACAAGCTAAGCTACCTACATAGATCATCAGGTTGGTGATTTATAAACTCTGAACTGGAGGTATTTTCCAGTCCCAACTCTATCCTCTTCTAGCACCAAGGTACTGAACAGATACCTTTCATGGCCCCTTCCACTCTTGGTCACTTTGAGGTCACACTTGGCTGCCTCCAGATGACACATCAGGTCCATGATGGACACTTTGGGAGATAAGGACAAGGAGGAACATTCCTTTCATCTCAGGGATGACCCCGCCCACAGCCTGGGAGGCATCAGAATGCAGTGATGCCTTCCAAACTCAAGGCCTTCACACCTGTCTGTTGGAAGGGCCATCCAAGTTCTTCTGGGTGGCAGTGCCATGAACAGGTCATGTATTCCCCCATTACACCAAAGATAAACTTGACTGAGGGGTCCACAGTTAGTGCAGGAAGCATTTGACAGTCCTGACAAAGTTATAATTCTCTCCCACAAACATTGAGGTGTCTGGAGAAAAGGGCAGAGAGGACGACTCCTTTGGCTGTTCCCTTCAAGGGCACCTTGGTGCTCCTCTAAGGCATTGGATATACCACTGGGTTCTGCTACCTATCCCGTACTAGCATCACCCCAGCTGAGGCAGGTGGCGTGCCATCCCTGAGGAGTAAATGGAGCACCTGCATAGGAGCGAACCTCGTCTTCTTAGCCTCAACAGTACCAACGAGCTTGCTGTGGTCGGAATCACTGAAACTCAGACCATATAACCAAGATCGAGGAGAAGTCATTGATTAGAACTCACCCCTTTGCCCCTGGAGACAGTGAGAAGCCATAGAGATGGCCTGGTTTGTCTGCCCTGACATTTACCACATATCCAAGGGATATGGCTGGCACATCAAGGAAGTGCAGCTGAATGGGGTTTTATGGCAATTCTTCCACTGGGCAGGCAGTGGATAGAGCTTTGGATGCTGATGAATGGAAGCTTTCTAACCTCAAATAGGAAGAAGCATTTGGGAAGATTTTAGGGCAGATGGGAGGGGAGTTCCTCGAGAAAAGTTTCTCTCTTCTTGGGTAATTTCTCCAAACTCAGCTTCTGGAGTCTCTGGCAGTTATCCCTCCCTGCATCTCTAGAATTTCATTTTTTCCCCTCAGCTTTTAAGATGTTTGCATTGCAAAGAGTAGGAAAAAGGGATAGATTGCTATTATACGAAGAATGTGGAGATACTAACAAAACAGTGGCTAAAAATATATATCAAAACTACCCCTAATTTCCTTCATAATAAAGGCATTAAGAGTCAAGTCATCCTTGCAAACATGGATTGTGTTGCAAGTTTAAATTCTTTGTATCCTTTTGACTTATTTACTAATAAGCAGTACTGTAGTTTAGCACATGATCAAGCTCCATAATTTACACTCCTTTAGATGCTTTCGAGCCATGAAATAACATGCCCCCTCTGGACAATCATCTCACGTCTGTGTCCACCATGGTTATGTAAAGGGGCTGCCCACACCTGCAGGGCTGCAATCAGAAAGTCAGAGTTGGCGCAAACTCCCACACCAACTTCAAACCAGCACATTCATGTCCACAATTCCCAGGTTAGGATCTGAACAAAAGTTAAGCTTGTTTATTCACAGATATCCAGGGGCTTCCTCTTGGGTAACTCACATAGAAAACTTTTATTATCCAGTTCTTCAGATAACATTAGAAGAGGCACACCTCTCTAAAAAAGCCTTCTATGTCATTATAAGGAGAATTGCATCCAAGTATGCAGCTTTTGGATTTCAGTGACAGTTGTCAGTTACAAAAAGGTCACATCTTCCAGAGAACAAAACATTTCCAAGAGGATGAGAGCTGGAGGGGCTATTCATACATCTTAAACCGTGGATTTTAACGGCAAGTCCACTAGGATCCACTTACTTGAGCTGTACAAGTGGATACAGCTTTCCCTTTGAGATTGTGCCGAGGGGACGGGTGCAGGCATCTTTCCGGGGTATGGCACCGTAGCTCTAAAACCCTCCTGCTGCCATGGCATGACTCTTAGCATAACCTTTTCCCAGCAAGAGTGGCAGGGTTTCTAATTTTATAGCTTAGAGATTGTCCTTATTCTGAGATGGTCTGTTTGACTTCTCTGGGTTAATTTTTATTCGGGTCTTCTCTGGCCACATTTTTTAGCTGGAAAGCTGGTAGAGATCCAGAGAATTTGACAAACTTAAAAACTTATTGCTGGTTTCAAAGGAAGTATAAAATCTATCACGGCTCCTGCACAATGCCATTTGGTCTGTGGATCATGAGGACATTAATACCCAAGTTCTCACACACTATGTATCTAAGCCAGTCTGAGAGGTTCGGGGTCAGCAAATATGTTAAAGATTCTTGATATGTCTTCCATCAGCTGGGCTCTGCCTTCACCTAACTCTCACAAGTAGACCTTAACACGGATCACTCAGCCCCAACTCTTTAATATCCTTGTGAAATCTGGGAAAGGAGAGCTTGGTCCGTAGTGACTTCTGCTTCTTGCCTCCTTAATCCCAGGGGTCACAATGCCCACATTAGGTGGGGGTCTTCAGTCAACACTCCTTGGCCATCTCTCTTGCAGATCAGGACATAATTGTCAGTTCTCCCTGCATAATCTAAGTTCTACTTTGTCTTCATTTTGCTCCACCCGACTTCTAATGTCCCAGTTAAGACCCAGCTTCATTCACCACTACTTCTAGCCCTTCAACCCCATAACCGAATAGGACTTGTTCTAAGGCTTGGCCATCCCCTGAGGGAATCTGGTCTATTTGAAGACCTGTAGCCTGGAATTCTTCTGGTCTTGACAAATCACATCGCTTTATCACACCCTAACATGTGGTTAATTCAGCCGAGCCCCTCCATGTTTGAATTTCATGTTGGAAGGATAAACTGGGACCAACATGAAATGGAAACTTCAAAGATCCATCCAGATGCTCAGTTTAGAGAAGGACTCTTGAGAAGTTCTAGAAAAACTGTAATACTAATTCTCTTATAACTCCTGAGAAGCTGAGTCTAAATGTCATGAATTTACACCTCCCTTTAAGTGAGGTCTTGCTGCCCCAAGTGGGGAGTGAGGCCAAAAAGCCACTTCCAGATGTCAGCTCCTTCAGGGTCGCCTCAGGGGAACTGCTTTTCCCATGACTATACCATCTTCTGGCGATCAACATCCAGTGTGGGGTAAAAAGATCAGGTGACCGATGTCTAGTAGGAATAGAAGGACCTGGCTGTTTTGACCCAAGGCTTTTTGGATCCAGGTTCAAGTTCAGTATTTCCTTTGCCTGATCCTATGTCTTCTCGCTTCTTTACCCTGGTTCCATGCCTAACAGACATCCCTTCTGTAGGACCGTTTCTCAAATATGCTTACAGACAACACAACCAGAGAACAGAAATATGAGATGGGGAGAAAAACCAGACCTGCCAGGGAAGCAGAGGACACAGACATTCTGGTATTTTGCACCCATTCTTTTTGTCTGTGTTCAGACAGAAATGCAGAGGGGTCTTGCTAAAGCCTCAGTCTGTCATTGCCAAAAAGCAATGTTCTGGAAAACTAGGTTTTAGTCCTTCCACCTGTTGAAAGTGGTCAAATCCTCCCCACCTGTTTCTCATGGTCTCCTTTGGCCAAGGGCAGAGGTTAGTCTATTGAGATCCCAACCAGTGTGGTAATTCCAGTTAGAAGCTTGACCTGGGGTCATGGTCTCTAAGACTGGAGTTGCACATACTTGAATTACAGAAACATCCGACTTCACAGATGAAGAATCTGCTCTGAAGATTCTGGATAGGAGTCATCAGCCAACTGTAATAGGAAAATAGCACTCATACACAAGACTAAGAGCCAGGGCCCGTGTGACTCAGCTCTGGGTAGGAAGAAGTGAAGAAATGTGTCCAAAAATCCAGCTGGGTCTGTTGTGAAAAGCCAACCGAGTCTTTTGTAAGCTTTTTTTAAGCCTAGTTATAGACCATTGTACCTGATTGGTTGTATTTATGTTACCTGATTGGTTGTATTTATGTAGTTCCAGGCAAGAAGTATTTGTGCTAGTCCAAATTCCTCCTTGCCTAGCTAGGAGGTGGGGGGAAAAAATTACTATGATTGTTCATCACAACCATGGCTGATGAACTTAAACTGAATTGCTGGGCCTCCAGAGAAGAGCTGTCATTAATGTCTTTTTAGGGTCAGAGACGTTACTGACCACTTCCCATCTGCACTAGTCTTACTACAGGGATCAGTTTGTCCAGCATGGGTGGTGAGTTCCAGCTCTGGAAATTCCTGAGTGGCCCAAGCTGCTAACTTTGTAGGTTCTAGGAGGTCTTTCAGGAGGAATGGTCCCCTAAACAGGAGGTGGCTTTAAGCCTGAAAGCCTGAGTCACCCCTTGTTTGCTGTTTCCAGGGGCCCTGTGTGGCAGTGTCCTTTCTTAGGCTCTGAGTACCTATGATAAGCACCTCTGTGGCGTTCATCTGTCCAGCTGTATCACTGCAGAGCAGAGGTGATTAAAAATTCACAGCAGTAGACTGGGTCTTAAAAAAAAAAAACAAAACACCCACGATGGCTTTGCTTTGGCTCAAGTGTTAGAAGATGAACACAAGGGATCAGAAGTGGGAGGACGACGATAAGCATATGGAGGCACGTTCAGCTGGCTGCTAGGCAGTGTCAGTACAACAGTGGGCAAGATCAGTGGGTGTCAGGGGAGCTAGGAGATGTGCTGGGAAGTCAAAAAGCCAGTGATATTTCATTGTCTCAAGAGAAGCAGTTTACTCCCTGCAGTCAGCTTCTCGATTTGATAGTTTGGACTGGAAGCTGCCCACTCCCTGCATAAATCACCAGAAGGTTCTGGAAGCAGAAGAGGTAGCGGCAACCTGGCTAGAGGACCCTGAGATGTGAGAACAATGTAGCAGTGAATTTCCTGGGGTTTTAGCCTGACCACCTGTATACCCTTGCCCGGGCACTAGGGGCACCTGGAGCCAGGAAATGCCAATAGGCACAGACCAGAAGTCATCCCAAGAGACTCTATTCGTGTGGCCAAGAGCCTGGGGAGAGGACGCCCAGTAAGATAGGGCCCTTTAATCACACCTGCCTTGAGGTGAGGCAGTGAGTGGCCAGGGCTGTGGCAGCGTTCCTGGGAAGAGCCTTCTCTGCCACCCCTGCAGCGACAAGGAGGTGGTCCCTCTCTCCCAGAGCCCGTGAGCAGAATGCCAACTTCCACCACACCTCCCTCCTCCCTGTGGGGAGGAGCACACCCCTGCTCCTTCAGACACCCTGGGAAGAGTCCCATCATCCGGGTAACACAGGTGGGACAGCACAGCAGGGAGGAAGGCCCCAGACCCAGCCCTGACCACAAGAGTCAACTGCTTTCCCAAGCAGGTGCTCTTCTGGGGCTGGTGGCAGTTCAGACCCTGAGTGAGCAGGTCAGCCTTGGCCGAGGGCAGGTTGCCTTCTCTGGTCAGATGTCTACATTGAGAAGAAGATCCCCCACTTCTAGGGGTCAGACAGGCTAAGAACCTGTCTATGCTTCAAGCACATGCAAGGAGGATCCCCCTAGAGAGAAGTGTGCCCAAGAGTCCATGTGTGTTCAGTGGTCTGGAACTTGTCAGGGTATCCTAAGATGAGAGGCGATTTGCTGCCTTTGCCCTAAGAAAAAGGTACATGCTGGTTAGGCATCTTTAGAGCTGGAGACCTGACACCCTTGGGGATGCTGCTCAGATCCATGGAACAGTTCATTCTGATAGCTGCCATTACTGAGCGGGACACAGAAGGCCAGCTTCACATGTTACATTGTCCCTACATCCCAAAGGACAGAGCATCAAACACCTACAATAGAGAAAAATGCAGTATGGAGCCACTGGAAAGCCTTGCTTTGATGACCATAACCGATTCCTAGAGAAGACGGGCCATGCCTACTTCTACAAGTATTCTACAGTTAAAGACCAACTCCTTGCTTGCTCCTGGATTCTGGTAGCAATAGAAGCCTAAAGATGGTTCACTAAATGCCTGGAACTTCCTAGTGGACTTGGGAGCTCTGTACAAGCAGGATACCCCCTGTGTCACAAGACTGAGCTTCACAGCCGAATGTCGATACAATACAGAAATATTGAAGAGACCAGCTGGCTCAGGTCTGGGAGACTCGAGTGATCATGTTATCACCAGCTTGAGGATTAGTCCTGCTTATTCCACTCTCTCCGGTCCGACGTGAGCCCTGATCACCTGGGTAACATCTCTCCTTGGTTTGTGCACGGGCATCGGGACCTGGCAGCTGGAATGAACAAGGTTGAAGCGCTTTGCTAGACTCCGCTGCCTGCACATGTCACATAGGGCCCACCATCTGCAGCCCCCACGGACATCTCTCATAACTACGGGGAGGAGCCAGAGGACAGCTCTCTGTTCCATCCTTTGATCCAGGCCAGATGCACTTCCAAGAAACAGATTGTTTCGTGTGACTCTGGAATCCAGGCCACTTTTCGGATCTCTAGAGCCTCATCAGGAATCCTGTTTCACTCTAGATAAGGGTTGATCTTTCCTTCCACCGACTCACTGAGTGCCCTTGTTTGAGGTCAAGCTGGCCAGTGTTGCTGCCAGAGCCCCAGGGGCTGAGCCCAGCCCACTCTAACTCTAGATGAGGTGGTCTTCGTCTTCACTAAAAGGCCCTCTTCCTGCTTAAGCTGGCCGACACGAGCTTCCTGTCTCGGTTTTCCAAGTTTCTCTGGGCCTCTTATAGGGCATTTCTACCCATCAGCTTCCTCTCCTCCCCACTCCAGAGCCCTTCAGGCTAGCTCTTCTCCGTTGGCTCAGCCTCCCCTGACTCCTTGTTGCACCCCCTTGCACGGCTTGCTCTTGGGTCCTATAAGATGCTGTCAGTTTTTGGTATGTATGCACTTATCAAAACATTCTTGTCCTGATTGTGATGATGGTATCGTGGGTCTACACACATGTTCAAATGCACAACATTCAGTATGTGCTATTTTTATATTGTCTACACAATAAAGCTGGAAAACCTAATTTCTGACAAGACCTAGTCAACGCAGAAGTCAAGGCCTTTTCTATGCTGTTAGCTGGCTGAAGACCACATAGAGCTTAAAAGGCATAAATTCCTTTCGACCTCACCAAGGAAACCAAAGGTTCTTATAGGAAAAGTTTCCTAGAGAGTATGCAGATGGAGCAGGAGAGTCCTCTGCTGAGCAGTTATGTTGTAGAAAAGTTAAGTCTACACCATAGATTCATAGAGGTATTGACAAGACCAGACCCCAGAATGAAAGATGGCTGAACACAGTTTCCTTCATTTTGTAGGGTTGTTTTGATTCTAGCACAGTACCCTGGCCATTTGTGCCCAGAGTTATCCCTGACTGGACACCGGCGTCACATCAGTTTCCTTGGCTCTTTAGGAGGTCCTCCGTACTTAGGGAGGTCAGTGTGGTGGCCCTAGGTCAAGACCAGCTGGCTTGAGAGGTGGGGAAGGGAGGAACCCTACGATCATGGTGCAAACCAACTCATATTAGGGAACTCTGAAGACCCCTCATTTCTAGGGGAGAGGCATATTTTTGGAGCCTACTATACACCATGGAAGGAATCAAAGCTCAGGTCAGTTGGAGAACTTTAAGGTCAGGTAGTTAGAAAAGTCATATTCCTCACAATGAGTAAGTTTGCATAAGAAGGTATCTAGAACCCTAGGCTCAAACAGCCTCAAGAAAGCCAGAAGGCAAAGTGGTAGGAAGTCAAAGTTATGAACGAACCTACTTTAACGTTGTGGTCAAAAACACAAAGTCAAGGTAAGAGGTTAATATGCCTACAAAAAAAAGCTTGCGCCTCCTAGGGGCTCTGTCCTCATGATTGAGGGGTCCCATGAAGGATCCGTTTTCCTGCCTTTAAAGAACCTGCTGTTAGATCACAAGGACCCTCAGTGTCAACCACACGTTCTAAGCAAGCTTGTGACCTAGGACAATGGCCTACATCTTTACCCCCAGGCTTACAGTCGCTAAGAAGTCCCCCAACTGCATGGGGACCCAGGTAAAAACTTCCCCACAATAAGTTAGTCTTATCCTTCAATCTTATAGTAAAAAAAAAAAAAAAATCAGAATATAGTTACATGCACCTCACTAGCAATCTTCCCTCAGCCACAGCTGGGACGCTTTCCCAGAGTTTCCCAATTCCTGAGATCATACTTGACCTTTATTTTGCAATTTGAGAATTGCCTCTTATCCTCATGGGCTGTCCTGAAAATTCTGTCTTGTACTCTATTTGTAAGCAAGGCGAGGTAGCCAGGGCCCTAAACAAGTTCAGAATAAGCCAGAGACTCTTACTGAGGAGCAAGGAAGTGGATCAAGGGATCAACTCTGCCCTCAGGGTTACATCCCTCAGGCCACCGGCCACCACCCACAGCAGTCCAGGTGACTTGGAAAGAGGTTACATGGCCAAAAGCAGCAACCACCACAGTGGACAGGGAGGAAACCCCAACTTCCTACAGAAGCCCTGCAAGCGTCAGCATGGTGAGTCTCTAGGATTTTTTTTACGTGGGTGAAAAGAAAATTCCTAAGTCCTAGCCACTCTTGGAGGAAGGCCTAGGGGGCAGTTCTTGCACTTGAAGACTAGACAGAAGCTTTCTAGTCCAGGTCCACCTGGTTTCAAGCTGCCCAGTCACCAGGGCCAAACCAGTCACATGAACCCCAGGCAGAAGCTGGTGGGGAGGGGGACTCACTGACCCAGCAGCAAGGACTTCCTGGCCCAGCTCAGGAGTGAAAGGTCCACTGTGACCTCTATAGTCGTAGGGCCGAGAACCATGGGAAGATAAAGAACCATAGAAGAGGGAGGCTGGGGAAGCAGATTCTACTTTTCAGCTTCCAAGCTAAAACTCCACATTACTCCACACTCACCACCCAATGGACTCCAGCAGGTGCTAGAATGGAGATGGAACAAGTTCTAGAATTTCTGATATTCCACTGCCTTCCCCCATGCTTGTTCCCCATCAAATACACCCAGACTGTTGCCATGGTGACCACCTAGGCTATCTTGGAAACGAAGTAGCAACATATTAAGAAATCTGGTTAAGTCCTCTATGTTGCTAAGAATAAACTTGCATATTTTAGATGCCCAAACAGGAGAGCAGAAAAATAATTCAAAATACCAGATATAACATACTACTACCCCGTCATCAGCAGGGCTGAAGTTAGAGTCTGACATTACTAATTGCTGGTTAGTTTGTGAGACTGCTAGAACTCTCATACATTGAGAATGTTAAGTGGCATGACCACCCCCACCCAAGCACATTAAATCTACAGCCCAGAGATTCACGAGGCACGCCATCAGGAAGGCACACCAGCTCACATCCAATAACACTGGGCCCAGCACTGGTTGCAACAGCCCCCAAGCTACCATGTAGGTATAAAGCAACACTAGTATGGAAGAGTTGGAGCCTGTCCACAACACGATACTACCTAGTAATGGAAACAAGCAGGCTACTGCTACACAACATGTGCAAGTCTCAAAGCGTGGATATACTGGAATATGGGAAGTCAGTGGAATGCGGGCACGCAAACGTTTGGGAATGTCTGGTAACCAACGTGGGTTGCCTTTAAGGTCATTTTTGTGCATAATTTCAGTTTTGATTATGTGATGCTGCTGTTTAAGTTTACTTTATTAGTTGATTAAAAATGGAATATGGTATGAAAGTTTCAGAACAACTTCCCCATTTCTGACTTTGAGGATAGTGTTAAGACACAAGGAAGACCTTTGGTTTCTTGGCAATAGTCCATCTTCCTGGGCCATGCACTTCCTTTCCCCCCGTTTTTTGTTGTTGTTGCTGCTATTTCTTGGGCCGCTCCCGCGGCATATGGAGGTTCCCAGGCTAGGGGTCGAATCGGAGCTGCAGCCACCGGCCCACGCCAGAGCCACAGCAACGCGGGATCCGAGCCGCGTCTGCAACCTACACCACAGCTCACGGCAACGCCGGATCGTTAACCCACTGAGCAAGGGCAGGGACCGAACCCGCAACCTCATGGTTCCTAGTCGGATTCGTTAACCACTGCGCCACGACAGGAACTCCCTCTTTCCCCCAGTTTTAACATTGTTTTACTAACAGGAAGGGACACGTTCGCGGGTTGGAGTTTTCAGTCCAGATCTTCCTGCCTGCCCCTCGGTGGTACCGCCCTATCCTCACAAACAGGAAGCTTTCTAGTTGGGTCCTAGTGAACACACAGCTGCAGACCCAGAGCTCCCCAAGGGCTAGATGGTCACTGTGGACTGGAACTTGGTGTGGCTGGCTCTGCAGAGGTGGGGTTGAATTTCTAAGGTTCCCACACCTGCCAGAAACCATCTCCCAGTAGACTCTTTAGCCACACGTTTGTTAGCTTGAAGTAAAACTTGAATCTCTTTTGGGAGCTGTATTCTCGTCCTCTGGTTACTTGTTTGCTGGAAACAGTGATATTTTGGCATTTTTGTGAGCTCAAGAAATTGCTACCAGTTAAAAAAGACAGTAAACACTCTTTATGCACACAGCCAGCCAGTCACTGACAACTGACTTAACAGTGGTTTTTGGACTCCATCAGCCTGGGTGCCCAAACTATGCAGAGGAGGGGGGGCAACTCACCTTCTGTCCCCTACACATCTGATCAGGCCTGGACAAGTTTGTGCTCTTAGGGAATCTGGGGTTCAATTAACCCTGCAGGAGGAGGCTTCCTCCACCTTCAGTTTCTCAAGGCCCCACAGGACCCCTGATGACAGAGCCTGCTGCTCAGCACCCCCTTCCCCGCTAGGGGTTAGCCTGTTGGGGCCCATGTCTGCTGAGTGCAAGCCAGCCCCAGCTCCTACCAACTCTTCACCTTCACATCCTTCCTCTCTAGCAGACACTCACATCAACCGTGGCTCGTGCCCACCTCAGTCCCTCAACATTGGGCTCTTCTCACCAAGCACCGAGAGTCGGCCCATTTCTTTGGGGGTGTGATAGCACATAGGAAGCCCACCACATGGTCTGCCAGACCCAAGCTGTCATGAGCTAACGAACAGATGAGAATCTTTAACCATGATCTCTAGACACATTAGGTTTGCTTTGGATAAAAAAAAAAAAAAAAAGACCACCAAACTCACTTTTAGGGCGTGAAAACATTGTGTGGTACTGTAATGGTGGGTACACGTCATGATGCATTTGTCTAAACCCATAGAATGGCCACCAAGAATAAACCCGAATGTCAGCTAGGGGCTTTGGGTGAAGATGATGTATCTTTGTAGGTTTGGTGGTTGTAACAAGCATATCCCTCTGGCAGGTGACAGTGACATTGGGGGAGGCTGCATATTGGGGCACAGAAGGCATGTGGCAGATCTACCTTCCTGCTTTGCTGGGAATCTGAAACTGCTCCAGAAAGACACCCCCCCAGCGGGCCCAAAGCTACACTCAGAGCTGGGCAGCTGGAATAGGCTGGTCTCACAGCATTTTCCTGGACTAGTCCAATTCAACCCTGATTGATCAATGGCATTCTCAGGAGAGTGTCGGACCAACAGACCCAAAACCAAGAATACCCCTCCTTATCTGCTTTGTGCCAACTTCCTCCTGGACAGGTTTCAGTCCCATGGCAGATAACCACCCAGCTGTCCCCTCAGCCTGGCCTTTGTATGTGTCTAGTACACAAGCAAAGTATGACAAAGACCCCACAGCATCTAGACACCTCTGGGTCCAAGATGAGATCACCTCTGGTGACAATGCCAAGTTAGCTCTTTGAGAACAATGTGGCGGGTGTTATGTAAAGATTGCTATTTTGATAAGAGCTAATCCTTGGTCCCCTGATAGTCACTTGAAGTTAGAAACCTAAGCTTTTTGTAGGAATTTGAGGGGCAAGTGGCAAGGTCTCCAGTAGTGACTAGGCGTTCAGGGAAATTCACTGCAGAACTTCCAGGTACCACTGGAGAAGGGGCACTGCCAGCAACTGTTCTGGAGGTTGAGAGCTTTGGTGCTTAAGATCAGAAGATGTGGAGATGGTGCTTCCCTAGGACCAAAAAATCCCGGCTTCCACTCTAGTCAAGTTCCATCATCTTTTTAAGGGCTTCCTATGGGTGGACCCAGCTTTGTTGAGTAAGCACTGTGACCAGAAGGCTGGCAGATCTTCAAGACTGCCATCCCATATATTAGTGCCACAGGCTAGCGTGCCACTTGCCAAGCTCATGCATCTGATAAAACTCACCACAGACTAAGTTTAGACACTGGGCCCCGCTGCCATTAGCCCCCTCTGGTTTGGGGGAGAGGCTGAGAAAGGCTAACACACCTTGGACCCCCACTCTCTCCAGTGAGAATTCAGGCTTCACTAACCCATTCTCAGCGCCCTCCTCAGACATGGCTTTCAGGTCTTTCAGTGAGTGGGGGGGGCAGAGGGCTAATTGCTCATTAGGAGCTGTCCCTGCACCTGAAAGGGACTCATGGTAGTGGCAGAGCATTGCCCACTTTAAAACCCAACATGAAGGAAATGCCATCTCTCCCTGAGCCCCTCCTGCTAACACCAGGACAGCTGCCACCAAAGCCATCAGTACAATAGCATCTAGAAACTGAAATAATTACTCCTTTCAAATAGCAAAGTGAGATGGGGAACTGCAGAGAGGTAGTCCGTTTAGGCGAGAGGATGCATTCCACTTAGAACCAACTATGCTTGAGGCACCTGTGAAACTCTAATCAAGACAGGTAGGTGTTTGAATACGCTGGCCTGAGGCTCCCAAGAACTCCCCTAGAAGTGAAAACAAGCATGTAGCTCTTAGTGAGGCCACGAAGCTATGGGACAGAACCCAGAGCACAAGAGATGGGACCAAAGAACAGCTTGCAAAGGAGGCAGGAACAAAACAGCCAGAGACACAGCCATCTCTGGACCAGGCAGCAGCCGAGCCGGAGCCCCATCAGCTCACATCTTCATGGCAGGTCTAGGAGAAGAGCGGTTGGGATCCACTTGTTTGGGGCAGACTAATCACACAAGCATTCAGACCCCGGGCTTTGAGGAGATCTCATAAACACGCCCCATCACAAATGCTAATGGGGAAGCTATTGGTCACCAAGGTGGAGATCCTGGTTTTGGAAGAAGATCCAGCAGAGAAGGAGGTGGATGCGTTCCTGGAGGTGGCGGGAATCATGCACGACAGACAAAAATACCTCTCCAGGGCAGAGGTCACCCCCGTTAGCGAGACAGTCCCTCATTAAGGATTCTACAACCAAGACGTTGTCTCAGAAGTAAGAGCAACCCTGGTGACAGCAAAAACATGGAAGGCGTGTTCTGGAGGACCCGCAGCTCCCAGGAGGGCACACAGAAGGGCTGTGCTCATATCCGGCCCCGAAAGCCACCTTCTACAGGGCCAGCCCGAGGAAGGCTTCTGGGCACCGTGGTCTGGACGGCCCCAAGTCCCATCAACAACATTGGACGGGTTCTCCCAGGCACATCGGTGCCGAGGCCAAGAAACCAGGGAGGGCCACCAGGCCTAGAGTCTCCTGAGGCTGGGGGAGTACTTAAGTAAAGAGTAGCAAAGAGGCAAAAAAGAACCCCAAGATTTGTCTAGGTTCCTGGGATACCTCACACACCAGTCATCTCACCTCCTAGTGTCTGGTGGAAGCACTACGGCTCCCACAGGAGCCACTCAGGGCCCCTGTGTCCAGAGAACTCAGCCTCTAGGACCCGAGGCTACTTACCCAGGTTTTGCCTGGGGTACAGAGGGGGAAGCCCATGTGGGAAGAAGTGCCCAGCTTTCCTTTCATGGGGAAGGACACAATCTAGAGATTGGGCACAAGGCGGCAGCCCTGTTCGGCCACAACTTTACCCCAAATCCTCACTACAGGGAGGGTTGTCTATGGCGAGGAGGAATCATCCACACTCCAGATCTTTCTGGCATTTTCAGATTAGCAGCCGGCCCCCAGTTAGGAAAGAGGGGGAAAAAAAAAAGACTTGTGTTAGTGTCATGGGCTCAACATTGGACTATTAGATCACAGCAGGAATTACTTTAGGCTTTGTTCTTCATTCACTGCCAGTTTTTAAAACTCGAGTCACTGACAGATGCCGCTTTTGGTTCCTTCACGTTGTCTAATGTTTCGTAGTAATAATAATCCCTTTTCTAAAGAAGGGCACAGCTGAAGCCATCCGGGAACGGAGGAGTCAGTTAAAAATCGGCTGATCCTTTTCTGATGTGACTTCCCCCCAACTTGGCTTTAGAGTGGTCCCTGCCAGTGACACTGGCACTTGAGACTCTGCTTTGGGCCACAAGGATGACCGGCTTCCTCAGAGCCCTCTCACATCTCGACTCAAAGGTCTCAGGAGTCAAAGCCCCCTAGTCCTGCCATTTATCCCCGACCACTTGTCCACATGGCCCTTGGTTTTGTTAAGGTCTTACGAGCTGGGTACTTTAACCCCAGCAGCGCTGGCGGAGAGAAACAATGGCTCCAGAAGCCTGCTACCAGCATGGAGGATCCAATGAGGACTTCATTCTTGTCAAGTCATTCCCTCCCATCCTCAGCCCCCTCCAGCACCGGCTAGGGAAGACCCGACACTCATGAAAGCGCCTCGTGTCCAGAGCTGCCCTGTGACGGTGCCAGGAGTCTGCTGGGCAGGTGTTCAGTTTTGCTTTAGAGGGACACGTAGTCACAGTCCCCTGAGCCAGCCACAGGCTACTGTCTGCTGGATGCCATGTCATCTGTGACCCAGACTAAGTGCCCGTACGGATGGACCTTCTGCCCCACCTCAAGCACGTCTTAACTAAATGTATCTTTCGGAAGCACAGCTGGTACCAGTATTTCACATGGCTGGAATTGCCAGCCTTCCCCTTCATGCTGGCACCAAATCGAGGCTTTGTGCTGCAGCTGGGAGACAGGCTACTCGTTCGGGTCTAGTGACCTGCATCTGAGAAAACGCTCCTGCCATCCAGTCTGAGGACACCCCGGGATTGGAGGCTTTCATTACTGTTTAATCAAGCATTGCCCACTTGGGATAAATGCTGAGTAAGGTGTAACTAACCCCTAAATGATCCAGTTTAGTGAATGCCTGGAGCTTCATACTAGCGCCTTGTTTAGCGGCCCACAGTGGGGAAATACTAGCCTGCATCAGGAATTCGGGAAAGCTCCTCAGTTTATCACTCCCCTCCCCCAAGGGTGCCCCTTTGTGGATGATGGAGCCAGGCTCCTTACCAGTAGCATGTGTCACTGACTCCAGTTACCCTCCTTAGACATGGACCAAGGATTAACAGCCATCCCCACCTTCATAGCTCATCGAATGGAGGTCAGGCTTGGCGAGGACAAACCCGGTGAAGCTCCGGACTCAGTGTCCTACATTACACTCCAGACTCAGCCGCCAACCTCCAACTGCATGAGAGCCAGACTGAACAAAGACAGTCCTATCTGGAGGCTTTCTGTGGGCCCCCTTCTTGGAGAACTGGTCCACGAGGCCAGCAGCTGCCAACTTCTCTGCAGACCAGCTGCCCACTCTGCATTTCACACTTACTCCCAGCCCACACATGGGCAATGATCTGTGGTATGTGGGCCAGCCTGTGGGAATTTTTACCCCTTGTAGCCAATAAAAGCTTTGCAAATGCAATCCTCATCAGCTACCAGACTAGACTCAGCTGACAGCTATAAAGCAGAAGAAACAGCTTCAAGTCCAAGAATGTCTTAGACCGACCATCACAAAAAAAAAAAAACCCACCACTCAGACCGGACATAGGCCACAGGTAAAGCCGGGGGCAAAGCAGAACTAGTGGCTTGTGAATTAACCCCAGGCAAACACCAGCTTATGGGAGATGTGAGCCAGGGCTACGCGGTCTGTTTCAAGTGCAAAGATGCTGAGGCCAGTTTACTCAAGTGTTTAGAGTCTAGCTTTGGGCCATCAGACCCTTACCATAGGGCCATAGTCCAGCTGTGTCTGGTTCCACTGGAGCCCAACCTCGGGATGGAATCTGGTCTTGGAAGCAACTGTTGTTCCCTAAACGTGTATGAGCACAAGGGTAGAGGCTGGTGCTGAGCCACCTCCAAAAGCCTGGCCTTTGTCTCTCCAGGGCATGGGAGGCTGCCAGGATTCTCCCCCACCTGACACTTAAACCTAATGGCCATCAAGCCAGGTTTTGGAAGAGATGGGTTTTCGCCCTTAATCTTACATCCCCAGCATCTCTCAGGAGGGGATACAGAACGGAGAGGCTTGTGGGCAAAGGTTGGAGCAGCCACAGAAGTCTCTTGTCTAAGCCTGTACACTCAGATCTTTAATTAGCATCATCACTTCTCCCGGGGAGTCAGGAGCCTGTCCTCTGCCACAAAGGGCTTCCCAGTGTCCACCTGGGCTGACCAGTGTCCTGTAGAACATCTGAGTGGCCCCAGCACAGACCTCAGGGGGCAGGGTCAGGTCACCAGTGGTGTTACCCTCCAAGCTGCACACTACCCGTCTGATGAGCACCTCTGAACGCATTTCACGTTGACTGTAGGGATTCAAGGCTCAGCTTTAGAGTAGTTTCGACACTACTACTTCACCGAGACAGTCACCCATCAACACCAGCTGTTACACTATTGCTTGAGCATGACTATTTGACTGGCAACCCCTAAAGGTGACGTTCCTCAGCCATGCAGAGGGAAGGGCAGCTTGCAGAAGCCGGAACAAAAAGCCAAGGTCGTGACCAATACAGGAGGATTTCTAGGGGCTTCTAGTTAAGCACTCAAGCATCGGGCTGGGGCATTTTCCCATAAGTCCTTAAGGGGATTTAAGGATGTATCATTAGAGCAGGATGGCAAGAGCCAGGCAACACCCACATGGTTAGCTTCCTCTCCAGGATGCATGCTTGGAGATATTTCCTAGTCCTGTGCTTTTCCAAGCTTTCCACAAAGAGTAACTGGCATCACCTGCATTTAAGACGCTGCATCTGTTGGCTGCACGTGGCAGTGTTTGGGGCTGCCTCAAGCAACCCAGTTAGCATTTCACTTGAAGCTGAATGTCAACCCCTACACTCACAGAAGGGACTTAGCTCATGCTCCCCAACCTCAGGCACCCCCCACACCGAAGCGGGGTCTGGGAAAGCCTCAGAAGCTATCACCTATCACCCAGGTCATATCCATTAGGATGCCAATATCAAAGCAGCCGAGAGCGCCCAAGCTTGAGAATAGAAAGAGGCAGGCTACAACCGAGTTCACGTGTTCCCAGCATGAGAATAGAAACCAGCTGACTGGGTAGAACGGGGTCTCGCACTCTCCTCCTAGCGACTAGTTACGTTGCTTTGAGACCCTCCCCCCGCCACAGGACCTTCTCCAGATGGGGAGGACGGAGTCGCCGTGGAACTCTAGCACCGGGATCAGGGTTGTTTCTTGGTGAAATGCAGATAGACAAGTGTTGTAATTGCTAAGCCGTGTTGCACCCTCACCAGGTCAAGGGAAAAGAGTGATTGGTTTCTATTTAGTTCATAACATGCTGAATCATAGGTTCCCCTTTAAACTTACACGAATACCAAAGCTCCGAAGCTCATAACTTGCCAAAAGCCTGGTACCAGGCGGCACTTTAGTGACGGGCAGTAGCGAGCTGCGAGTTTCTCAAGTTTGGGGGACACAGCCCTAGAGGGTTTCTAGGGGTCAGTTAAGCCAGTAATGACCTCACACTACTCCTCAGCCTTTTCACTCTAGGAATATGCAGTCTGATCTGTCAGAGGGTCTAAGGACAAGGGCCTCTGTCTCAGTCGCCCTCTGCCCAGAACTGGGACCAACGCCCTGAATTTCAGGCAGAGCTGCTGCAAGATCCTCGCCTAACTAGGCTCTGAGAGGCTCCTTCTTGCTGTCGTGCGTGCAACACTTGAACACCTGGCTCACAGTTCTTGGCTTAGTTCTGGTTTGTGGGGCGTTCAGCCCTCCTCAACCCCAAGAGGAGCTGATGCAGTGGCCCCTGAAAGGCAATGCCCCATGTTCAGAGCCCTGGGATGGCCGCTGTGGGCCCCAGTGTTGAGGGAGGTGGACGGCAGCCTAGACTTAGGAAGGCCTGCAGCTCAGGGTAGGGTCCTGGTTCCCCTATTCAGCGCCCTCACACTTCTTTTTCTCTGACTAAGAGGATGGAGCTGGCCCAATTCTCACGAAAGGCAAAGAATGATAGTCGAGACGTGGCCGGAGCAGACCCGGGGCCCCCAAACTTCCCCCAACTTCCAAGTCGGTTTCAAAGAGGCCCTTCCTGGCCCCCCTGGGCTGGCTTATCCTGGTGCTGCTGGGGTTGGGGAAGGAGGACGACTTTTGAAACCACTCTCCATCCCTCTGAGGTTGAGTCCTTAGGAGCCCCGCCAGCTTCCTCCCGTCTTGTCCTTATAGATCAACCACCAGAACCACCCCCCCTTACAGTCCCAGGCTAACCATGGACTGTCTCTAATCCACTTTTAGAGGAGGAAAGAAAGGCCTAGAAACAGAAGAGGTTCTTCGTGCAAAGAGGAGCCTAGAAGGCGCCAGCGCTTGACGCTTTTAGCAGAGAGAGGGAGAGAGAGAGAGAGAGGTCTCATCTTTGGGAGAGAAAGTTGAATCCAGAGCAGAAAAAAAAAAAAAAAGGCCAAACTTGGAGGCTCAAAAACAAGCGCGCAGCACCCCTAACACCCAACCACACCAGCCCAATCCCGAGTGAATAAGCAGGCGGAAGGGCGATGCAGCCCCGCCTCTTATACGCCCGCCTGCGTCCCCCACCCTCCCAGTCAACCTGAACGCCAACCACCTGCGCTTCCGGCTTCACCCACCCGGCCCGCATCAACCTTCTATCGGGTTCTCTGGGCAGAGGACCTGCAGCTGGGTCTCCAGGGGCCTTGAACATGGGCTAAGCGAAGGGGGAAGGCAAAGGCTTGGAAATTGCCCTCTGAAGCTCAGCGGGATCCTGGGGGATCCTCCTGGCCTTGGGGGCAGCCGTGGGGGTGGGATCCTTCTTGGGGAGAAGCCCAGGATGCACTGTGTCCCCGCTGCCTGCGACTTTGTCTCTGCACCGAGAAAGTTCTGCCTCCCCAGGGACCCTCAGTCCTGGGCCCACCAGAGGCTGGTCGCCAAGCGGAGGAAGACGCGGTGACTCGCCCTGGGGTTTGAAGCAAGACTCCGGGGTGCAGGGCGCCTGCCTGCTCTGGCCTCCCCCAGCTGCTGCTGTGATCAAATGTTTTGGAGTTTTTCTAAACTGCTTAGATTTACAGATGACTTTAGACATCTCTCAACTCTGCCTAAGAGAAGACGTATTTCCTAGTACTCTCTGTTCAAATTGTTTTGATTTGTGAGATTTGTTGATGTGTATTTCTCTGTGTTATGGACAAACTCACCAATTGTGTCCAGGGAGTTTTTGTTTGTTTAGGGCTGCCACCTGGGGCGTATGGAAGTTCCCAGGCTAAGGGGTCTACACTCCAGGGAGATTTTTTAAAGTTTGATTATCCCTATTTGCGGCATTAAATGTCAGGTTTTTAGTGTTAGGGTTCCATCCACATGCAATATAGTTATCGCCCACAGAATGTAAACAGAGTAAGGAATTGGGAATTTTAACTCTGCAGTGGTTTTTTCCTTTGATTTGTCCTCAGGACTGGGAAAACCAGTGAGCTCAATGAATTAAGTGATTTTTGTTTCATTGCCAGCTTTGATATTAAAGCGAAGCATCTTGAAACTCATTTGACGAGTTTTCTTATAATTGATACATGCTAATGATTTTAGCGAACGCATCTTAAGTTTTACACACACACACACATATAAAGACGCTTATTCTATCATCTATGTGTAGTTGAAATAAAACTATTTTGGTAGAAACAGTGCATGGGGTTTGACTATCTTGAGTCTGTCTCCTAGAGGGTCTTTACCTAGTTCACTTTGAAGGAACTAAAATGAGATTCTATGTCCAGAGGAAAGCACAACAGGCTTTAGACACCTTCCTCTGCTTCTAAGGGGCGTTAAGAGTCTTTGCTCTTGCATGGTAAGCAATGGCCAAGCCACGTGGCTGCCTTGAAAACTGCACGGATGCTACCGCCCTTGGGTGGACAAGGTCTAGGGACCAAGCACCTTCCCTTCCGCCCGGCATTGAGAGCACCTTGCGGGGTGGGGGTTCTTCCTCCTCAGCCTCCCTGACCTCATGAATGTCTCAGATCCCTGAAGAGATGAAAGGTTTGGCCAGTTCTGTCTTGTGGATATCAGCACATCTGTCCCAGAGTGAAAATGTCACCGTGTTTGGAATGCTTGGGGACAAAGTGTGCGTATCTTCTCAACTAATAAAAACAGACTCTAGGGCTGCTTGGTGATAGGATTGCTAGTGAATGCCTGCATGTTTATGAGAATGCGTTCTAAGCCTCACCCTGGCTGTGACCCTCTCTGGCTGTAGGGTTGTGGAGAAGGACATGCATTCCACCTGCCTCTACTGCCTGATTAACAACCAGCAAAACAACAAATAACCGACAGCTGTGAAGTGGTTCAATTGCTCTAAATCATTCTGCCATCGCCTCTTTAGTCCTAACTCTCCCCCCCATACACGGGTGACTTGGTTTTTTCCCGTTGGCAAAGGAGACGTTTTCTGCACGTGGGTCTTTATGCCCAGTCCGTGGGGTGACCTAGCACCGGTCTTCACAGCAGGGGCAAACGGTGTCAGATTAGGCGTCTCCATTCTTCGAACACATATTCCACACATGCGCTGACCGTTTCTTATGTCCCGGGAAATGATATCACGGCTCTGAACAGTAAATACCATAAACACAAATCTCTCAGAACTTGAATTTTAGTGGGAAGAGGTAGATAATGAGCAAGCGAGGATCTATTTCTTGCTCATCAGCTGGAGGCAGTGCTGCGGAAATCAACCTGCTGAGTAGATGGTTGGGGGTGGGGGGAGTGCGATTTAAAATCAGGCTGAGAAGGTGGAATTAAGCAAAGGCTGAAGGAGACGAAGGACTGAGCCCTGACCTTGTTTAGGGGAGACTCATTTAATCCGGGATCTATTTGTGCAAAGGCCCTCGGGTTGAACTGTGCCTGGTTTGTTCTGGAAACCACTGGGCAGCCAAATTTCTCAACACTGGGGAGGAGATTAGGGAATGAGGCAAGGAGGTAACTGCCAGGGCCCCTGTGCCCTTGAAAGCCTTTGCGGGACTTTGGTTTTCCCTTTATGGCACTTGGAGAAGCCCTGGAAGTTCCTAGCCCAGATGTGAGGAAGAGTGTGACGGATGGTCTTAAAGCTTGTATGCGCCGTAACAGTGGTTTTCAGCATGTGTGTGGACTTGGCTCCGGTACAATCGGCGGAGCCTGGAAATTGACTAGGAAGGTGTGTACACAGCCCCACCCCAGACCGAAAGGAGTCAGGAAGAGCAAGCCCTCCAGGAGGAGATGACAAAACGCTGAATAGGCAGGGTTCAATCTGCATACAGTTGTTAAACCACGAATAACCATGTCCCTTGCAATACTGCATACTCTTAGGAAACATTTCTTGTTCATCTGAAATTCAAATTAAAGTAGTTGACCCATGCTGCTGTACTTGCTAAACCTGTTAACCCTGCCCCCAGGTGATTCTCATGACACTGAAGTTTGAGAACCACTGTTCTAGGAGCTGTGGTGACCGGCCCGGGGGCCCTTTCCCAGGGTCACCACCCCCACCTCTGGGAGTGCTGACGGCTTGGAAGGTGGAGGAAGGAGCCACGAGCCAAGGATTGCAGACGTCCTCTGGGAGCCGAAAAAGACAAGGATGTGGGTTTATGAATTTGCCCCTAAAGCCCCTGAAGGTGGGTCAGAGACAGAGCAGGAGAGCAAAGTCAACAGAAGCCAAGATCAGAGTGACATGGCCTGAGCCAAGGAATGCGGGCGGGCTCTGGCAGCTGGAAAAGGAAAGGAACAGGTTCTCCCCTGGAGGCGCGTGTAGGACTTGACCCCAGACCCTAAGAGAATCAGTCTGTACCATTTTAAGCCACTACATTTGGAGCAATGTGTTATAATAGCAAAAGGCACTGGACCCCGGAGAAGAACCCACCCCCCACCCCCTGTCCTGGGTCTTTTCCCACCTGAGCCATGATGAAGCAAGGACACAGACTCAGGGTCCCAGAGCTGCCTCCCACCCTGCTCCCCAGGACTTTGTGGGAGGGAAGACGCTCCCTGCTCTCTTTGCAGAGGCTCCTCTCCCCCGCTCCCCCGCCTGTGGACAGGCGGGTTAGCAGCCCTTGCCTGACCCAGAAGCTTTCCTGGATGTGCCAGTTCCACGGTGTTCCTTTCCCTCTGAAGGGAGTGTGATGGTGATTTGCTCTGTGGTCTTAACGGGTTGATTGTGGGTCCAAGTGGAGACCCTTGGGCAGCTGTGTGGCCGTTCCCTTGGGTTCATAACATGCATTATTTCTGCTTCAGGTATTACAGAGTGGAACTGCTTCACCTCTGAAGAGCTCATCCTTAGCACAACAGCCAGCATACTAATTATCACCGATTTCCGAGGAAGACGGTCTGCAATAACCCAAGAGGACCTTACCTTCATTAACACATCATTTCCTTGGGGTTTCTGCAGTTCCACAGCACAGGCAGGCACACTGGGAAGGGCAGACCCGTTTTCTCACTATTATGGGATGCCAGCAATCAAGAGACCTCGATTCGCAGTCTTTGCAGGATTAGGAACGGGAAGTGTGGCCACAGGAAGGAAATGAAGACCAGGGAACAGGAGGGTCTAGGCTGGGATTCGCAGCCTCAAGACTCACCAGTGTGTTATTTATTTTTTTGGCCGCCCCGCAGCATATGGAGTTCCTGGGCCAGGCATCAGATCCAAGCCACAGGACCTATGCTGCAGCTGCAGCCACACAACCTTAACCCACTCTTCCAGGCTGGGGATTGGATCTGCGTCCGAGCGCGCCCAAGACACCACTGATCCCATTGCGCCACAGGGGGAGCTCCTCACCAGTGTGTCTTTAACTTGTCTAAGCCACACTTTGCTCATTTGTGAGTGAGGAGTTCTAAACCTTAGAGTGCAAACTATTACGTCTAGGATGGATGAGCAATGAGGTCCTGCTGCACAGCATGGAGAACTATATCCAATCTCGGGGTAGAACATGATGGAAGATAGTATGAGAAAGAGAATGTGTCTGTGTGTCTGTGTATATATGTATATGTGTGTGTGTGTGCGTGTGTGTGTGTATGACTGGGTCACTATCCTATACAGCAGAACTTGACACAACACTGTAAATCAACTCTAACAAAAATAAAATTTCAAAAAATCTCAGCGTACTCATTCGCCTACTCCCTCCCCGTCAGCAATGGGAAGTGCAGCTCAGCTTCCCTTCCCGAGGAGCCCACCCCAGGGAGCCTATTAGCCATCAGCCTCCAGCGTCTGCACCTTTGGGACCTGCTGGAATTGCCCTGCCAAGGCCCTGCTCCCCCAGCGGCTCCCAGTGATGGAGGGAGCACAGCAGGTGTCCGGAGGGCGGGGGGGGGGGGGGGGCAGCGCTTCGGCCCAGTGCAGACTCTTCTCACCAGTGGTCTTTGCTCTGGTGTACTCTGGCCTGAACGGGACTTTGCAAGACTGTGGCGACTTTTTCTCCTTTTTTTTTTTTAGATATTCAGGTAGTGTTTATTAAATCAAAGAGTAGGAGCTTTTTTTAAATTGAAATATATTGATTTTTAATGTCGTGTGGCTGTGGTCACTTTCTAGCCAATCTCTTTCCTTCCCTCCCCCCTTTTCTTTTTCTTTTTAGGGCCACACCCATGGCACTATGGAAATTCCCAGGCCAGGAGTTGAATTGGAGCTGCAGCTGCCATCCTACGCCATAGCCACAGCAACATAGGATCCAAACCATGTCTCTGGCCTATACCACAGCTCACGGCAACGCCAGATCCCGGACCCACTGAACCAGATCTGGGGTTGAGCGTGCATCCTCATGGATACTAGTCAGATTCAGTTCCACTGTGCCACAGTGGGAACTTTCCCTCTTCTTTCACAGATGTCAGGCCTGCCTTGAAGCCTGAAAGCTCGCCGCACCTGCTCCAACTCCCTCTCCCCATCCTCCTGCAGAGACGTCTCCCCTAGTAAATCTCTCGCCTGCCTTCTTAGTGTCTGCTTCCTAAAGGGCCTGGACAGTTGGACCTACAGATGGAAAAGTGCATCACTGGTGTTCAAAGCAATGAGTGTTCATGTGTTGACTATACCCCAGCTAGTGGCACACAGATCACAAGAAAAGCTATCAGGAGCAGGCAAGTCCCCTTGTATCCCCTGAGAGTCTGTACCCCCAGAGTCACCACCCCCCCTGACTTTTAACAGCATAATCTTGATACTGAAACCTAAGAAAGACATTACACCGAAAAAAATTAAAGTCTACTGTTTCTCATGAACATAGAGGCCAAGTCCTTAACAAATACTAGCAAGTTGATCCAACAATATAGCTACTTGTCACCAATAACAATGCATCTGGAAACTTGGCATCTCTAGAAACTATACTTTTTTTTTTTGCTTTTTAGGGCTGAAGCCATGGCATATGGAGGTTCCCAGGCGAGGGACCCTAACTACAGCTGCTGGCTTCCACCAGAGCCACAGCCATGTCAGATCCAAGCCATGTCTGCAATCCTGCACCACAGCTCATGGCAACAATGGATCCTTAACCCCCTGAGTGAGGGCAGGGATCGAACCCGCAACCTCATGGTTCCTAGTCGGATTCGTTTCTGTTGCACCATGACGGGAACTCCTGTTCTTTCATTATAAGTAAAATGTTAGAACTTCGTCAAGGACTTCAAGCAATTTCCAACCCACAATTATTTATTTCTTCTATTTCTGGCTCTTCCACTCTTCTGGAAATTTGGTTCCTAGGTAGCCATGATTTTGATGACATCTTCTTGACTTGTCACCTTGGCCAGGCTGCACAATAAACCATTAATCTAGATGCTGCTGTAAATGAATTTTGCAGCTATAAAGTCTATAATCAGTTGACTTTCAATTAGGGGGGTTATCTTGAGGGGGCCTGATGTGGTCAGCTGGAGACTTTAAAAGATCGCTTATGCTTTTCCTGGGGGAAGAGAGATGCTCTGGTCTTTGTTTGTTTTGTCTTTTCAGGGCCGCACCTGTGGCACACGGAAGTTCCCAGGCTAGGGGTTAAATCGGAGCTGTAGCTGCTGGTCTTCACCACAGCCATAGCAATGTGGGATCCTTAACCCATTGAGCAAGGCCAGGGATTGAACCTGCGTCCTCACAGATACTAGTCAGGTTTGTTACTGCTGAGCCACAACAGGATCTCCTAGATGCCTGTTGGTTTCTAGTAAGCTAGGCTCTCCCCTTCCTGATGTCCTGCCCTGCAGACCTCAAATTGCCAGGCCAGCTCCCACACCTCTGTAATCCCATTCCTTGTGATAAACCAGTCTCAGTCTCTCTCCCTCTCTCTGTCCCCCTTCTATATACACACACACACACACACACACACACACACACACACAATTGGTTGTTTCTCTGATTGAGCCTTAACTGATACAATTACTCTCTTTCTGTTGCCCAATCAGTTATTCTACTTGCAATTTCCCCAAAGCCTTTGAGCAGATACTTTTCTTTTAGGCAAAGCTATACCCTGAGTTGCTGATTTAACAGCGTGGAGTCGTGGAGACCAGTAGCTGTCAGGAGACAGACGTTCCCCGCACACCCACTGTACCACCAGAATGCACGTTCATAGCAAACTCACTAGGTTCTCTGGGTCTGTCTTTCCTCGTGGACAGCATCAGTGTTGGCTGAACCATCCTGGGGCCCGAGCCCATGAGAAGAGAGAGGGAGAGAAAGAAATGCAGTTTTGCCATTTCACTTGCTTGGTTCAAGGTGGCTCTTTTCTTCAATGACCTCTTCCACCCATCATGTTAGTTTGTCCCAAGCCAAAAAAAAAAAATATATATATATATATATTTAAAAAGGTGAGTATAATAGGGACTGATCTGAGGATGGTAACTATATGTCCGTGGATGATAATAAATGATACATTTCATAAAATTGGTAACAAAGTTATAGATTTTATTATTTCATACTTTGGATTCGCTTCACTTGCTCAGCCTTCCGAACATGAATAATGACCCTTCTACAGCTTAAGTGTCTAACCTTTATTTGGTAAATGAGATCACATAAAGAATATTAGGATAATTTAAGGGATAAAACACAGGCTTTTTCAACCAGAGTTGATGACCCAGGAAAGTGACAAGGTCACCACTCCACGCTTCAGTCCTGCTCAACTACATGGACTTCCAGGGATTACTTTTTTTTTTCTGTGCTTGAGGCATGCAGATTCCTGGGCCAGGGATTGAACCCTCGCCATAGCAGTGACCTGGGTCACTGCAGTAACAATGCTGGATCCTTAACCTGCTGAGCCACCAGGGAGCTCCTCCAGGGACTTTTTTTCCATCTGAGATTTGGCTCCAATTCTTCCTTCTGGCAGTGCATCCTTTCATCCAACCTCCTGACTTGATTTTAAGGAAGTCATTTAACGTCTCCTTGGCCCGGACTCCTCCTCCAAAGATGCAAGGCAGAGATAGGTGATTCTCAAGGTCCCTTCATTCTAGCTGGGAAAGTATCTGAGTATGAAATTTAAGTATGAGATTTCAGCATCACTCCTTTGCAAAATAAAGAAACAGAGTAATGAGAGAGCTGCTTTGGCTCATTATTTGAAAATGAGGGATTGGGAAGATGGATGCGTTTGCCCAGAAGAAAAATAAACTTGGAAGTAGGGTCTGTAAAGTGTACCCCTTATGAAATTGTGAATTGAATTTTTCAAGAGGAAGAAGTTCTGTGCTCTTGGGTTCATTGCTTGCCCGGAGGCTGGGAGGGTATTTATAGCCCCTGCCAGGACTCGGAAAAGCAGTGAAACGGAGGGGCCAGCGTGCCGCCTGCCCTGCTCTGCGAGGCACGCCTTGGCCTCCCTGCCCTCCCACGGCCATGGCCATCCTGTTGCTTCTCCTTGCCATCTGGGTCAACCTGCTCACCCTGCATTTGCCTCTCCATCCTGCAGTCATTCCCTTTGCCCTGCTGGCTCACATCCTTCTCATTGGGGCCAAGGGAAAGCTGTCTTTTGCCAAGAGCCCCAGAAGCCATGGCATAGGGAGCGAGTCAAATGCCAGCTGAGGCTGCAGAGATGTATAAATGGATTTACAGTCAACTGATATTTATCACATGCTCACTGGGTGCCAGCCTTTTGCCAGAGCTTTTGAATACCCTGTGTCACGACAACCCTGTGGTTCAGTGTAGTGAGCTGAATGGTGACACCTCCTCCACCAAAAAAAGAAAAATTACAACCACATCCACCCTAATCCCCCAAACCTGTGTATCTTACTTGGAAAAGGGTCCTTGCAGATGGAATTAAATTCAGGGACTTGGGTTAGGAGATCACCTGGGTTATCCCCAAATGCAGTGAGAAGTGTTCTCCTAAGAGTGAAGCAGAAGGGACTGGCACAGAGAAGAGAGGCAGGGCCACGTGACCAACAGGACAGAGATGGGAGGGATTCAGCCACCAGCCCAGGAACACCAGGGGCCACCAGAAGCTGGAGGAGATAAGGAACAGATTCTCCCTTTTAGAGGAGGCAGAGCTCGGCCAACACCTTGATTTTTGACTCTGGCCTCCGTCACTGCGATAAACATCTGTTGTTTTGAACCGGAGGGCTATGATAATTTCCGCAGTCAGCCCTAGGGAATGAATGCAGGTGTCCTTCTGCAATCAGCCACTACTCATGTGGAGTTCCCGCTGGGGGAAGGGGCCTCCCATAGAAGGGTCACCAAGAGCCTTTGATGTCACTGGGATGAGTGGTCTCCTAATAGCTGTTTGAAATGGGATCTCCTCTTCAAGTCTTACTTCTTCCTTCCTAATGGAACCCTGCTTGTGTGTGTGTGTGTGCCCACCCTTGGCCAGGCAGCACTGTGCTGCAGGAAAAGCGGATCCCACTCCAGCTTCAGGGTGTGCCTTCATTTCTGGGGAAGGGACATATGGCCTCGTCCTGGCTGATGAGTTACCAGGTCAAGTCTAATGAGTCTTCTGGGAAAATAGTCCTTGACCCTAACAGAGAGGGAGGACGCGACACTTTTTCTTCTTCAAGGTGCCAGCGGATCGTATGGGCAGCTGATGAGATTATAAGCAATCTTCCTGGCTTGAGGGTGACAGCAACACTGGGGGTGGTGAAGTGGAAAGATTTTAGAAAGGGACAACAGCAATCCTGGTCCTTGCAGATGTCTTTAAGGTACTGACGCCTGTATTACCTCTGGAATTAATACTATGGGAGGTGATGCACTTCCTTACTTTTTATGCCATTTTGACTAGAGATGCCTTTATGGGCTGCTGGCATCTTCCTGACTGGTTGCAGATTCTCCCCAGGTCCCCTGTCTCTTGCTCTGCTGCTCATCTTCACATCAGCCCCTGGCTTCAAGGACCACTTAAGGCTCCAAATAATATCGCTTGAAACCACCGAGTACAAGTCTTCTTTTGGAGATGCTGCAAGATGGAAAAAAACTTATTCTCTGGGTCCAGAGAACTGTGTAAATTAACCAATTATATTTTGTAGCAATTTTAATGACAGTACATTTTGTTTTCCCAAGGATAGGACCAATCTCTATATCCTATGATACATAATTTTTATTTAACACAGCCTCTGTGCCAGGGATTGTACTAGAAGCCATTTGATCTTCAAATAGCCCAGCAAGGCATTGGCCATTTTACATATGAGAAGGTTGAGGTTCAGTACTCAGATGTCTTGTGCTAGTTCATATGGCCAATAATTTCTGGGATTGGATTCAGATTCCAGGTCTTAGAGCTTTCCAAGGCTGCCTGCTAATTAGCTGAATTAAATAAGGTCTGTATCCTTTATTTTCACATCAACCATTTGCAATTTATCAAATGTTTATAACCTTTTGAGTATTACCTTAATGGAAAACATCTCAAAAGAATTGAAAGATTTTGATTAAGTTCCGTATTCTGAAATAAATCAATGCAGACTAAGTCAGTACCTATTTCAGATTGTTATCTTAAAATAGTGGCCAATGAATTTTGAAAGAGAGTCCCTAATAAGGGCCAGGCTGAATCCTGGAAATAGCCTGGATGTGGTTCTGTTGAGTCTTAAGTTCTTATCTATCTGAAAGAGGGGCAGCCCGTGATTTCTCCCCAGCATTTTTGAGGATCAAATATGATAATACGCGCAAAAGTACTTCGTCCTTAATGAGACAATGCCATTGGCAGCAACATGGGTAGACCTGGAGATTATCATACTAAGTGAAGCAAGTCAGATGGAGAAAGACACACATCATATGAGATCACTAATATGTATTTTCTTTATTTTATCATGTATTTACGTATATATGTTTTCTACTGTACAGCACGGTGACCCGGTTACACTTACATGTATATATTCTTTTTTTCTCACATTACGTGTTCCATCATAAGTGATTAGACAGAGTTCCCAGTGCTACACGGCAGGGTCTCATTGCTAAGCCATCCCAAAGGCAACAACCTGCATTTATTAACCCCAAGTTCCCAGTCCCTCCCACTCCCTCTCCTACCCCCTTGGCAACCACAAGTCTATTCTCCAAGTCCATGATTTTCCTTTCTGTAGAAAGGTTCCTTTGTGCCATATATTAGATTCCAGATATAAGTGATATCATAAGATATTTGTCTTTCTCTTTCTGACTTACTTCACTCAGGATGACAGTCTCTAGTTCCATCCATGTTGCTGCAAATGGCATTATTTTGTTCTTTTTATGGCTAAGTAGTATTGCATTATGCATATATACCACATCTTCCTAATCCAGTCATCTATCAGTGGACATTTGTGTTGTTTCCATGTCTTGGCTATTGTGAATAGAGCTGCAATGAACATGCGGGTGCATGTGTCTTTTTTAAGGAGAGTTTTGTCCAGATATATGCCCAAGAGTGGGATTGCTGGGTCATATGGTAGTTCTATGTACAGTTTTCTAAGATACTTCCATACTGTTCTCCATAGTGGTTGTACCAGCTGACATTCCCACCAACAGTGCAGGACGGTAGAAACCAAAAAAAAAAAAAAAAGATACAAAAAACTTACAAAACAGAAATAACTCAAAGATTTTGAAACCAAACTTACGGTTACCGAAGGAGAAACATAGCAGGGAGGGATAAATTAGGAGGTTCGGATTAACATATGCACCCTACTATATATAAAATAGATAACCAACAAGGACCTGCTGTGCAGCACAGGGAAATCTACTCAATACTGTGTAAAAACCTGTGTGGGAAAGGCATCTGCAAAGGAATGGATGTGTGGTGTATAACTGATTCACTTTGCCGTATACCTGAAAGTAACACCGCATTGTTAAGTCAACTACACTCTAATAAAATTTTCTTAAAAAGTGCTTCTTGAATGACAATGGGAACTACCATGTGAGGGGCCAGTCAGTTGTTTAAACAGAGAGCATTTAAGACAGAGAACTGCTGATTAGGTAATCAAAAGGATGGTAGGGCCCTCTAAGGTATCACAGAAGTAGCAATTTCAGGGCTAGGGGATCAAAGAGAAAAGACTAGAAGGACATGTATTAAAATTTAGACATTTAGGGGAGGGGTCCCTTGCCTGGTGCTATTGCATCTGAAATGCCTGGTTCTGTGAGTGTGGAAAAAAATGGCAAACTGGATTCCACCACTCCCGGGGGAAGGGGTGAGCCATTGCTGGGGTGGAGAAAACACAGGAAGAGGAAGGAGATGGGACATCCTTGAAGAGCAAACAGGAAGGCGATTCTCTCTCCCCATCCCCGCGCCTGCCCTCTCCACCGGCTCTACGGACCCCATCACCAGAGCTTACCCTGGAACCAGTTGGCTATGCACATGTGGGGCAGTCCCAGCCCCAGGATCACAGAACAGAGTTTTTAGAAGGATGGGTGTGGGGCTAAGACCCAAGAATTTCATAGCTGGCCCTTGGCCTCATTGCTGAGTCCCGCAACTGCAAAGTAGCCACCCTCATTTCCATTTTATGTTGTAGCAATTGTAGCTGGGACTTTCAACTGTCCCAGAGTTCAGCCAGAATGTTCCAGAACTAGGATTATAATCCAGTTCTGTTTGACTCTGCAAAATTCTCGGAGGGCTAGCTGCTGACTCGTTTTACTCCATATTCAACTCCAATGTTCAATAAATATTTATCACTCTCTGAGATGCCAAGCACTGGTGTACGGAATGGGGGTATTGTCGTGAATAAATCATAATCCTTCTCCTCCTGAAATTTATCATCTCTCTTAAGCATTGCAAACACTAACATAGGCCCTCTATTTATGGGACGAGCCTCACGATCTTGATGAATTTAAGAACATTTTGAAAGTATGTATACAAATAAAAGTTACAAGCTTTTTTTTTTCCACAAATGAGAGAAACTAGGAAGGGGACTTTAGAACAAAATATTAGAAAGGGACCCTGAATTCTGAATTTTCCACAGACTTCTTTATTATTTCCTCCATTCCTTTAATCTATTTTTTTTTCTAGGCTGTTGAACACTTGACCTGTTTATATTCACTCTTTCTTGTTTTCTTTTCCTTCCGTGACTTCCAAGTATACTTTTTCGTGGTGGTGTTCTGTTTGTTCTACTCTTCGAATGTTGGTTTCCAATTTAATCAATGTATGGCAAGAGATTACGAACTGTTTACCACTTCACTGAAATATACTGAAATATTTTTATGAGATTTGCGGGGGGTGAGTGTCTGTGTGTATATGAATGTGTGAATGTGTGTTTGTGTTTGTTCAGTCATAATGCTTCTAATCTTTCACATTAAAATACACCATTAATTGTGGATTTGTCCTTTTTCTTTTAATTTTTATTGTATATAATTTGAGGTTATGTTTTGTACACCATAATATAAGCAAAAAAATAAAAACAAAAAAGCAAAAAAAAAGAAAGAAAAAAACATAAGCAAAGGTCCTGCATGTGATTTTTTTTTTTTTTTGGCCTTTTCTTGGGCCGCTTCCATAGCACATGGAGGTTTCCAGGCTAGGGATCTAATAGGAGCTGTAGCCGCCGGCCTACACCACAGCCACAGCAACACTGGATCCTTAACCCACTGAGGAAGGGCAGGGATCAAACCTGCAACTTCATGGTTCCTAGTTGGGTTTGTTTCTGATGCGCCCCGATAGGAACACTGCGATATATTTTTAATGGATAGTTTTATTCTTTTGTTGGGTTTATCTTTTTATTCTTCTAACATTTTCCTTGTGGTTCTTTTTTATCCGATACTAAACCTCGCTAAAACAACTTTCTTGGTCATATGACTGGAAAGTTGTTTCCCACATTCGTTATTAATCATAAGTCTCGAATTAGCAGCGAGCCTTGCAAGGGTCCAGCACTGTTCTGAACCTGGTTACATACACAAGTTCATAGAACGCTCACAACTCCGTGTAAGGTGGTTCTCTTTGCTTTAGGGGTCAGAAAACTGAGGGCAGCTCCTCATAAATAATACGTATCACAGCTGGGTTTCAAATCCCTATATTCTAGCTTCAGAGTCACACAATTAAGGACTACATTTCATTGCAAATAAATTATGGCTTAGGATTAGAATTTGGGGGTGAAACTTACTTTGCTTTGGCACCTTGGAGATCCTATTTCATTTCCATCTGCATCCGTTTTCTTGCTGATGAGAAATCTGTTCTGAAACAGATTTTTTTTTTGTAAGTGATCTATTCTTTTTGGAAAGCTTCTAGGATTTTCTTGTTTTCCTTTACGTTTTAAAATCTCTCTAGATGTCTACGCCTTTTGCTTAGAGCTCAGAATAGCATCTTCTAACGTGAGACTCTAAGTCTTTTTTAAAAACTCTAAAAAAAAATTTTTTTAAAGGTAGGCGTTCCCCAGTGGTCTAGCAGTTAAGGATTGGGTGTTGTCACTGCTGTGGCCCAGGTTGTACCCCTGGCCTGGGGAACTTCTGCATACCACAGTTGGGGCAAAACAAAACAAAAAACAGAAAACGCAGCTCTTCACTGTTGGGGTATGTTTGATTACTATCTCCTTTATCAGCATCCATTCATTTCCTTCTTCTGGATGTTGGAGCTTCCCCAGTGTAACCTCTTGATTCTCATCACATCTTTCCTGTGATCCTTCCACATTGCATTCTGGGCAAATCTCCTCAGTACCATCCCCCCAAGCACTGCCTACTTTTTCTCCTGGGTCTAGTCAAGAGTTTATCCTAATGGGATTTTAAAAAATCATCTTATTATGACATAATTTACATACCATAAATTCAACCCATTTTAAGGAGGACATTGCAATTTTTTAAAAATATATTCATGGAGGAGCTCCTGTCGTGGCGCAGTGGCTAATGAATCCGACTAGGAACCATGAGGTTGCGGGTTTGGTCCCTGGCCTTGCTCAGTGTGTTAAGGATCTGGCATTGCCGTGAGCTGTGGTGTAGGTCACAGATGCGGCTCGGATCCTGCGTTGCTGTGGCTCTGGCATAGGCCGGTGGCTATAGCTCCGATTAGACCCCTAGCCTGGGAACCTCCATATGCCTCGGGAGCGGCCCTAGAAAAGGCAAAAAGACAAAAAGACAAAAAATGTGTGTGTGTGTGTGTGTGTGTGTGTGTGTGTGGAGTTGCATAACCATCACGATTTAACTTTGAAAAGTTACATCACTCCAAAAAGAGACCTCAAACCCATTGGCAGTACCCCCCCCCCATTTCTCTGTCCCCATCGGGCCTTCGGTGTCCCTGAGGGACCTAATCTACTCTCTGTCTCTACATCTGCCTGTTCTGGACATTTCGTGTAAATGGAATCTTACACCATGTGGCCTTTGGTCTGGCTTTTGCTACTTTGTATAATTTCTTTAATTTGAAGTACAGTTGCTCTATACTATTATACAAGTTTCATGTATCCAACATAGTGAGTCACACTTTTTACAAGTTTATTCCATTTATAGTTATGATAAAACGTTGGCTATATTCCCTACACTGTACTACACATCATTGTAGTTTATTTATTTCATACATAGCTCTTAATTCCCTATTTTGCTGTTCCTTTTTTGTTATTTTCACTAGTGGTTGTATTTTTTTTGATTCGGCATACGGGTGATACACTGTATTTGTCTTCCTCTGTCTGACTTATTTCACTTAGCATAATACCCTCTGAGTCCATCCACGTTGTTGCAGATGGTAAAATTGCATTCTTTTTATGGCTGAGTAGTATTCCATTGTGTATCTATTATTTATTTATTTATATCTCACCTCTTCTTTATTTATTGGTTGATGGACATTTAGGTTGTTTCCATATTTTGGCAGTTGTGAATAATGCTGCTATGAACTTTGGGGTACATATATTTTTTTTCAAATTACTGTTTTCACCTTATTCAAATAAACACCCAGAAGTGGGATTGCTGGGTCATATGGTAGTTCTATGTTTTTAGTTTTTTAGAAACCTCCATGATATTTTCCATGATAGCTGCCTCTATTTACATTCCTACCAACAGTGTGTGAGGGTTTCCTGTTTTCTACATTCTCGCCAACATTTGCTATTTGGGGTTTGCTGGTGATAGCCATTCTGATAGGTATGAAGCGATATCTTGTTGTGGTTTTAATTTGCATTCCTCTGATGATTAGTGATGTTGAGCATCTTTTTCAATGACTTAGCATAATGTTTTTAAGGTTTTTCTCTAGCGTGACATGAGTTAATACCTCATTTTTTATGGCAGAATAATTTCCATTACGTGGATGTACCACACGGCACTTAACCACCCATCAGCAGATGGACCTCTGGGTTGCTTCCACGTCAGGGTTATTATGAATAGTGCAGGTCCACATTTTCGTCTGGATATATTTTCAATTCTCTCGAGTGTTTACCTAGAAGTAGAACTGCTGGGTCATAGGGTAACTTTGGGTTTAATTTTTTGAGAAACTGCCCCTCTTTTTTCCAAAACAGCTGCACTGCTTTACGTCCCCCAGTGATGTGTAAGTGTTCTCATTTCTCACATTTTCACCAGCATTGCTGTTCTGTCTTTTGGGTACAGCCATCCCAGTGAGTGCGAAGTCATCTCACTGGGGTTTGGACTTGTATGTTCGTAATGACTAATGAGAGCATCATTTCATGTGTTTGTTGGCCATTTGTATATTTTCTTTGGGGAAATACCTATCCAAATCCTTTGTTAAAAATTTCCCTCCTTTTTTGTATTGTAAGAGGTTTTTTTTTTTTTAAAGTATTCTGAGTAAGTCTATTACTAGCACATGATTTGCAATTTTTTTTTCCCCACTCTGGGTTGTCTTTTTACTTTCTTGATGGTATCATTTTCAGCACAAAAGTTTTTAATTTCGTCGAGGTCCAGTTTATCTGGTTTTTTTTCTTGGTGCTTTTCCTTGTGTGTTGTATCTAGGAAACCACTGTCTAACCCTCCGTCTTAAAGATTTACTCCTGTCTTTTCTTCCAAAATTGCCACAGTTCTAGTTCCTATACTTAGACCTCTGATCCAGTTTGAATTATTATTTTTTTCGTGGCCTGTGGGAGGATTCATGTGACTGCACAGCCGTGGCAGTACTATTTGTTGAAAGCACTCTCTCTCCCCCATTGAGCCAAGGAAAATTCTCGAACACGTGCTAGTGTCAGCAGCAAGGGTGGCTTTTCCCGGTTCTTGTTTCTGGTTGAAGTTGGGTCCATGTTAACTCACTGAAGCTCACAGGGGCTAAAGCCTTTACATCACTGGGCATCTGTTGCCCTAGACCCTCCTGAGCCATGGAGAGTTTGCATGCACAGAAGGGGAGTGATCATTCTGGTGGCCACGGAGTAGAACAGAGGCTCTCCAAGTGAGGTCCTTAGACCAGGAGCAGCCTCCTCCGGGAACTTGATAGACATGGGCATTGCTGGTCCCCAGCCCAGGTTTTCTGAGCCAGAGTTTGCAGATCTGCGTATCGCAAAGTTTCCCAGGTACCTCCTGTACATACTAAAGCTCGAGCGCCACTGGGAAAAATGAGGAGAGCACTGGGAAGAGGCCGCGAACTATTATAGGCAAAGGATTTATTTAAATCAGGGGAGATCGAAGCGGAGGAGAGGAGAGGTAAGTGTAGGAAAGAAAGAAATGGGCAGTGTTGACTGAGGATGGGCGGGAGAGAGGACACGGGAGTCAGGGGCTTCGGGATTTGAACTGGGGAACCACGTGGCAATGCCATGGCCCAAAAGAGGGAATGCACAGAGGGAGAGAAATCGGTTCCAAGCAAGAACAGAATGGGCAGGGGACCTGACTCAACCATGTATTTTGGGGTCAGGGGAACCTGTTGAAAATCCCCAACAAGCTGCTATTGAGCCCCCTGAGATTGTTATGTGAACCTCAGCTGCTTTGGCTGCAAAGAGAGTCTATGGACAGTAACGTCTTTGCGTTGCCTTGGGAAAAAAAATTGCTACTTGTGCAAGGTCTTTGTTGTGTCTACAACGCCACGCACATTTGCAAAGTCTTTAGAGTCAGAGGCAGCAGACATCAGGGTCTTATTTGCCACTCGTTATCGGGAGCCTTGAGGAGGCTGGTCCGCCACTTCCTGCCTTCGTGTACTTGTGTGTTCCACGAAGGTGACAGAATCTCCCTCAGTGGTTGAGTTCGTTTGTGGAAATCACATGGCATTCACCCCAACACTCCACGAATCATCACCACTGCATACAACCAGTGTTGTTTCTAAAAATCATGTTAAAGGCAATTAGCTTAAGGTCAAGTTTGTAAATTTCCAAAGCTTTACTTCTCCCCAAGGACTCAAGTTTAAGTTCAAGTCAACTGCTCATTACCATCAGAACATTGCTGGTTTTGAGTGTCATAAGACTAACATACACAGCAAAACTTCAGAGTCCAGGTTGGGGCCTTTGCTACTTATGTGACTCTTCTCTTTTTTCTTTTTTGAGATATGATTTGGGCTCCTATGAAATGGGAACGATAGTGCTAATGCAGGAGTCCTATTTTGAGAGGATCCAAAAAAAAGTCCCCAAAATTAATTATGTTTATTTTTTGCCAGAAACAGGTGCGAGAAGGAGGTTGGATCACACTGTACCTTCAGATCTGTAGTGCTGTGGCAGAAGCTGCCTTTCTCCAGATCTCTGCCCTCTAAGGACCCATCCAGAAATCCTGCCACCCCGTGACAGCCGTCATTAAAATGTTCTGTCTCGCTCCCTTTCACCACCACTGGCACTGCCGCTAAAAATCACCAGAGAACAAAGCCGGGGCCCCTTGTGCGGAGCCTCTAATGATGCTCTTAATTGGGTCTCCAGCCCTGAAATTTTCATTTAAGCACATTGTTAAACTGTTCATTCTAATCAACATCATCACATAGCACTTCATCTATTATTCACACGCGCCACCCCATCTCCTGATCTGCAACAGAGAGAACAAGAGTGTCTGGTTGCCCAGTTGGGGAACACTGAGTTCTGTCGACTTTCCCCCAGGGGTCTCCCCCTCGCTCCTCTCCACTGCCTCCAGCTGTGGGGTCTTCTCGCTGAGCCCCCACCCACCCCCAGCAGCATCTTCCTGTGCCCCTGTCTCGGTTCCTCTTCCCCTGATGAGCATCACAGGAGCCGCCAGCATCTTCTTTGAATCCAGTTCTAAAGGGGCCCCTTCTCCACTGCAGCCCCCTGTGGGGATCTGTAGTCCTCTGGGAATCAGACTGAAACATTCTGGAGAGTTCTGAGCCCCAGCAAACTTCCTTTCCATTCCTGCCCTTCTCTCTTCCTCTTTTCTTTGTGCTCTTTTAGGGCCGCACCCCCGGCATATGGAGGTTCCCAGGTTAGGGGTCCAGTTGGAGTTGCAGCTGCTGGCCTTCACCACAGCCACAGCAATGCCAGATCTGAGCTGAGTCTATGACCTACACCACAGCTCATGGCAACACGGGATCCTTAACCCGCTGAGCGAGGCCAGGGATCAAACCCAAGTCCTCATGGATGCTAGTTGGGTTCGTTACTGCTGAGCCACAGCAAGAACTCCTCTCTTCCTCTTTTCATTTGACCTCTGCTTCCACCACCATCGAAGATTCGTCCCTCACTGAGTTCCCACTGCCAAGGTCAACTCTGCCCCCTTTATTTGTGCTTCCTGTTGGATTCCCCTCTCTCTCTGGGGGATACGGCAATTCCACCAGCCTCCAATACTCGGCTCCAGTGTGTCCCCATTCGTGGGGTCTCTCTTTATCTTCATCCCCATGGTGGAATTTAAGTGCTGTTCTCTGCCTTACACTGTTCTTCAGGGTGTAGTGAAGACAGCAGACAGGCCATAACCTATAGATAAGGTTCAAGGGCTCTCAGCCACCTGCCAGAGCAGCATGGAAACAGGAAACACATTTCCTCCACTTTATGTGGCTCACAGATCTGGTGACGCAGCACATCGGGCCCGCAAAGAACAGCTTATGCCAATTACATCGGCATCCTGTTCATTTTAACCTATGTCCCGATTTAGCCTTTTTAATCATTATGTTATTATTAAAAGTAGCGTTAAAACAGGGCTGGAACCTGCATTATACACCCTCTGCAGTATGAGAAGCCCTTGTCTCAGGTGATCTCCTGCAGAGGGTGGGTTTTGATGGCAGCACAGGCTAAGTCAGGGAAGCCCGAGCCCCTCCCCGGCCACCTGGCTCTAAGGCTTGGCGCTGAGGAAAGGGGCTGGTGGTGGATATAAACTGACTGGCTCGGGGTGCAGGGCGGTGGCCCAGGCTAGCATCAGAAGGATTGGGGTTATCCTCTCTAGAAGAACTGCCAGCGTCTGCAGTGGCCCCAACGGTGAGGACATTCAGGAAGCAAATGCGTAAGGAAGCATCTGGCACAGGGAGGTCACTTCCTGACTGTGCAGCCACAGAGCTCGGAGGAGGAGGGGCTCCCTTGAGGGGTGGGTGGGGCCTCTCGACTCTGCCTTTAGAAGGGAGACTAACTCCATGAGCCCCTGAACAAGGAAGAGATGCGACCTGCACTGACAAAGCCGCTCTGGGGCCTCCGGACTGGCCTGCATCATCCATCCTCCACGCGGCAGAAGGGCTCCCATCATTTACACACTTGACTCCATTCATCTCTTGATGATCCTGTAAAGAAAGTATTGCTGGTTCCACTTTCTTTCTAAACCCAAGTCTAGACCCTACCCAGACTCCAGCATCAGGTGGTAATAAGGGCTTACAGGCCGAATATTAAGGTATAAATTAAACAATAGGCACCTTTCTTGCCCCGACATGGATATAAAATTATCGGAGGAGTAGGCCTGATCTGCATGAAATGCAAATGAATCAGCAGAGGCCTGCAGATCCGCCATGTGGTCAGTGCCGGCCGGGCTGGGGAGGGCTCTCCCGCTCTCGGGAAGTGACTTCCTGACTCCAGCCTGGTGCTCCTCAGGCAGATCGGCCAACTGCAGACGCACCAGAAGGGCTGCAATCTGGCCCGGACGCTGCAGAGGGAACCTTGGCACCTGAAGCTGACGTTTGCCACTGGCCATGAGATCTGTGTTTGCATGAGTGAGCCCTTTCCCTGGGCACACAGTGCCTTGCAAGGTCATTTCTCAATCAACCACGTAGGCGTTCTAGCTTCCTTTTCACTGGGGAGTTGGTGTGGTACATGCAGCCACCTTGCCCACTCATCCGGACCTCTGGACGCTGACCTTCTGGCTTGGGCGCTGCATCCAATGATCACTAGATAGGTGGCCTTGACATTACATTGATGAAATCCCCAGTGGGGATGCCTTAGCACTTACTACACTATCATAGAGTCTCCCATTGTCATATTTATGACTAGTGCTTCAAGTCACATAAACATACCAATCCATACCTTGCCTCCTACAGGAAGCCTTCCAAGATTGCCCTCTTCTAATTTTTCATGAACCTCTAAATTCTACACTTTTATTATTTATATTGGACATCTTAATTTTTGTTGGGCATTCTATAATGTACAGATAATTGCACAATTATCTCAACACAGAATTTCTGTGAACTAAACAGTATAAATTGTCCATATTTTGCATTTGAAGACCTTAAAGATGAAGAAATTAACCCCGTTTACACCGTTAATAAATAGCTGAAGGGCTGGAAAGAAATAACTTGTTAGGTTCTGTGTTATTAACATTTCTGTTCTATAAATGGGAATAGACCCACAGAAGTTAAATAAATCACTCAGAGGGTAATTAGCATGAGAGCCGGTATTTGAATCTTGGTCTGTGTGACTCTAAAACCCATGCTCTTTTCTCTATATTAGCCAGAGCTAGATCACACTGCAGTGGGGCTGTTTTAGGTTTCCCTCCTGGGTGTAAGCCTTTTTCCCTCAAAAGAAGTCATCAGAACTCAAAAAGTAGATAACATCATTCTCACTGCCGTCATCACCATCATCACCATCACCTTCACCTTCATCTCACCACCATCATCTCACCACCATCACCTTCCTCACCACCAACACCCTCCTCACCACCATCACTTTCACCACCATCACCATCACCTTCATCTCACAGCCGTCACCATTAATCAATCACCACCACCACCACCCCATCACCATCACCTTCATCAAACCACCATCCAACTGTCATTATCACAACGGTCATCACCACCATCACCATCATCTCATTCACCACCACCAATCACAACCACCATCACTTTAACCACCATCACGCATCACCTCATCTCACCAACCATCACCTTCCTCACACACCACACTTTCACCATCATACCATCACCTTCATCACCATCACTTCCTCACCACCATCACAACTGTCTTATAACAACTGTCATCACCACCATCACCTCATCTCACCACCGTCACCTTCCTCACCACCAACACCATCACCATCACCTTCATTACACCATCACCACCACCATCACTTTCACCACCATCACCATCACCTTCATCTCACCACCATCACCTTCCTCACCACCATCACTTTCACCATCATCACCATCACCTTCATCACCATCACCTTCCTCACCACCATCACAACTGTCATTATCACAACTGTCATCACCACCATCACCATCATCTCACCACCATCACCTTCCTCACCACCAACACCATCACCATCACCTTCATTACCACCATCACCACCACCATCACTTTCACCACCATCACCATCACCTTCATCTCACCGCCGTCACCTTCATCACCACCACCACCACCACCATCACCATCACCTTCATCACCACCATCACAACTGTCATTATCACAACTGTCATCACCACCATCACCATCATCTCACCACCATCACCTTCCTCACCACCAACACCATCACCATCACCTTCATTACCACCATCACCACCACCATCACTTTCACCATCATCACCATCACCTTCATCTCACCGCCGTCACCTTCATCACCACCACCACCATCACCATCACCTTCATCACCACCATCACAACTGTCATTATCACAACTGTCATCACCATCACCTTCATCTCACCACCATCATCTCACCACCATCACAACTGTCATTATCACAACTGTCATCACCATCATCACCATCACCATCACTTTCACCATCATCACCATCACCACCACCACCACCACCATCACCTTCCTCACCATCACCTTCATCTCACCGCCGTCACACCACCACCATTATCACCATCGCTGGTTTCAAGGCTTAACTTAAAATGTGCCTGCTCTGGGTTTTGTGCTATTCTTCGAGTCAGTCCACTTCCTCCCAGGTCTTCAGGGTGCTTTGCACTTACCCAGGCTTCATTTCTCAAGGTCAGGTTTGCGCATGGTTATCTGCACTTGCGTCTCCCTTGGCAGACTCCCAGAGATCAGATGCTGTGAATCTTGTCTTGATGCAATACCTTGAACATCCTATGAGCTCACTAAATGTATCTTGAGAGGATTTCTCCTGACAACTTGAAGGGAGGCCTGGCACATTCAACCTGGGTTTTAAATCCCAGACTGAACCATTTTGATTGATGCTGTCATATATCGGAGTTCTGACTACCAATATGATGATACATATGTGAGCATATTTTAATTATCCTCAACTCAGATTGTCATTACCCATTAATGAATTTGTCAAGTCCCTGTAAAAAATAGACTCGGGCATTGGCCGAGTAACCATATTCCATAATTTGGCATCTGAGTATCTCAGACCATTTTTCTTTGGTTTCGTATGAACCTAGTCTCTTTGCTTGACCCAGGCTATTAACCTCAGTCGGTAAGGAATTCATCCAGCTTCAGGGAAAGAATATTTTATATCCAGTCTCTGAATTGCTGAACTTTCTACTCTGTCTTTTGAGGCTGGGGCTGTCTTGGGACACAATATTTCCTGAGAGGAATGGATTTTCTGCTGCACCGTCAAGACCCTTCCTTATCTGCTCTCACCGTGATGCTCCCAGCAAATTCTCCGATGGTTCTCTGTATGGTCAGCACTTCTTACTCCTCTGCTGGGTACTGATGCTAGACCCAGGGGAGATCTTGACCAAGTCACCTAACATACACATGCATACGTATCAACTGGGGTGTGTGTGTGTGCACGAGTATGTGTAAAATTCTCTTTGCTTAGTGCAGTGCATGGTGTCTAACAGATCAAGGAATATTTTGAATGAATGAGTGGGTGGATGACAGCATGGTGGCCTGAATAATGGCCCCCTCCCACCAAGGTGCCCACGTCCTAATGCCCAGAACATGTGTATGTCGCCTTATGTGGCAAAAGATACTGTGTAGCTGTGATTAGTTAAGGACCTGCAATGGGAAGAGCATGCTTATCATCCAGGTGAGCCCAGTGTAATCACAAGCAGTTCTTATAAAGGGAAGTGAGGGATCAGAGGCAGTTGTAGCAGATGTGCTGATGGAAGAAAGAGTTGCAGTGACGTGAGGGAGGAGTCATGAGCCAAGGAGAGCAGGAGCCACCAGGGCAGAGAAAGGCAAGAAGACGGGTGCCCCCGAGTCTACAGAAGGAGCTGTCCTGCTGGCACCTTGGTTGCGACCCTGCAAGGCTCACTTCTTGCTTCTGACCTTCGGAACTATACAAGAATAAACCTGTGCTGCTTTAAACCACTACCTTTTTAGCAAGTGTTTACAGCAGCAGTAGGCGATGGATACAGGCAGGATGAAGGAACCTGTTTAATCAGTACATTTATTCTCCAAACAATTTATTTGCTCCCTCTGGCTGGCTTCCCACACCCTCTCCACCCACTTTCTTCATCCCTCAAGACCCAGCTCAGCAAGGACTTTCCTCCTCCCCCTGCTCAGTTTTCTCGCTCACCTGAGGCCCCCATCACACTGTCTCCACAAAAGTGTAATAAAGTTTTGTTGAATTGCGCCAGTGTAGAAATAATTTTTGGGGGTGTTTTTTGTTTTTTGTTTTTGTTTTTTTTTTTTTTTGCTTTTTAGGGCTGCACCCTCAGCATATAGAGGTTCCCAGGCTAGGGGTCTAATTGGAGCTGTAGCCACCAGCCTACATCACAAGCGCAGCAACGCGGGATCCAAGCGGCCTCTGCAACCTGCACCATAGCTCATGGCAATGCTGGATCCCTGACCCACTAAGCAAGGCCAGGGATCTAATCCTCACGGATTCTAGTCAGATTCATTTCTGCTGTGCCATGAAGGCAACTCCAGTTTTTCCCGTATTCTTATTTGGACGAAGCTGTGCTCTCCAGTATCATGGGTGGAATTCCGCATTGAGTGATAACCCTCCTTTGGAAAAGAGACTTAGCTTAGCACAGCAGCCCTGGAGTGTCATCCTAAGCAAGTCTTCCTACAGGGTTTGTCCTTGGATGGAGATGGGAACTTGGATGGAACTTGGGATTGGAGAGGGTTCTACGATTCCCAGGTCAGATGAGAGCGGCTCCTTGTCCTAAACCATACAACCAATGTGGTTTTCGCTGAAGTCCTGCTTCCTTCCTGGGGATCTGGAGTTTGGTGAGGGCTAGGCAGACTGCCTCTATCAGCAGCCCCGGGGAAACCATGGGCAGTGAGTCTCTAAGGAGCTTTCCCCCGAGTCTGCCTTGACAGGCGGTTCACGTCCCACTGCTGCAGGAACGAAGTGCTCTGCTGCGGGAAGACCCTTGGAAGCTCGGATCTGGTTTCCTCTGGATTTTGCCTCAGGTACCTGGTCTCTTCGCTGATTTTTCTTTGTATCCTTTTCACTCGAATACAGCTGGGCCATGAGTAAGACTATAAGCTGAGTCCCCCCAGAAAACTGTCGTGGGGACCTCAGGTACAGCTCTGTTCAGTCATGAACTTCGTGTAGGGACTATATTTTTGCCACCTCCCACTCCGCTTATTACCCAGCCAAGGATACACACACGCATACGGTTTCTCCCATGTTTTCGTCCAAGAGTGGAGTGTTATTTGGTGTTCTGGGGAAAGACCTGGACCACTGCGGGGATTGTGACTGGGAGAAGGGGTGCAGTGAGAAACTCAACTGTTTACCTCCTTTGCGGGTACCAGTTCAGGGAGGAGCACGAGCTGTCTAGTGCTAACACATCCTCTGCATATTCATAGTCCACCTTTTTTGCTCATGAGTCCTGCCTGAAATGTTCTTCTCTGTTGGCTTCCACCGCAGCATCCCTACCCGCACAGAGTTCGTGAGCTCCTTCCCCCTCCCCCCACATGAGAACTAATTGCCCACTATTTTCGAACAAATCTTGAGGCTTTGGGTAAGGCTGCCTTTAGAGCATTTGTCAATTACAGACCATTAATGGATTGAGGTCGCTTCCAGGGCCTAAAAGCCTTAGGCAGTGAGGTCATTGAAGAATCTGGGGAACCAGGAAAACTGTGAAGTTTCCGCAAAGGCAACTCCACGCTCCTGCAATAAGTGATCTTCTCCTTAAGCAGAAATGTTAACTCGTATGTGAAGATATTAAGAGCCTATGAGACTGAGCTCAGAGATGAAATGTTTGGGCTCATTTCAGATGAAAGGGGGACACAGTTTTGCATCTGTTCTTTCCAACTCATTATACTTTATCTCCCAAAAGTTCAACAAATTAAAACTTGGCTGGTTTCCATCTCATTAGAGATCAATTTGCATGAATTATAGGCTTGCATTATTCAAGATTTGTGTTTAATTACAAGACTGGCATAAAAAACAAGAAGAAGGAACGGAGGAAGGCACCCTCACCTTTAAGATTTTTAGATTGGTTTCTAATCTGGCGTCATTACCAAGGCATAGAAAGAATTTTAGGGTTAAAAGCTGCGGAAAAGAATGAGTAAATAAGGCCTCCTCCCCGACTGGAAACCCCCTGCCATCTTCTCTCTGTGCTCTTTGAGTTCTGCTTGTCTCTGGAGCCCTGGATCAGGTGCCTTGTTCTTAGTGGGAAGCCGGATGGAGTGAAAGAAGCAAGAGCTTCCAGGTGAACTGGGCTGGAGTCTGACTCTGGGCTGCAGTCCTACTTTAAGACAAGTACTGATGCAGGCGTTTTCACACATGGCGATGCTACTTCATTTCATCCTTCCAACAAGCCTGCAGTGTGTGGCCTCTCAGTCTCACCTTGGAACTTGAGGCTCAGAAAGAGGAGTGACTTTCCAAGGTTCCCGTGTTGGGAAGCAGAGGTGCCCCAGCTGAGACCTTTGTCTGTCTCCTTGGAGCCCAGCTTTCAGCTCTTGTCCGCAGAAGACAGATGGGTGAACCTCATCCTTGGGAGCGCAGCTCCCTCATATCGTACCTCTCATTCAGCCCCTGTGTTGCTTCCTGCCTGTCCTCACCTCCAAACCCCACTATCTCTGTTTCACTGTTACCCTCTTTCCCACTCCCTTCAGACTTGACCTTCTCAGTAAGAAGAAGGAAATAAAAGCTGTTGGCTAAGAGCCAGGTGGAAGCAGCACAAATACCAATCCCATCGCCTCCTTGCTGTTCAACCTCAGGCAAGTGAATTATCTCAGCGCTCTTAAGCCTCAGATTTTACACCCATACTTTTGAGTAATGACGCCTACCTGGCTGGGTTCTGTGGCCCTGGATGGAAAGGACACGTTCGAACTGCTTGGCAGAGGGACTGGCCAGTCAATTGCAGTCAGAACAGTTAAGCACAGGGTGTGAGCTCACCCTCCAAACACTACTGGTAAATGGCACAGCCACCCCCATCTTACAGAAGAAGAAAGTGAACCTCAGGGGAGGTTCAGCAACTGATCCACCGTCGTGGAGAAAGTGGCTGGCGGGCAGAGACACAAAGCCAGGCTCCCGGGCCTGGCAGCTCCTGCTTTTCCCACTCTGTTTCCTGCTAGGCTTCTGAAGTCGTTTTCCAGCAAATCCCAGCTCCTCCTCCCGATTTGCGGGAGCATTTTGCCTCAGTGAAACCTTACCATTCCTACTTCTATGATCTAGGGACTAAGGCTGAGTTTATGTAATTTGAAATATGATGGGGTGTGGGTGTGGGTGTGTGCTTGTGCATATGCACAGGCATTCATACAGATACACTTAAAGAAGGAGAGTTAGTGACACAGAAAATAAAAACAAACATCTCCATGAATCTGAAATCAAAGGAAAATACCCTGCTGTAAATAAGGACCCGCGGTGCAAACCTCTTCAATACTGGGCCAGAAACACACATGTGCAGCCACCTTTCAAACCCTGTAGGGACTCATAATAGGGGGATTCAGGCTCAGTGCATGATAACAGGCGATCCAGGATCACTGCAGGAGACAAGGGGCTCAAAGCAGCGAGTGAACCTGCCCTTAAAAAGAGGCAAACGAAAGCTGTGATCTGGGTCCAAGGCTGTGGCCAGAAGGATGCCGACTTCCCGGAGGAGCAGAAATGAGCAGAGGCAGCCCAGGTTGAGAGTGGGGAGAACAGCACCCTGACCCAGGAACTGGGTCAGGAGCACCCCTGTGAGAGAGGGGTCCTGGGCTGAGGATATTACATGTGGTTTTAAAATGGGGACTTAGGAAACAATAGAGAATGATACTAAACAACACCTGCTAGGAACATATAATTATATCTACTACATAAAATATAGACATGCATATAAATATACAAAGATACATGCATTTTATTTATACATATACATATATAATTTATATTTATAAATATAATAATTTAAAACTCTAAAAGAAAATAAAGATGAAAGTGCACTTGGAAGTAAAATGAGAGGAAACTAAAGAAGGAAAATTCTGTCAAATTTTGCAGGGTTACATGACAAAAACAACGGGGAAAAATGAGGAAATGGGTGGGTAAGAAACCAAAGCATTTAGACATTTTGGGAAAAAATTAAAGTTGATAAAATTAAAAGCCAGCAGGTAGAACGACTCTGAACTGGACACAATGAAGAGAGAACGGAGACCTGGGAGGTAATTGCGACACGCTAAGAACAGACAGAAGGACAAAATGATGACAGATGGATGTTAAAACGGTTTTATAAGACACTGGGGACGGATTGTGGTGATTTGACATACATCAATATTATTTCCAGAACTTGGATATATGTAGGGTGGCAAATGTAGCAATATTCTAGGAGAAAACTTTTCCATAGTTGAAGACACACAGGAATCTTGCTGAGTGGAAGAAAATAAATTCACACCTAGAAATATTGTGGTAAAAATTCAGAATGTAAAAGATCAAGGGAAACTCTTAAAAGTTACCAGGTAAAAATTCAGAATGTAAAAGATCAAGGGAAACTCTTAAAAGTTACCAGGTAAAAATTCAGAATGTAAAAGATCAAGGGAAACTCTTTAAAAGTTACCAGAAAGAGAAGCAAATACTATGTACAAAGAAACCTCTGTTAGACTGATAGGAAAGATGTAATCAACACTAGTGGATACCGATGAACTCTTCAAAATGTGGGATGGAAAGAAATACCAACCTGAAATATACCAGCCCGAACTATACCATTATTCAAAAGCAAATGGAAACAAAGATGCTTTCAGACACACAAAGAAAGTTTAGCTCTCTCTGCCTCTTGCTGAAACCCAAGCTCCATAAGGATATATTACGACAAGAAATGAATCCAGACACTTGTGCTAGAATGCAAGACAAAAGAAAAAGAAACACCAAGAAACCATGTTAATTAACCTAACTAAATCTTACCTTAAAAAATCACGGCAAATAATAATAACTGCTTATTTTTTGTGTACAGCATGGGAAAAGACTAGAGAGTCACAATAACATATGCCTTAATAAAAAAGGAGTCTCTAATTAAGGAGTGCTGGAGTTCTAATCCTTTGGAGGGTAGAAAAATCATTAAAAATAATGAAACTGAGTAACTTCATTATGTAGTTAGAAAAAATGTCTACATTTTGGGAGTTCCCATCGTGGCACAGTGGAAACGAATCCAACTAGGAACCATGAGGTTGTGGGTTCCATCCCTGGCCTCGTTCAGTGGGTTAGCGGTGTTGCTGTGAGCTGTGGTGTAGGTTACAGGCACAGCTCAGATCTGGACTTGCTGTGGCTGCGGTGTAGGCCGGCAGCTACAGCTCCAGTTAGAACTCTAGCCTGGGAACCTCTATATGCCCTGGGTGTGGCCCTAAAAAGACAAAAGACAAAGAAAGGAAGAAAGACAGACAGACAGAAAGGAAGGAAGAAAAATGGCTACATTTTGGAAATTTAAGAGAAACCACTAATGGAAAAAAATGAATCAATAATCTGTAAGGACAAGAGAAAAGCAAGAAACAGCTATCAATCCGAGAGAAAGCAAAGGAAGAGAAAGCGTACTGATAAAAATGATCAAACGTTACCAGTAATTACAATAAAAGTAAATAGATTATGCTCATGTATTAAAAGAGTATTAAAAAAAACTTGGTCCTACTCTATAGCACAGGGAACTATATTCAATATGCTATAATAAGCCCTAATGGAAAATTAGTTGCAAGTGTATATATGGGTATAACTGAATCACTTTGCTGTACAGCAGAAATTAACACAGCAGTGTAAATCAACTGCTGCATCATGACAATTTGCCAAGATATAGTCATGAACTAGCATGCTTATAAATACATAGAGGATAGCAAGCGTTAAGCCCTTTAACAGAGCCCACGACGTCGGTGAGCTGGCCAGATATAACCTGTTCAAGGGCCCCTCTATGCACAGTCCCTATTCAGATAGAAATGCTTGAACACATCAGATGGTTCTGCCTTTCCCTCAGTATTTCAGGTCTCAAACCACCAGGCCACCTAAAACGCTCACATTCCTTTCTCTGTGAGAAGCCACTTTTCACCATCAACGCCTCTGCACTCAGTAAAAACCTCCTTGGAAGTGGCTTATCTTACAGACTGGTAGGGGGTCCATGTGTGGCAGGAGAGCGGCCCCTGCTCACGGGCCCTTTCAGCCCTCTGTGAAGTTACTTCTGGTCAGGATACTCCAGACACAAGTAAAAGGCCATTGATCTAAATCAAGCTGGTTATTTTACTAACGAGGGACTTGCCCGCAGAGGAAAGCCAGTTCCCCAAGTTCTCACAGCGATCTAGGTACCAGCACGAAGCTTAGAACTCCCATCTCGTTGCTCAGGGTCCTTTTCTGCCTACTGTTTCCCACCCAACCCACGGGGACCGTGGGATATAGGCATTCACAAATGGGAGGGCCCGTACATCGTCTCAGCCAGAGCCTTCCTTCTGCAGAGGAGAGCACTGAGGTCCTGGGAGGGGGTGGGGGACCCTCATCCAGGCAGGTAAGTCACCAAAACTCAGGCGCCCAGTTTGGGTACTAAACTGGGCCAGCATGAGTCTACGCAGCCTTGTTTCAGAAACGAAGTGCAAAATGCCCTTGTGACGCACTCCTCTCCTTATTGTTCCAAAACATTTCATTCTTTTCAATACAAGTTAAGCTATTTTCATTATAAGAAATCAAGAATGAAGACTTATACAAGAATCAGAAGGAAGAACTCCCCTTTACATCTTAACTCCAAAACCCATTCTCCAACCCAAAGTCCAGAGGTCTCGACGGACTCTGAACTTCCCAAACTTCACTTTACGCGCTTACAAACACACCCGCGTGCTGTGCGGACACTCTCCGCACACGCAAGCTTGACGTCTGTTATGGGCTGCATTGTGAACCCCGAAATCCTTGGAATCTTCAAGACTCAATCCCCCAGACTTCAGAATGTGACGCTTTGATGACAGAGTCACTAGAGAGGTAATTAAGTCAAAATGAGGTCAGGAGGGTGGGCCGTAGCCAGTGTAACTCAAATCCTTCTAAGAGGCAATTTGGACACAAACAGGCACCAAAGACCAGGTGAAGACAGAAGGAGAAGCTGGCCATTCCCAAGCCGAGGAGCGAGGCCTCAGAAGGAACCAGGCCTGAGGACACCTTGACCATGGACTTTTAGCTTCCAGAACTTCTAGCTTCCAGAATTTCTGTTGTTTAAGTCATCCAGCCCGGGGCGCTATTTCAGCAGCCAGAGCAAACTGGTACACTGTCACTTGAAAACAAATGGTCTTGGCAGTGAGCAACCATGAGTGAGCAACCTTTAGTGTCCAGTTCAGCCACTGGTCAGCATTGCCCCAGGACCTTCCCCCAAGCAAATGACAGTTAGGGAGTGACCACTGGGTCCCCCCCCCCACTCCCTTTCCTCTGTAGAAAAGGAGCCTGAATTGGACTGAGGCGAGCTGTTTTTTTCTAGTCTGCCCTCTTCTCAGTCTGCGGGCTTTCCGATTAACGTCATTAATCCTTGTCCCCACACTCATCTCCAAATTTCCTGGCCTGTCGTGTGGCAGGAAGAGTGAACTCGGGTTCGGTCTCAGCATCACATCACACTTGGGTGCTGAGGTTTCGTTTTCACGCACTTTATCAGGGACCTCTACGGCAGACTTCAAAATCTGTGGGACACTGTTCCTTTAAATATATCAGATGCAAATAATACTAGTCTCTAGTTTATAGGGGTACCGCTGAAAGGATTTTGAGGCCAGCAGGAAAGGGCGTGTCCACCGAACTTTGTTATTTCATCTAGAAGTTTCTTTGCATTTGTCTATCTTAGACCAAGTGGCGAGAAGACAATATTCGGGAATCAGAAGGTCTTGGTGCTGTGGACCGGATTTACGCAGCTCCAGTAAATTCCCGTGTTGAAGCCCTAGCCTGCGGTGTGATGGTATTTGAGGGTAGGGCTTTTAGGCATTCATTAAACGAGGTCTTAGTCCAGCAAGACCCGTGGCGGATAAAAAAGATCTCTCCCTCTCCCCTGAACCCTCTGTTGGTGCACAGGCTTTGAGGAAAGGCCAGGTGAGGACAGAGAGAAAGCAGGTGTCTGAAAGCCAGGACGAGAACCCTCCTCAGGGGCCGAATTGACCTCACCATCCCCTTGGACTCCCCAATCTAGAATCATGAGAAAACCAGTTTGACATTTAAACCACCCCATCTGTGTTGTGTTGCTAGGTCAGCTCAGACTGACTAGGACACTTGGTTTGAAGTATCCTGGCTCTGTCAACACGAGACAAGTACTAAGCTTGAATTTCCTCCTCTGTAAAATGGAGCAATGCTACCTACCTGTCGTGTTTCTGTGAAGCATCCTAAATCGGAATTTGCACACAAAGTTCATGCATTTCGGACGTCTGCAAAGATAGCCCAGCAGCCCCTCCCCACACCAGGAGAGACCCATCTCTTCCCATCAGACTTTAAAGCCCTGAGAACAAGGAATGTGCACAAAAATCCTCTTGTCCCCTTCCCGGTATCATGGGTGGGGTGATGCCTTTAATACCCCACCTACATTTCCAGATCATTCCTCCTGGTCCCTAATGTCACACCCCTGCCCTGCTGTTCACACTCCTAGTTAACATGCTGATTCCCGAAAAGGCATTACAAGCTCGCTCTGTCTGTACAACCTCCCAGCTCTTGTCCTTTCTGGCTTTGTGGCACTCTCTTGGAAAAACCCCAAACCTAATACAAGAGTTCTTGCCTGCTCCATGTCGGCATCCAGGTAGCTAAATAGGGCGGGAGGAACCCAGAGCAATGGCGGGGCGGTCTCGCGTGAAGTGGGTGACTCTGGATCTCTAAGGTGTGGCTTTTTAATGTAATTGATCCCACAGTCCTCACTCCTCCCCCGGGCCCAGTCCCTCTCCCAGGCCCTACGCAGTGGCACACTGTCCCTCTCCCTCGTCCTCACTCACAGGTGATAGTATGGCTTCTAGTTCGAAAAACAGAGTTCCTAAGAAAATTCCACCTGTTTTTACACCCACATGTCTCCCCACCTATCAGCCTCTGTCCCTCCACCTTCTGCCTTCTCTCTGGGTGCAGATAAAGTCTCCAAACAGCATTTGGGGGCCAGCCCCTCCCCCCACTCAAGGACATGGAGACAAGGATTCTCCACTCCCTTCTGCATCATCACCTCCCACTTGGCCAGATCTCTCCCCTAAGCACTGAAGCAGGCTATTACTTCTCCCATCCTAAAAACCCAGAGTTGATCTCTTCTCCTTCCCTGCTCTGTTCCATTTTTCTGCTCCAGTTTATAGGAAAACTCCGCCTGTCATTGTCTCCTCTTGCCTTTTCAAACTCTTTTCTTCCTTCTCTCTTTTAAACCAACCTGAGCCTTTGTCACCCCTTGCTACAAGACATGACCTTGGACTTTTGATAATATCGACATGTGTTCCCTGCTGTGAAAGCCTGTGGTCATTTCTCAGTCTGCAACTTCGTTCAACTCTGAGTAGCCCCTGTTGATCTGTTGATTTCATTTTTTTTTTTTTCCCTTCACGCTTGTTAAATTTTTCTTTTCTTTCAGGACAACATCCACATTAGTTGGGGGCTTGGCAAAGGCAGGTGAAGTACTCGGCTGGGATTTTAAGGAGGCTGTTTCATGAAGGGGCTACTTAGGCAAGTGTGGCAGAGCACAGGGATGTTGTTCCCCCGGAGAATAACCACCCCAGGAAGCAGTGGCCGTTCTCAGACCTGAAGGGATGAAGGTGCTGATGCTGTTACCAGGAGCTCATGGGGAGTCGGAGCTCAAGAAGGGGGCAGGAGGCAGCCAGTGTGGTCCTGGAGGGTGTGGTCCTGTCAGAACTGCCCCAAGGAGAGGTGGCTGGGAGGAGGGAGGGTCCTCACCGCTCCCTGTCTGCCCCTCTGATGTCCTGACAGGGGATGCCCGCTGGCTAAACCCAAGGCAAAGCCAGAGGGCAAGGAAGCGCATGGGATGGGTCAAGGAGGCGACAGCCTTCCAGGGCACCTGCAGCTGGAAAGGACAAAGAATGAACACAGCGTGGTGGTGCCACTGGAGAGCCGACGACACCCTGACTGCACGGGCTCCCTCCCCTGGACTTGGACTTTGCTACAGTCGACTCCTCAAACCTTCTCCTTCCCCGTCTACACTTCCTCGCCTCCAGTGTCACCCACACGCTGACGACCCCCACATCAAACTCTGCTTGGAGACCCGCCCTTGTATGTTTAGCTATGGGCTGAACGGCATGTCCTTGTCGGCACGTCCACAACTAAACTCTGGAGCGTCGCCACCAAACCTGTTCTGAGACTCTTCTCCATCTCCGGTCACGGCAGCTTGAACTTTCTGGTTGCTTTGTCAACAACCTTGACCTCATTCTGGCTTGGCTTAATTGTTTTGCGTCTCTCACCCCAGATATCCAATTCATTGACACACAGTTCTTCCTCTACTTTCAAGACAGCTGAAGAACTCAGCACTACTCCTCGCCTTAACCGCTAAGACCTTGGCCAAACACATTATTAGCTGCACCAATCAGTGCAGAGGCCTCTGTGGAGGGTGCGTGGTGTACTTGCTGCCCAGGCCCTACCGGCTCCGAGCTGAGCCCACATTCTGTGCTGATAGGCTTGGTGATGCAAGGCTCTGTGTCTCCCTCGTGGGAACTGGGAGTACAAGTTTGTAGGGAACTGCCCAGTGCAAGCCACACCTTCATCATGCAGTCAGCGTGCATCCAGTGACCGGCCACTGCGGGGAGAAAGACCCAGCCTCTTATCTCAACATTGGACAATACCAGGGCCAGCCCAGCATCCGAGGCCCACCCATGGGATCAAGTGGGGCTTTTTAGCACCTGCATCTCTTTTCAAACCCTCGCTCTGCTAAATTCTGTTTTTCTACCTTCCCACACAAATGCAATGACCCCTGGCACGCCCACACAAATGCAATGACCCCTGGCACGTGTTCCGCACACGCAGATTTCCGTCTTGGAGCCTGGCAGGGAACGTCTCGGGCAGCCTCCTTGGTGACCTCCATGAGCTCATTCTTGCCCTCCTGTCGTCTGGCCCTAAACACCGCAGCAAGAGCGCCCTTTTAAAGCTTAAGTCAACATCATATGGACACTAGCATGGCGGTTCCTCAAAGAATTAAACGCAGTGTTGCAATACGATCCAGCCACTTCTGAGAATTTATCCAAAGGGGTTGGAAGCAGGGTCTTCGAGCACTCTTTGTGCACCTGTGTTCACAGCAGCATTATTCACAACAGCCAAAAGGAGGAAACGACCTTATTTGTTCATGAATAAATGGATTTTAAAATGTGGTGTATACACACAATGGGATATAATTCAGCCCTGAAAAGGAAGAGAATTCTGACCAGCTCTAACATGGGTGAGCCCTGAAGACATTACTCTGAGCAGAACAAACCAGTCCCCGAACCACAAGCACTGTATGAATGTACTCACATGGCCACCTCGTGTGATCAAGCTGGTGGAGAGGGCAGAATGGTGGCTTCCTGGGCTGGGCGGAGGGGAAGGCAGTTGTTTAATGAGGACAGAGTTTCCGTTTGTGAGATGAAAAAAGTTCTGGCGATAGTAACACAGCCACGTGACTGCACTTAACCCTACTGAACTGCACACTCAGAAAGAGTCGATGAGAGTAATTTTAGGTACTATTTTATCTCAATCCGAAAATGGAAACAAAACGTCTCACGTCGGGTCACGTCATTTCCCACTCAAAACTTTTGAGTGATTCCCTCTTTCACTTGGAGCAAAAGACCAACCTCCTTAAGGTCAAGGCCCTCGGAGATCTTGCCCATTAACCCTCTGACTCTGGTCTCTTGCTCGGCCACACGGGCCTCCAAGAAGACCCTCCAACATGCTGCTGCTTCCATGCACGGCCTTGCTGTCTGTCCTGCCGGGAACCCCGTTCCACAATGCTTGGGTGGCCCGTCCCCCACCTCCTTCAGTCCGATGCCCAAGTTCACCTTCTCCGTGTAGCCTCCCTGACCGGTCTTCCCCCATCCCTCTACCCCGGCGTGCCCTGTCTCCACCGGCTATGTTGCTCTCCTCTCTAACAGGCAGGACCTCCGCCCACACTTGAATAGTTATTTCTTTTAGTTCTTTCTGGCCAGCGCTGCCCCTTCCAGAACGTCCTCTCTAAGGACAGGAGTTTTTGACTCATTTTTCACGGCTGGATCAGCAGTGCTGGAAAAGTGACCAACACAGAGTAGGTGGTCCAGAAAAAAATGGAGAGAATAAGTGTGTTAGGAGCTGGAGATGTATTTTGCGGAGGAAATGGAATTCATTTGCCCTGTCTCCATATTTAGGGTAGTTAATACGAGGTTTCTAAAAACACCACACGGTTTGGGACATTTTTCTTTGCATGGACTTAGTTTAAGTCGGGATGGATTTAAGGAACAAAGAGTTGATTTTCAAGAGGAATGCTCTTGAGGGCGGGGGCGTCTGAGCCGGTATAAAGATGCTCCTTGACATTGACTCATGTGATTGAAAGAGCACAGCTTGAAAGGTGTGGGTCCCACTTTTGGAGGCATTTGGGCTAAGTTCCTGGAAAGGGAGGTGTCCTAGTCAGAGGGCCTGAGTGATGAATCTAGCCACATGGCAGGCTTTCCGAAATGAGTGACCCCAGGGGGCCCATACCATAGAGGGAGGGGAAGAGGGAGCAGAGCCTCAGCCTCCGCTCTTCCCTCCGGGCCACTACAATACCGCGGATCTATACTTGCTCATTTGCAGCAAATACAAGAGTTCAGGGCACTGCTCATTTTTAGGAGCCATCCGGTCATGCTTTTAAGACTGGAATTTGGAGAAAGGACCCCCTGAGTGCTGCACCATGATTGCAGCTTAACAGGTGTCTTCCAAGCTGCAGTGCTGAGGGAGAAAGGAGGCTGAATTATTTATTGTAACTTCAGATGATTGGACCATTTATTAAAATATAGTGTCCTGATCCATTACACACTTCGGTTTATTGCTCACGAAGGTGCCAATTGGTTTCCCTGGATTGAGAGAATTTCAGCTCTGTGAGCTCCAGTGCTCGGCCCTCGTTTCTGAACTGGCACGTGGACTTCAGGATTCCACCTGCAGACCTACGCAAACAGGACCGTGCATTTGTGACAGTGGCCTGTTTTCATGGTGAAAGCTTTTCAGGAGTGCTGAGCGATAAAATCTTATATTTTGCTCCAAACCTTCCTTTTATAATTTTTCTTTTCAAATTTAGATAGAGGAAAAATTGATTTTTTAACCAATGACGGCATCTAACTCACCAATGTTCTTGACCCTTTTGTTCTGTCAGGAAGGATGAGCCCAGGGGATGAAGATAATGAACAAATCTATTACTTTCCCCCAAGTTTTCCTGCGTCTCCCTTGGTACTCTCTCCCTGACATGCTTCCTCCTAGTGTCAGGTTCCCAGGCAACCACACACCTGCTTTCTGTCACCGCAGTGAATTTTTAAAATGGGATCCTGCATTATGTATGTCTTTGATTTGGTGCCCTTCGCTGGGGATAATCATTTTGAGATTCATCCATGGGGCTGCATGGAGCAGTGGCTTATTTCCCTTTGTTCCGAGGGGTATTTCATGGCATGGACATACCACAACGCGTCTACCCGTTCACCCATTGGTGGCTATCTGGGCTGTTTTCCAGTGTTTGGCTTAATTACAAGTCAAGTGGCCAGGGATGTTTGTGCACAAGTCTTTGTGTGGCTATAAACCTCCATTTATGTGGGGTGGGGGGCTGACCTTGTGAGCAGAACTGCTAGATGAAAAGGCAGGTGAAAGCTAATCTTTGAAGAGAACAGCCAGACCGGTTTCCATAATGTGGGTCCTATTTTACGTTCCCATCAGCTTTCCTCTACCCGCACAGGCAGAAGGGCAGGGTTCCTCCTGGGCCTCCCTCCGGTGATGCCCAAGGAGGGGTCTCCTGCTTGGTTCTGGGTGGGGATGAGGGTTCTGGCTGCCCACATGGTCTACAGTGACCTGGGGGAGGGGAGATGGGCCCTGTTACAGGTGGGCAGAGATGACAGCCCTGGCTCCCTACCTGGCTTCATCCTAGTGAGATGGACAGGACCTCATCAGAGCCCCCCATCGGTGGAGGAAGTCTAGCTCCACGTGCTGGCATGGGCAGGGGTGGGGCCAGCTTTCTCCTGTGGTGTCCGTGTGGAATGGGGTGGTTATTGTGTAGGAGGTCTAGAAGGTCTTGCCAGGCTGCCTCTCTCCTGGGCCTGTGGCTATAGAGAGAACAGGCTTTGGTTGGGGCTTTTTGGCTGCAGCCATTGTGTTTCTGACTTGCTATTTTCTTCAGCTCCAAGTCTGGGATACAGGAGGCAGAAAGAAAACCCAGGGAACCCATCACCTTGCCATTCCCGGGGTCCTGAGGCGCCTAAGTCGTCTGCCTTCTCTCCATGGGACAGAGTCCTTCTATATTTGTCTCCTACAGAACGTCCAAGGTTTTCCATTGCACTTGGCGGGAGCAATGGGTAAGAGCTCATTTTCCATCTTGTGGGACATGGGAGACCCAATAGTACTGTTCTTTAAATTACAGGTTTTGAAGGCCCCTTGCTAGCATCTAGACATGCAACTTTTTCATACTGACCATGTATCTGATAACCTTGATAAACACACGTTCATTCTCAGGTTGAAAATGTTCTCCCTTCTATTTTTGATTGAGTGTTGGGTTCTTGTTGTTGCTGTTGTTTATACTCAATGAATTTATTACATTTCTAGTTGTACAATGATCATCACAATCCAATTTTATAGGATTTCCATCCCACAACCCCAGTGCATCCCCCCGCCCCTCAAACTCTCTCCTTTGGAAACCATAATTTTTCAAAGTCTGTGAGCCAGTTTCTGTTCTGCAAAGAAGTTTATTCTGTCCTTTATATTTTTTGTATTTATTTATTTTTTGTCTTTTTAGGGCTGCACCTGAGGCATATGGAGTTTCCCAGGCTAGGGGTCTAATCGGAGCTGTAGCCATCCTACACCACAGCCACAGCAACATCTGAGCCACGTCTGGGAACTACACCACAGCTCATGGCAACGCCGGATCCTTAACCCACTGAGCGAGGCCAGGGACCGAACCCGCAACCTCATGGTTTCTAGTCGGATTCGTTAACCACTGAGCCACGACTGGGAACTCTTTTTTTTTTACAATCAGCCAAGGGTGTTGGATTTGGATTTTGTCAAATACTTTTTCTGCATCTGTTGAGGTGATTGTGCAGTTTTCATTCGTTGTTCTATGGTGTATTACATTGGCAGCTTTTCAATCTTGAACCAATCTTGTATTCCTGGGGTAAATCCCTCTTGGTTGTGTCTTATAATCCTTTTTATATGTTGCTGGATCTGGTTGGCTGGTAATTTGTTGAGGATTTTGCACCTGTGTTCATAAAGGATATTGACCTATTGTTTTCTCGTGATCTTGTTTACTTTTTGTATGAGGATGATACTGGCTTCAGTTAATGACTTGGAAAGTGTTTGCCTCTTCTTCTCTTTTTCTTTTTCTTTTGCAGGAATTTGGGAAGAATTGGTATGAATTCTTTAAATGACTGGCAGACTTCACCAAGGAAACTATCTTGTCCTGGCCTTTTTGTTGGAAGTTTTTTGATTACTGATTCAGTCTCTTCTTGTTACAGGTCTATTCAGATTTCTATCTTCTTCGGTCGGTTTGAGTAGTTTTGTCTTTTTAGGCATTTGACCATTTCATTTAGGATATTTCATCTGTTGGCATAAACTTGTTCACAGTATTCCTTTTTATTTCTGTAAAATCCTTAGTGACGTCTTCTTTTTCATTCCTGATTTTAGGTATTTGAGTATTCTCTCTTTTTTTCTTGGTCTACCTAAAGTTGTCAACTTTATGGGTCTTTTAAAAGAACAAGTTATGGTTTTCACTGTTGTTTTTGTATGGTTTTCATTGATTTCTCTTAAACTAAGTTCCTTCCTTTTGCTTGGTTCAGGTTTAGTTAGCAATTTTCCCCCTATTTTCTTAAGGTAGGAAGTTAGGCTGTCAACTTGAGGCCTCTCTTTTTTAAATATAGAGCTTTCCGGGAGTTCCCGTTGTGGCTCAGCAGTAACAAACCTGACTAGGACCCATGAGGATGCTGGTTCAACCCCTGGCCCCACTCAGAGGGTTAAGGATCCTGTGTGCTGTGGCTGTGGTGTAGGCCAGCAGCTGCAGCTCCAATTTGACCCTTAGCCTAGGAACTTCCATTGTGCTGAGGGTGCGGCCCTAAAAGAAAAAAGGCAAATAAGTAAATACAGCTGTTTTAGGTACAAATTTCTCTCCAAGCACTGTTTCAGCTGAATCTCTTAAGTTCTGGTATGTTGTGGTTTTGTTTTCACTCATCTCGATGTATTTCCTAATTTCCCTTGTGACTCTTTCTCTTGGACTTCTTGGTTATTTAGGAATGTAGGGTTTCATTTCCATGTATTTGTGACTTTCCCAAATTTCCTTCTGCTTTGATTTCTAATGTCATTCCACTGTGGTCAGAAAACACACTTTGTATGATTTCATGTCTTTTAAATTGATTCAGATTAGTTTCATGACCTAACCCATGGTCTCTCCAGGAGAAGGTGTGCTTAAGATGATGCATCTGCTGTGGTTGGACGGAGTGTCCTGCAGATGTCCATTAGATACAGTTTTGGTTAATTTTGTTTGTGTCTTCTATTTTCTTGTCTTCTGTCTAGTTTTTCTGTACCATATCGAACGTGTGACAGTAGTCAACTGTCTTTGTTGAATAGTGTATTTTTACCTTACAGTCTGTCAGTGTTGCCTCACATTTTATTTTTGCTTTACCCTTCCCCTGCTTTGAGATTTCCTGGAGATGAAGCTTTTCACTATGGATTGTGAACATGTCCACTGAAGTTGGAGAAAAAAAGTTGAAGTTAGAATGCTTTTATTTTAGTTATTGACTGAGGCCCAGACAAAGGGAGATTTCATCTGTCTGTTGGCACCTAACCCAGGTTTATCCCAGCAAGTTGTGTCAGAAGTGGAGTTAACAGAGTAGAGGGCTCTGTTCTTACTTTGGAAGACCAAGAAGCTCCCTAACACGGCAACAGAAACAAAGAAAATTTACAGAGGAAATACAAGCCAAACCACAAGAAAACCACATAATTCAAGATGACCACACTAAAATGATGGATGGAGTTATTTTCCTGGATGAATTGCTGATTGCAACGTGGCTGATCACAGCTGCTATAGGACGAGTCTTCCTGAATTTTTCGTGCTCTTACTGCTCTTTGCCACATGGAGACTTAATTCCCTCTCACATGTCTCATTCCAAACTACTGAAAAGCCTTGTATCACACGGCTCACTATTAATTTCTCCTACAGGTCCAGACACAAACACGTCACTTACATGATAACCTGGTTTATTCTTCTCTCATTAGTCTGAAATAGTTAATCCAATATTATTAGCCTCTTGATGCCAATATGGGCATAAACAAAATGATTATGCCTTGATAATAGGTTCTAGTAGATTAGGTATTTTAAAAGTATGCCTGTATCCCCATAGTATTTGGTACGAAGGAAATATAATCCTCTTAAAAATATTCATGCAATCAAATCAGCTATCAAAGTGGAAGAGGCTAGTTAAGCAAAGAGGTCTTAAGAACAAGTGTATAAACAGAAGCCCAGTTGCTTTTCTAATTGTTCTTCCCTTTCAAAAGTCTACATTGTAAGTTTGTTTCACATGCCCAAAGGCAGAATGGTTTTAATCAGCTTTTGCTGTATACAAAGCATCCCCAAACAGAGTGGTTCGGCATAACATCGCTTATGGATGTTATGAGTCTGTGGGTCCGTTGCTGGGCTCAGTGAAGCAGTCTGCTTCTTTATTCAGGCTTAGCTGGCTTGCCTGGGGCTTACTGGTGAACCTGTTCAGCTCTCAGAATGGCTGGGGGGCCAGCAGAAACAACTAAGGCACCAGGGTTCTCTGCCACGTAGAATCCGCCAACAAAGAAAACTAGACCTGTTGCCATGGCAGCTGGGTTCTAAGAGTGACAGAAGAAGCCTGCATCTCCTCTTGGGTCCCTAGCTTAAAATGACACAACATCACAGCATCCTATTGACCAAAGCAAGTCAGAAGGTGAGAAGAGAGACTATACTCCCAGTGGGAAATGCTGCAAAGAATTGTGTCTGTCTTTTCTTTTTTTTCCCCTCAATCTACCATAGAGTTCTACCTAAGAAGTCTGAAAAGTTCTGAGTTCTATGAGGATTTGTATATGTGCGCTTTGACATCTAGATTCTGACCAAACACCAAGGGTTGGCAAAATACAGCCTGGGGGCCAAAATGAACCTGCTGCTTGTTCTTGTAAATAAAGTTTTATTGGAAGACAGGCACATATTCCATGTCGTCTAAGGCAGCATTCACACTGCAGTAGCAGAGTTTAGTAGTTTCCACAGAGACCACATGACCTACAAAATCTAAATATTTATCTGGCCTTTTACAGAAAACTTCACTGATCCCCACTCAAGACCATCATGCACTATTAGGGCTTTATATCCACTCTTTTTTTATGATCATATTGGTACCACTGATTTTAGATTTATTATAGCTACTCTCTGGAGGGGAAATTTCCACTCACTGTTTGTTTCAAAACATCTTCACTAGTGCTCAGTGTTCAATTTTTTCCAGATACCCTTCAAAAACCCTTTGTGAAGTTTCATGGTATTACACTAAGATTTAGCTTGGAGTTGCATAAACATACATTAATTTGAGAACTGATAATTCTACAACATTGAACGTATCTAGCTGGAAACATAAAACGGTTCCGTAATTACTCAAATCTGTGTTATGTCAGTCAATAAAACTGTGTCAAATTTTAGTACGTGGAGGATGGCTTTTTTTGGTTTTCGTTATTTTGTTTGTTTTCAATCAGTTGTGTCGCTTTATTTTAAGCTTGATGAGGTATCTCATCCTATTTGATTGCTCTTAGGAGAGAAAAAGGTTTTAATGTACTTAACAGCAAACGTTCAGGCACATTAGAAGAAGCCGTTAAGAAACACTTCATAGGGTAATTTAATTAAAACCAGTTCTCAAGACTCTTCATCTCATTATTAGCTTTCTTTGCATACTTGCATGCATTTGAAAATAGAAAATTATATACCTCTTAAAAGTATGTATGTATGTATGTATTTCTGTCTTTTGTCTTTTGAGGACCACAACTGTGGCATATGGAGGTTCCCAGGCTAGGGGTCGAATCAGAGCTGTAGCCACCGGCCTACACCACAGCCACAGCAACATCTGAGCTGCGTCTGAGACCTACACCACAGCTCATGGCAACACTGGATCCTTAACCCACTGAGCGAGGCCAGGGATCAAACCGGCAACCTCATGGTTCCTAGTCCGATTCACTTCCGCTGCGCCATGATGGTAACTCCTAGTTTATTTATTTTTTATATCAAAAGTTTATTTTATAAAATAGCGTGCATCCTGCCAAACCTGTCACATTGCATCCACAGGCTGGTGGAGGGAGAATGATTCTAGCAAGCCAACTTTCCTAACTACAGAGCATCCAGAGAATCAATAGTTATTATTCTATATCAGGAATCTTGCTGACAAAAAACCACCACGTCGAAATATTTCCGTATATAACCCTTAAACATTCCTGACAGTTCCTAGCACATATGAAAAGTACTTAAATCATTTTTTAAAATATTTAAAAATATACACCTCTCCCAGGTCCTGCCATCAAATAGCCACAACCAATACAATGTTTCTTAATTGTCTGCACATCAGCCATCCAAACTTCTCTTCTGCTTGGCGCTTTTAACCATTCGCAGCATGGCCTTTGGTGCTGAGGTGCACCTTCTGGACGTTTGGCTGAATCGAGTCAAAATGCAATGTTTATGGACCCCCTGTAGTCACTGTCACTGTCTCTCTCTCTCTCTCTCTCTCTCTCTCTCTCTCGTTCTCTGGGCTCCAGCCAGGCTTGGGGAGCATCCCCCCTTCCTTCCTCTCTCTGGTGGGGACCTTGGCATGGCCTTGATGCTGACTTGGAATGACTTGAAACCTGGGGCTAGAGGGATGATAGCCTGGCAATGCTTCTGTTACAGCATCCCAGCCAGTTTCCCCGGGAACTCCAGCACCATGCTGCACACGCCCATCCACCGGAGCGTGCAGTGGGGAGAGCTTCCTCCTGTGCTCTTCCTTCCTGTGGTTTTTGCAGGCACCCGGCTTGTGGTTCTGCTTTAAGACAGGCATCTTCCTCCTGGTTCCTCTCAGGCGCTCTCATTTCCACTAACAGATGGCAGTTCTCACTTCATTGCTTCACTCGTTGGCAGCCCAAGTCCGTGCTCAGGGTCACTCTCAATATGTCTTTGGCTCAGGGAGAAGGCAAACTGGTGGTGAATAATTTCCTGTGCCTATGAATTGGTAAGGATGCCAAATTCTACTCATTGCAAATCATGCCTGTCCATTTCTTAAGGCTGGTTTTTACTAAGTGGACTAGGCAACTCTCTTCTGACCTAATTTTAGTGTTCTAAGGAAGGAATTTGGAATTGTTGTCACACAAGGATGCTTTCAGGATATTATCTTTCCTTTGAGAAGTGACAGTATGGACTTAACGGTCCTCTATCAGAAACTGAAATCTATTCCACGGATACAAAGAAATACCTCTTCCATGCAGCGCCAAAGAGAGAACTGTCAAGAACGGAGTGAATATCCTAAGATGACATTTGTTACCCATATAGAGGAAGATTTATTTTTACACACTCAGATGTTCAAGAGATGGAAATGGCTCCTTTAATAGGTGGTGAGCTCTCTAGCAATGGAGGGATTTAAGCACGGAGAGGATGCTTCCTAAAGGAATGAATGCTATGTCCCACAGCAGTCAAACGTGGTATCCTGAGCTTTGGAAACAGCACAGAACACAGGCACTAGAATCCCTTTTGATCATTCACCTTGGGGCAAATCATTTAATCTCTCCAAGGCACAGGCTCCCCTCTGTAAAAGTTTCCCACATATCACTTCTCCTCTGCATTCCTGAGCTAGGGCTGCTGTAACGAAGCACCAAAGACTGGGTGGTTTAAACAGCAGACATTTATTTTCTCATAATTCTGGAAGCTAAAAGTCCAAGATCAAGGTATCAGCAGGACCGGTTCCCCCAGGGCCTCTCTCCTTGCCTTGGAGATGGCATTCTTGCCCAGTGTGCTCGTGCGGTCTTTCTTCTCTGTGCCCGGGTCCGAATCTCTTCGTGCAAGGACACTGGACAGACTGGACTCGGGCCCACGCTGACAGCATCATTCTAACTGCGTTACCTCTTTCAAGGCACCATATCCGCTTACAGTCACATGTCAGGTGCTGGGGGTTGTGGCTTCAACACATGGATTTTAGGAGGGACCCACTGCATTCCTGTCTTCAGGTTATTTTGCCATCCTCAGGCACTGCCCTGGGTCCATCCCCAACACTAACCTGAACAGAGAACTACCTGCATCCTCATGTTAGACTAAAATAATCCACCTGCAGAAAAGCCTCTAAGATTTCTCGGCCTTCAGCATGTGGAAGTTCCTGGGCCAGGTGCTGAACCCATACCGCAGTTGCAACCTGAGCCACAGCTGCAGCAACACCAGCACTTTAGCTGCTTGGCCCCACAGGAAATTCCGCAAGTCAACCTATCTCTTTGTGAAACAGGTGAATCCCAGGCAAATGAGTCCCTCAGTGAGTATCTCCATGCTGCTTAAATGCCTCCATTGCTGGCAAGCTCATCACTCTCTAAGCAGTAACTTCCATTTTTGAACATGTGTGTGTATAAAAATAAATCCCCCATACATGAAAAATAAATGTCATCTGAGATACTTCCCCGGGCTCCTTAGGGCTCGCCCTTTGAAGCAGCACAGGGCGGTTCTTTCTTTCTAGCATCTGTGCCTCTTCTGGGATTGTTGGGCCATGTGTGTTTTTTCCTCTGTTCTCTCCACCTGCTCCCTCGGGAACATCAAGCCTCTAAGCCTCTCTTTCTTTGTAGATTCCATCCTCTATTCCATCATCAGGGTCGCCCCACCACCACCTTTAAGCAGAGGTGAGCGCCTCTCCCCACACTTACCTGGACAGACCCACTGGGTGCTGTGCAAAGGAAGGGGCCACCTCCCAGCAGGGCACCTCTTTCTTGGAAGGCCACGTACAGGGACGTTTAGAGACTGGTGCTCTGCCCAGGAGGCTCGCCGTAGGCTTTCTCCTGGCTTTGCACAGGGCTGCCTCGCCCTCTTCCTGGGAGGGCTTGCTGCTGAACTCACTTTTCTCCATCTTGATCCAGCATACGTTACGTCTCCGGTGGCAGAGGGGGAGGGGGAGGAGTCTAATCTGTGCTCAGTAAGCTCCCCCCCCCCCCCGCCCCCGCCGCAAATGGATGTGTGAATAGATGAATGCTACCAAGGAAATTCAAGGATTATCCAAAGCGGTCTCATACTACACTCAAGTTGGCCCTGAGATCACTTCGATTTCTCTCCCCTGAAGGGTGTTGCATGCGTCAGAATTGCTAATTCCAAGTGGCTTCCCATGTCTACCTAGCTCTGTTTTTAACAGTGAGCATTTGTTAGATGCTCACCACCAGCCAGACACCCATCCAAGTGCCTTGGTTACGCTGACTTGCAGGATCCAGGCAAACAGGCTGTGAGGAAGGACTCTTGCTACTTCCCCATTCATGCTGGTGAAACCGAGGCCAAAGACGTTAATGACCTGCCCAAGGTCATGCAGCTAGCTAGAGGCAGAGCTGGTTCAAGTTCAGGCATTCTGGCCCAGAGCCCACAGGTGAAGCCAACATCATTCTTCCCTTGTGATGGCACGTCCTGAATTCACCCAAAGGTCTATGGTCAGGGTTGTCTTGAGTCTCAACCCAGTGATGAGCTGATATACAGCAGCCAAGGGGAATCTCAGCTGTGCTGGAGAAATGGACTGTGAGTGGGAGCTGCTTGACTGCAAAGTCCACAGAATCCCAGAGGTCAGAGGTCCTATTAGATCACTTAGTCCAACCAGGGACCAGCGGCTTGGTCCACTTGGCTCAGCATGTTCTTGTAGCTGGTGATGGATTCCAACCCCAGGCTCCACACTTCCCAGCTGACCTCAGGATGCTACTTCACTCTCTAAGCTTCAGCCTCTTGCCATTAAGACAGTATATTGATGCCTGCCTAACAGTCCAGGTGAGGGTTAAATTAATGACCAGAATAAAGCTCGCGGCACAATGTCTGGAGCGCAACACACGCAGTTAGTAATTTGCTGGCTGTTGTCCTTACATCATTATCGTGTGGTCAGTACGGCACAGTTAACACAGGACCTTCACACAGTCCAGTCTTATTGGAAGTAAAGAATGAATGAGTCAAAAAGCAATATGATGTGTGAATATTTTCCCCTTTGCAAGGAGCCAAACTGAGTCTCAGAAAGGTATTTTTCCCAAGAAAACTAAACTCATATGTGGTAGAGCCGATGTGATATTAGGGCATCTGTTTCAAAATCTGAACACTTTGCTCTATATTAATTCCTTAATTGTCACCTTGCTCATTCATTTAGTTGACAGATATTTATGGCCTGGCACTATTACAGAAGTTGGAGACACAGCTGTAAAGCTACCCGTGAGAAGATCTGGGCAGAGAGAGTCTTGAGCTGAATGGAAAATGCCTGCAAAAGTCCTTGAACATATTTTGAGGAGCATAAAAAAATGCCCGTCCTGAATTTGGGTGAACAAGGTGAGTTCAGAAGATGGAAAGGCTTGGAGAAGCAGAGCTTTTAAACTAAACACAAAGGACCAATCTAGCTGCTAAACGCTCTGTGTTTGTCAAATCCTTATTTTCAAGTGTCAGAACCCCAAGTTCAAAGTGACTTAGAGAAAAGAAGAGGAATTTACTGTTCCATGTTTTAGAGAGCAGTCTGGAGCAGCTCAGAGAATCAGGGAAGGACAGAAACCGCCTCAGGGACTTGACCTGAGGACTTGACACCCACCTGACCCTCCTCTCTGTCCACCTCGGAAGCTCCACTGGTCTCTGTACATCAGCCTCAGTGTCTCTGGCTTCTCCACGGAGTGAGTCCCAGCTCCACACTCTCCATGGAAAGAAGCAGCCACTCTCCTCCTGCACCTGGAATAGCAACCCCCAAGGGTGAATTCTGATTGGCCTTTCAGGTCACGTGATCTGTCCTCAGCCACCACCCTGTTCCCAGGTGTGAGAGGGATAAACCTTGATAAGACCCACCTGTGTGGGGCTCTTGGCGAGATGGAAGGGAGGGAGTCAAGGTGTGTCTTTCGAAAAGGAAGAGAGTCATGCTTGCTGGAGAAATAGAAGCTAATTGCTCTTAGCATCGTTGAAAACAAGACGACGGGCCCAGAACAGAGTCACTTAGGCTTGGCCAAATCACCAAACCAGGACTCACTTTAATTATAGCTCCTGCTCTCTCAGAAGTGGAATCTTAAAACAATCAGGAGTCTCCTGATCAGCACTAGTCAGGTGATCTCCCCGAGAGATGGCTGACATCCCCTAAAGGAAAGTGACCTTGACATAGCCAGTCTGAGTTTCGGTCTAGTATGATTGAAACCGGACATGGCTCTGTGGGCTCCTGGGCACAAGAGCCTGTGTCCCCCATTTCTTGTTCTTAGGAAATGGGCCTCATTCGGCCACCATAACCTTCCCTGAATTCCTAGGGACAGGTTGAGACAGGGGCTGATCAGGGAAGGAACAGTCAGGCAACAATGTACAGCCTCGGGGCAGGATCCTGGCTCCCTCTCAAGGAATCCACATAATAATATGGGCACCTTATGCACCTAAGAGAAGAGTCATATTCCTTATGCTTCCTTTGTAAATAAAAACTTTAAAATTGAACAGCTTAGAGTCCTTCCTTGTCCTGCTCCCTGACTTAGTTACACCCCAAACACAACCACCCGTAAGCTAAAGATGAGGCACCCTGAGCACAAGTGCCTGTGGGTTGAAGATGACTGGCGCATGATGTTTTCCAGGAACTTTCCTAGTTTGCTCTGCTCAATGGGCCCTTTTTGCAAGTACTGTTATTCCAGGCAATAACCCAGAAGACCACAGTCAGGGTCAGGGTCAGGGTCAGGGTCTCCCGGCTCCAGCGTTGATACTAAGATCCCCCCAAAGAAAGACGAATGCATGTTTGTCTCCGTCCTGATTCCTATCTGAAAACCTGTCTTTCTCCTTTTGACTATAAAACTCCTCTCAATTCTTTCTAAGGGGGAGGCACAGTCTTTGGGGCATTAGCCTGCGGTGACCCTCTTTGCCTGGCAAAGCAATGAAGCTATTTCTTTTATCCTTTACCCAAACTCTGTCTCTGCATTTCAATTCAGCACAGCAGACAGAGGCCGAATTCTGGCAACATAATGGCCTTGCCCTCCTCTCTTCTGCCGGTAAGGCTTTCATTTGGTGCAGCTCCTCGGAGCACCTTGCTAGCTGCTGCACCGGATGCTGCCTGGTTTAATTGTTGAATAAACCCAATAAGATCTTTAAATTTACTCAGTGGAATTGTGGGTTTTTTATGACAGTCAGTCTAGGACAAGTGCAGATCTGAGGAAATCCAAGCCACAAAAAGACCGGTCCAGGTTCAGATCCTCGGAACTGAGGCCTGCCCACCGGAGGGAGGGTTTGCAAGCCCCAGGAAGGGAGGGGCCTGGCCCTCGGGCACCCTCTCCTGCCCCTGAAGTTGGCACAGAGGGAGACTTAAAAGGAAGAGACTGGAGAACTGTCACAGTGAATGGCAGTGAAACCCCTCCCTCTCTGGTAGCTCCTCTTTAAGTCCTCACCATGTAAATTTCTCAGTGCGGAGGGGAGGGGGGCTCCCAGAGGGAGTCTGAGCTCAAGCCAAAGGGAAGAGGAAAGAGGGGACAGCATTCCAGGCAGAAAAGAGCAGGAGGAAGGGCACTGCCTGTTCAGGAAATCGTAACTAACCCAGGTAGGGTTACCCGCGGGAATGCTGGGAGTGGGAGGTTGGAGGGGCAGATGGGGCCACATGGCATGGCCTTGATCAGGCCATTCTGGGGACTGCGGGCTCTGCTAGGCAAGGGGGACCTAGGGCAGGTCTGGGGGTTTCAACGGGATTTCATCCGTGGCCAGCAGTTTTTAAAGATAGTGTTTTCTCTTCCCTGAAGCCTTCCCTGGTCAACATTGTTTATGCCCATGTCTTAATTCTCTGTATCCTAGTGATGCATGATTGCCTGAAAGTGGAGAACAGTTTATTTTATTTTTTATATTTTTGCCTTTTAGGGCCACACCTGGGGCATATGGAAGTTCCCAGGTTAGGGGTCAAATCAGAGCTACAGCTGCCGGCCTGCACCACAGCCACAGCAGTGGAGGATCTGAGCAGCATCTGTGACCTACACCACAGCTCATGGCAACACTGGATCCTTAATCCACTGAGTGAGGCCAGGGATCGAACCCGCATCCTCCTCATGGATCCTAGTTGGGTTCGTTAGCCACTGAGCCACAAAGGGAACTCCTCTGGAGAACAATTCAAATGTCCATCAGTGGTTAAGAAAAATCCACTGATGGGATTGGTGGGGCATTAACGATAATATTACTGACACGGGAAGCTAGCCAGGAAGGGGTGTCCAAGAGCGCCATGGGATGTGGGGGCAGTAAGATCCCACTTACTGTTCTGGAAAGAAAATTCCAGAATAGGGAAAGGCACAGAAGGAAATGTAGAAACTGTGCATGGTGTGTGGGGGCCCAGTCTCATCACAGTAGCCATTGAGGAGATACATGTTGGCCCCCACCCCAAAGAAAAAGCACCATGTGGGAGTTGTTAAGTTTTATTTGGGGCAAAATGAGGACCACAGCCCCGGAGGCAGCATTTCAGAGAGCTCTCAGAACCTTCTCCAAAGAGGCAGGAGGAAATGTCCGTATATACGTGATTTTGGTGAAGGGGGAGGTCCATGCAGCCAGACACACATTTTGCAGAAGGTCGCTGCTAGTCTCATGAAGGTCACTGCTAGGCACCAGGAGCCAGCGTCACTGTGAAGGATGTTGGTGCTTTTCCAGATACAAGGAGATGCAAGAATTAGGCTCATAAAATCTTCTCCTGAAAATATCTAACTCTCTGGAGATCTGTCCTGCCAGTTCTCCCAGAGCACAGACGGCCTCACTCCTGGTCTCCACCTGAGCTCCTTTCGGGGGTGCTAAGGGTCGGCAGCTGCAGCGGCTCCTGATTCAATCAGTGCAGAGGCGGACAGCAAGTGCCCATCTCCAGTTCGCAAACAGTGGGGCCAGGAGTCCAGGGATGGTCTCCAAGGAGCCATGAGCTCTGGAAATTGGATGGGAATCAGTGCACACATGAGCATTTGGGGAAGAAAGGGATCTTTGCATGCATCTCATTTTCGAAGATACTGAGAGAGGCACAGACTCACCAAAGGCTCAGAAGCATGTCTGTCAGAGGAAGATGCCTTATGTTCCAGGAGGCCAACCCCTAGGATGCTAAGAGGGTTGATTTTCTTTTCTCTGCAGATGAGGATTTGATTGTGACAGTCTGTGGCTGCTATTCAGTGCCTCATAATCGGATTATTTCAGCAGAAGGATTCTTCACTGCTAATTGGCACAGGGAGAGCGCCAGAAGCCAAGGTGTCCTGCTAGAGGAAGGAGGGGGGGAATTAGAGAAGGCTTGAATACTGAGAGGTGCCTTTGGAGATGTTTAAATGGGTTTGAGAGGGAGCCTGTCACATCTGGTTGTTGTGATAATTAGATTAGGAGGCAGAGAGATGGAGAGAAGGCGTCCAGTGTAATCTGCACAGACTCTGCCAGAGCCCGGAGGTGGGTCTGAAAATAGATGGAGGGCAGAGGTGACCTCCAGAGGACCACACAGCCCGGAGCCTGAGGCAAGTGGCCCGGCCCCAGAGGACATCTGTGCCGGCGCTTCCTGCTCTCTGCATGGAGCCATCTGAGGATCAGCATCCCTGGTGTGCTCGTTTGAACGTGCAGGTTCTCAGGTTCTGCCCCTGCACATTCCAGGGCAGTAGACCTGGGTTTGGCCCCAGGGCTCTCTATTTTAAACACGTTCCTGGCTTGCTCAGTTCAGTCGTCCCCCACCTAGTTTAACGTCAGAATTTGAGGGCCCTGGCCGTCGGGTCCGGACACTCACCCAGGATCTCATCATAAGCACAGCAAGTGCCACGCTGTGCCATGCCCTTTACATGTGATATTTCTCATTTAGCCTTCCTGGGCAGCCCTGCCGTGGGCAGATAAGTGTACAGAGGTTCTTCGTGGACCAGAGACATGGCCAAGGTCACGTAGCTAGGGAGCGATGCAATACACAGGAGACGGCAGTGCTGCCCCCAGGACCTCACAGGTTACAGGTGTCCGAGCTTCCTAACACGGTCCACAGAGGCCCCCACCCAGACACCTTTGGTGTCTGATGTTCTCCCAGCGGATCTCCGCCCACCCAGGGTCTCAGCTCTTGACTCCAACTTCAACCCCCTCCTGCATCGTCACCTCGTTACCCACGGAGCAGCTCGAGTTAGGAAAAGAAAACCTCAAAGTCGTTTCCAGTTCATTGCTCTCGCCATTACATCATGCAAGTTTCCATCAAGAGCGGGGGTTTTTTTTGTTTGTTTGTTTGTTTTTCGTCTTTTGTCTTTCTAGGGCTGAACCCACGGCATATGGAGGTTCCCAGGCCAGGGGTCTAATCAGAGCTCTATCCGCTGACCTACACCACAGCCACAGCCACGCCAGATCTAAGCCGCGTCTGCAACCTACACCACAGCTCACGGCAACGCCGGGATCCTTAACCCACTGAGTGAGGCCGGGGATGGAACCCATGTCCTCATGGATGCTAGTCAGGTTCTTTATTCTCTGAGCCATGACAGGAACTCCTCCACCAATAGCGTTTTGAGCCACGCCATGTGCTCTTGGAAAACTGCCTTCTCATCTAAGATCGCCGCTTCCTGACCTAACCAAGTGTATCTTAATTCAGCACTGAGATGGCTAAGGTTGTTTCCAGGGCTGACATTTAGGAGTTCCAGATCCAGTGTTTCATTGTGGCCAGGTGCTATAATAATAGCAATAGCTAATAATTTAAAATTATTTTTAATAATGGGCAAAAGACCTTAGAAGGTATTTTTTTCCAAGGAAGATACACAGATGGCTAACAGGCACGTGAAAAAAAACGCTCAGCACTACAAACCATCAGAGAAATGCAAATCAAAACTACAATGAGGGAGTTCCCGTCGTGGCTCAGTGGTTAACCAGCCAGTCAGAATGGCCATCATTAAAAATTCTACAAATAGGAGTTCCCGTCGTGGCGCAGTGGTTAACGAATCCGACTGGGAACCATGAGGTTGCGGGTTCGGTCCCTGCCCTTGCTCAGTGGGTTAACGATCCGGCGTTGCCCTGAGCTGTGGTGTAGGTTGCAGACGCGGCTCGGATCCCACGTTGCTGTGGCTCTGGCGTAGGCCGGTGGCTGCAGCTACGATTAGACCCCTAGCCTGGGAACCTCCATATGCCGCGGGAGCGGCCCAAGAAATAGCAACAACAACAAAAAGACAAAAAGACAGAAAAAAAAATTTCTACAAATAGCAAATGGTGGTGAGGATGTGGAAAAAAAGGGAACCCTCCCACATTGTTGGTAGGATTTTAAATGATGTAGCCACTGTGGAAAACTGTATGGAGGTTTCTCAAAAAACTAAAAATAGAACTACCATATGATCCAGCAATTCCATTGTTGCGTAAATACCCGAAGAAAACAAAAACCAACTCAAAAAGATACATGCACCCTCCCATGTTCAGAGTGGCATTACTTACAGTCGCCAAGATACGGAAGCAAGCTCAGTGTCCATCAAGAGAAGAACATGTAAGGAAGAAGTGATGTTTACAGATAATGGGATATTAACCAACCATAAAAAGAATGAAATTCTGCCATTTGCAACCACTTGGATGGATCCAGAGAGTATTCTGCCTAGTGAAACAAGTCGGACAGAAAAGCAAATACTCCGTTATCACTTATATGTGGAATCTAAAAAATAAAACAAATGTATATAACAGGACAAACAGGGAACTCCACTCAATATTCCCTGATAACCTATATGGGAAATGAATCCAAAAAAGAACGGGTTATGCATAACTGAATCACTTTGCTGTACAGCAGAAATTAATGCAACATTGTAAATCAACTATACTTCAATATAATTTTTAAAAATAAAAAAAAGCAGACTCACAGATCTAGAGAACAAACTAGTGGTTACCAGTGGGGCGAGGAAAGGGGGGAGGGGCAACATGGGGTGGGGGTCGGGGAGAGGGAAAGGGTTATTATGGGATTATAGAAAATCATGTGTGTGAATTTCTTTTCTTTTTCTTTTCTTTTTTTTCTTTTTTTTTTCTTTTTTTTTTTTTTTTTTTTTGCTGTACTCTCAGCATGCAGACAAAGCCACAGCAGTGGCTTAGGACATCTCCAGATTCCTAACCCACTGCACCACCAGGGAACTCCATGGGCTTGAAGCTTTGAAAACTGTAAAGCACTACAGAATTTAAGAATCGGGAGTTCCCGTCGTGGCGCAGTGGTTAACGATTCCGACTAGGAACCATGAGGTTGCGGGTTTGATCCCTGCCCTTGCTCTGTGGGTTGAGGATTCGGCATTGCTGTGCGCTGTGGTGTAGGTCGCAGACGCGGCTCGGAGCCTG